>NC_134279.1:36496906-36807184 GCF_949628215.1 Phalacrocorax aristotelis | reverse complement strand
TTCAGGTACTGCACAGTATGAGAAACAAAAGCTTAAGTTGAGCTTTTTCAGCCTTTCCTGCTTCAGAATCTCCCTTTACACAGCACTTTAAAAGGATGGAAATGTTGCAGCCCCAAAGCCTGCCTGTGAACGCTTGGGGCTGAGGATCCATGGCCTGCCAAACTATTAATAAGTTAAATAATGAAATTAGTTCCGTTTATCTTTATTAACTTACATGGAAAGGGAGGCAGCAATAAAGAAGCATTTGCAAGGCAGCATTTATCCTGTTAGATACTGTTATATAGCAGTATCTGGAAATACTGCTACTGTATTTTGTTATCTTGTGACATGGAAATGAGAAGCAGCAGCCAGTGGTTGTAGGTTTAAGCAAAAGACTAAGAGAAAATGTATTCTCTTTGAAAACACCTGCTACAAGGATGACTGATTAAATATTACATACTAATGGAAGAAATATAACCTAAATTCAAGACCAAAATAGAAACATTGAAGAACTAGTTATAGAATTAGATAGAGTTGGAAAGAAGTATCATTCTTCCCTATGGGAAATGGCAATTTTTCAAATATTAGAACAATTTATTAGACCAAAATATTACACAAATATTAGAATTACACGTTTCAGACAACAAAATATTTAGTTAAAAAAAAGTCCCATGGTCCCTTACAAAAACTGTTCTTCAGCTTTTTCATCCTCGTTAAAATGCTTCAAAACACTCTGATCTTATGGGATCTCTGCAGCATATCATGGGAAACAACCTAAACTGAGAACTCGGCCTTTAGGGCCAAGCATGCAAGACATGAGGCACCTGAAATAATTCACATGAGATACTTGGTGATATTTCTAAGTTTCTTTTTGACTAGTAGGGGTAGGAGAAGGAAAGGGAGAAAAGTATCAGAAAAAATTCTGTGTCTGTTTTTTCCCCAAGAAGTAAAACAAATTCAAATAGGAAATAGTCACTTTGAAGATCTATTTAGTTCAGTTAAAAGACCAAGTTTCTATTGCAAAGCATTCTGGCAAAACAATATCCAGCCATTTCTGAGTGTGTTTGAAACAGCTTTCTATTTAGTACTTGATATTTACCTTATTCCAGTAAATTACTATATTAAACTGTAATCTTACATTACATTAAAACCACACTGGTTCAGCAGCTTTTTTTATAGCGATAATTCTGAAGATGCAAGAATGGAAAAATAAAAGAAGAGAGTAGAAAAATAACAAAGTGCTGTAAGGTTACTCTTGTAGTCAAAGTGATAGCCAGCTCTCCTGAAGTGAGCACAATTTTAATCTCTGGCACCAAAGGATAGTTGGACTAGATCTCTTACCCACAGCCATAATCAAGTGGTCTAGCCAAAAGCAAACTCAATATCTCACAGGCTCTTCATGAAAAAAAAATTAAAAGGTTGAACTTTTATTTCTCTCTGAAAGAAGGCAAGTACTGCTTCCAGGTTCATGTCTGCCAAGTCCAGAAGACATACATCAAGAGTACCCAGTGCACACACCAAAAAAAATAGGAATTCAATTTCCACCATGCCATTGGCGCTACCATCAAGAACTACTCCTCAGCTAGCAGACAAATAAAAGTTGCCCAAAAGTAATTTCGGTAGTGTTCCTCTATCTGCAGTTTGAAGCATCTATGCTAAGGTTTCTATATTCAAAACATATGATTAACAACAAGGCATTGATAGCTAGCAACTTAGAAACCTTGGGGTTTTTCCCACTGTTTAGACCACTGTATTAACAGAAGGCTGCCATTGGCTGTAGTCTTCAAAAAACATCCTAATCCAAATGAAACTAGGAACATATGTGCTCCCATCTGATGTTAAACTGTGCTCTGCGTTAAGTCTTCTAGAGGTTCTGTGACAAATAGAATTAGGGAAACCAGCAAATATGGGAGGGTCTGAAAAAAAAAAAAAAACCAAACAGGAGGAAAAAAACCAAAACAGCCCAGGCTATGGTGTAATATTTTGAGATATTATTAAGTTACACTGTTTACTTACCAAACATAAATTTATATGAGGAAATTGGTAGATAAATAGGCAAACTGATGTCAGTTTACTTCAGGTTCAGAAATCCAGTAAACTCTTTAGTAATAGTACCAAACCAATGGAACAAAACCCTTGGTCTTCCTTCTCTCAGAGCAGGAAGCAAGAACAGCAGCCCAGCCTCTTCTTGTGCTGGGAGTGCACCTCAGCTGTCTGAGAAGCACTGCCAGTGAGACGAGGACAGCTTGGGGTTTTGTTTTGGGTTTTGGTTTGGTTTGGTTTTGTTTTTTAAGTCCAGCATTTCTTCACCGCCTTACTATAATTGCCAGCAAAAGGTGACAAATTACAGGATTGGATCACTAGTTTAGCTAGAAGCCATGCTAAACCACCCACAGCCCTGCATGAGCCAACCCAGCAGCTGTCCATGTCACCAGGCTGGATTACACCTGCAATGAGAAAGGAGCAGGCACCAGTAAATTACAACCTAACATTTTTGAGGGGCAACAGCAGGGAACTGTTTTACTTAACTACACTTCAGGGAAGAGAGATCAGTATCCAACTGACATTTTATAGCCCAGATTTTAGTTTGGTTTTAATTGGTCTCCCCCCTCCTTTTTATTCTTTTTATTCCCATGTACGTATTTGAAATCGTGTAGTTATGACAAAATCATTGGGCAGTCACAGCCAAGTCCAAAGCAGCAGGGAAACACCTTGGAATTTCAAGGTCTTACATGAGTGTATAAGTACTCAAGACCCCACATTCATTGGAAATTTCTGAAATCTCTTTACCTCTTTAAAAATTTACCCATACATCAATACCTGGTGCAATGCTTCTTTGGTGAATCCGGCAGCTACTCTTTTCTGCCCAAACTCATTTGGTATCCAGAAACCTGGCAATACTTACCTACCTCCCAAAGGGCCTAATTTTCTAGCCGTGCTCTGAGCTTACCTAGCATATAAAGTTCAAACCAAAACATGCTGGGAAATGAAGTAGTGACCACCTTCTAATGACTTGGCCAAAAAGTAGGAATCCTAAATTCTAGATAAAACAACTTCTCCCATAATCCCAAAGACTGACCCAACTATGAAACTATAGGGTATTTCCTTTGGTTGAAACTGGTCTGCCAAGCATCCAGCAGTATCAAACTCAGGGGACCAGAAAGGCAGGTAAGAGGGATCCTCATACCACTGTCTGGTGGACAGCAGGAAGAAGAAAGCCCATGTTCCATGTTCCCAGGCTGGTTTGCATATCTTACATTGCACGGTAGCTAGAATAGAAATGGATAGAAGTATATGTAGATGAAAATAGAAATAATCCACAGAACATTAACTTGAACCACAGGACTCTGCCTTCTTTGTCAAGCAGGTATCAAAGAGAAACAGACCCTGGTTGGTGCAGGTGTAGCGATGATCTAGCTACCTGAGCAAGAAAAGGTAACTCCAAGGACAGCGATAAAAAGGACAGCAACTGCCTCGGCAACTGGGCAGCAGGTGAGCAAGGTGGATTTAGCACTTTAGGCCAGGCAGTTTTCTTCTGGCTTTAGCTTTTAATATCATCTTTCCATGAAAAAGACTTGAACAGACTTTGAACATTTTTTTGTTAATGCAGAACACAAAAACTATTGTAGTTTACAAATTACTTTTGTAATTTATGAATTACAATTAAAAATCATACAGAAAACCTATTATGTAAATTTACTTTTTTGTACCCCTGAACTAACTATAATTCATATAATAAAACATGTGAGGGACATGAGAAATTTGATGGCTACAAGGCAAGTTTTCATTAAGTAATTGCTATGTAAATGAATTTTGACTTGAAGACTTTTACTTTCTTGCATAACCAAAACAAATTGCATTATTTTATTTTCCTTTTTTTAAAAAATTTTTTTTATAAGAGAACAGAAAGATACCTATAAAGAATTTTTCTGTACTAGGAGTTTGCTTTATGCTCTTCTGGAAAACACTGGTCATGTTTAAGATTTAAAGCCATAATTCTTGTTAAATTATCTACATCAAGAGCTCAGAATTGGTTTGGGTTTTTTTTTAAAATAATAAACAAACTAACAGCTTTTAATTAAGTCCTGTCAACTCAGATGAAGATCTTAACAGTTTTAATTATGAAGTCTAGCTGCACAGACTAAGAGAGAAAATGTTTCCAGACGAGATCCAAAGTGCAGCACCATATCCCAGAACACTGATACTTTTTGTCCTTTGACAGTGTAGGGCAGGACGCTCCAGTTCCTTAGGACAAGGCATAAAATTCTAGATCTTCTACACTGCTGGTTTATCACAAAATTCACAGCATATGAGGTCCTGAAAGCATAATTTTCAGGATATTTTAATATTTACTAGTCCAGTGAGAATGTCACTTCACAGCTAGATGCTTTGGGAAATATTTTAAGACTGTCCACCTTTCCACAGCTATTGCTAATACATAAGCAGCAACCCCCAGTTACATCAACCTACTCCCTGGTGCTTTGGCAGGTAAGCTTGTTCCGAGTGCACCACATTGGTTGTGCCTGCAGACATAAAGGCATTCTCCTTGTGATTCTTATTAGCACTTAAGCTTCTGGCAATGACTGTCAGAACTTATTGGTTTTGCCTATACCCACCAGAAAAAGCAAAACCGAAAGCCACACCTAAGAAACCCCAAAGCCACCCACTACAGCTTGACTTCACGGAAGGTGTATGCTGTGGGACATCCCCCAGCCTTGGTCCCCTAATTCCCAGGGGGGCAACCTGCCTGGGATATGTCATGCTTCCATTCAGCCAAATCCTTACATCCGTCTTGTGGCATCAGGATCTGGAGGTGAAGGGGCTGCAAGAGAGGCAATGATGCATGTTTAAGATCCTCCCATACATGGAAGAGGGATGCAATGTGGCATGCACCTGTGTCAGGGAAATGCTTCCAGGTACTGCTGTTGGGACACAGCCACAACAGCCAGAGATGTCACTTCACCTTAAAGGAAAGAAGATGGGGGGAAGAGGATCACCTTTGTGAGCACCAGCAACTGAAAGCTGGACTTAGAAACTGAACTACTCTTTAGTGTGTTGGCCTTGTAAACACGCAGTTCTCCACACTGTTAAACAAAGGAAAAAAAAAACCTAAATCAAAGAGAGGTGATTTCTTTTAAGAGCAGCAGGACTGGGCCTATTATTGATGATACATTTTGTTGTATAACATTTGAAGAGGTAATTGTACAAAATGCTTTTATTTTCCTCCCTCTCCCTTAAACCTTGGTCTGCATGTTTCTGAGTAACCATTTAAAAGCTGTTTTTTCTTTTTATACGTAGATTTTAAGTACCCACATAGAAAAGTAGATTACTTCCCAGAAAGCCCCTAGAAAATAACAAACAAGGGAGATGAGTTCTTATAATTGCCCTTCAACTCTAGCATCTCAGCAATAAACTCAAATTTTTAAGAAAGCAGACAAGGCAAAACTACTTGAGTGCCATGAAAGGATGATTATAAGCTACAGCTAGAACACATTTAATTATTACAGTATGACCTCTGACAGAGTTTCTTTTAAATCTGAAATCTGAAAAAAAAAAATAAATCATCTCATCCTGTCATGATAATTGTGGTTCTGTTTCTGAATGATGAGATGTTGAAAATTTCCAACAAAAATACAGATGTCTTCCAAAGCTGTTTCAGCTACAGCACTTACATTCAGTACAGGTTAAGTAATCTTCAATTCGTTATTCCCACTCTAAGTTTTTTTGCTACATAACAACTATTTTGAGTGATTATTGCTGAAATCCACAGTTCCAGTTTATCCTCACATAGGACAGACATATCTTCATTACCTGAGCTTAAGCTGTATATCAAACAGTACAAATTTCTATCCAAACCTTAAATCTCAATATATGTTCAATTCAAGCAGTTAGAAATCAATATTCTTTGCTTCCTCCTTCTACCACCACAGGAAAGTTTCTTAGAAGTGCTGAAGAGATGAACTTGCACATATGTATGACTTAAATGCCTGGACAATTCCTAGTATTGGTGAAAAGTGTGTACTGCTTTCCCGCTCTGCCTGAGCCAATCCCAACGAGGGACTTGGGAGTGAAGGTAAGAAAAAGGTAGTGTTATCTGCAAAGGTTCTAATTCACTGAAGTACCAGCATCTTGTTCTTGAATATTGGTACAAGAACTCATAACCATCAGAGCTCAAGCAGATGATTCAGGATTTCAGAGTCAGAAACTTTTACATGAGACAAAATGCAAGTAAGATGTTCTGGAGCTATGAGAGCAGCCCAAAGTATCACACACACACAGAGCTTTCCAAGAATATGAAGCCTTGCAGAAAATGCCTGTTTAATTAATTTGATTCTGAAGAAAAAAGTTTATACTTGAAATAAAGTGTGCACTACACAGATTCAGAACAGTATGAGACTTACCTGGGGATCATTTCACTTTCTATCTAACTTTTTCTTTCATTTCCTTAGATATCAGTCCACCAACTGACACTTCTATCTCTGCGTTTATATGAATTTTGCATCTCAGAATATAACAAAATTTAAAGAACACTGACAGAAAACATTAGCATAATCTGTAACCCTACTATTACTTGCATTTTCATGCCCTGTCTCTCCTATTTCCAGTGATATATAATCACATTCAATCAGATTTAAAGTGAAGAAATGGTAGATAAAGACTCTTCTAGTGGCCTGAACAATGACAATTGATGTAAGCTACACAAGAGGAGAATTTGAAAATAAAACCTGTCAGACTGGATTCTGAATCTGGGCCAAAAAAAACCCAAACCCTAATTAAAAAATATATTAACTGGTAGTTCATTTTAGTGTGAACTTCTATGCGCAGAGCAAAACTTTGCACTGAAAACTTGCATTTTCTGTTTCAAAAAGAAAATTTTCCAAACAAATTACTAAAATAATTAACCATGCTAGTGCAGGAATTGCATGCATTATATTTAAAAGTTTTAGAGGTTTATTGTAGGCGATCGTGTTGGTATACTGAGATTTTGATGGAGTTGCTTCACATTTCACCAGTGAAACGCATTATCTTGGAACATTCCCTCGTTAAAAGCCACATCAGTTCTTCCACACTTTTCCATAAGGCAAATCATTGTGTAATTTAATGCAAGCTCTTCTCATGGTTGTTATTTTGGCCCTTTCATAAATGGCATAAGGGAACACAATACCAAGGCAGGCAGACAAGACAAAACTCTCTCTGCTAGAAATGTAACATGTGATATATAGACATATATGTGTAAACAGACATGTACACACACACATTAATACGCATATAGAAATTTCTAACCAAAAGTTACTTAAAACTGTGAAATGAAGAAATGCCCATAGGATTTTCCTTTAGCAATAACAGAATTTAAATTTTAATCTAAAACCACTAAAAGGGTCAAACTTCTTTCACAATAATTTACATCCAAAACACTGTCCATCCCTTAAGTAGCTACACAATATTAACAAGGGTGTCATGGTTTCAGCTGGGATAGAGTTAATTTTCTTCACTCTAGCTGGTACAGTGCTGTGCTTTGAAATTAGCAGGGAAAAAAAATCCTGTTGAGATAACACACAGATGTTTAGGCTGTTGCTGGGTAGCGCTTATACTAGTCAAGGACATGTCCAGCCTCCCATGCTCTGCCGGGTGCACAAGAAGCTGGGAGGGGAGGGGGCACAGCTAAGAGAGCGGATTCAAACTGACCAAAGGGATATTCCATATCATGTAACGTCATGCCCAATATGCTACCTGGGAGGGGCTGGCCCGGGGAGGGAGGGAGCAATCGCGGCTGGGGGACGGGCAGCGTCGGTCGGCAGGTGGTGAGCGGCTGTATAGTTCGTGTTTCTGCGTTTTTTTTCCCTGTTTTCCCTTTCCTTCCTTTTCCCTTTTATTATATTAACATTATTGTCATTATTATCATAATCATTTATCATCATCATTTTATTGTAATCATTAAACTGCGCTTATCTCAACCCACAAGTTCTTTTGCTCGTCCGATTCTCTTCCCCATCCCACAGGGGTGGGGGGGGGAATGTGAGCGAGCGGCTGCGTGGTGTTCAGTTGCCAGCTGAGGCTGAACCACGACAAAGGGTAAAGGTTTAAGTACAATATGTGACAGTAGAACATGGTATTTATCCCCCTGATTAAATAAAATAAAGCAAAACAGAGTATAGATTAAGCCAAAACAGAAAGCATTAAATCTGCAAAAACTTACCAATATCTAAAAATTCATAGACTTAAGAGTGTGGGTGTTCATTATTTTGGAGAGAGAAAAGGCTACCAAAGAATCCAGAGAACAAAGCAAAAGTTTTATCTCCATTAAAAATAGAGATGAAAACTAAAAGATTAGTTGACCTGTTTGGCATTGAAACTGCTTGAATTATTTCTACATGCAGGTGAAAGACAATGCTGTTTATTATACAACCAAAAAAAAAAAAAACCCCAAACAAACAAATGGAAAAAAAACAAACAACAAAAAACCCAACAACAAAAAAAACCAAAGAGATTGAGAATTACCGATTACCGGAGAAAATAAAATCTGATGGCTCAAAGATGCATCAGCATAATTCCTTTCACAGGAATTCAGAACACCTTGAGCCAGTTGCTTCTTTTGCTAGTGTTTTTGTTTTCCTCTGCTGCCTTTCTTAAGACTAAGCTAAAGCTGTGTTTATAAGAGGTGCTAGTGCAATGCAATCCTGAGTTTGGACTGGCTGGGTACAATCCCAGGAAATAGTAAAGAGTACCCATGCATAACTAAATAATTTATGGGAGTGGGGCTGACACTAATGTGACTATTGAAGAAAAACGACCAATTAGCCTGCTCCTGATAAAAAGAAAAAAAAAAAAGGCAAAATACCAAACTAATATAGATCACCGTATCTAATAATATTACAGCAAAAAAGCTTCAATTCAGCATTTGCAATAATTGAATTCTGAAAAAGGCTGCTGTCATGTAATAATAAAGTAGCACTTAAGTTAAAAATTTTGATGCATTTTTGTCAGCTTTGTGATAAAAAGGAGTTACTTTTGTTTCTAAGAAGTCTAACAGTTTGCATCCTGCACTTTACATATATTAAAGTTTGTTTAATACATACTGCGTGAATGCTGTCCTAAAGTGAGTCATCAAAAATTGTTACTCTCATATGCTAGGATATTCCTCAGAGAAAATTAAAATAGACTTAAGAATACTGATCCAGTTAAAATACATTTAAACTGTTAAGCAATGCTCCAAAGAAAGGTTCTCTCCTAAGTGGAAATTCAGAATTCAATACAGCAAATACTTGAGCAACAGAGTCATTAAACTACCAAGGACAGTTGTTTAATTGCTTTAGGTGAAGTGAGACAGTAACACAGTGAAATGACACAATCCAGAAAGAAATATTTCACTGCAATATTGCAGAACAACATTACAGAACAACACTGCACTTAAATCATAGAATCACTAAGGTTGGAAAAGACCTCTAGGATCATCAAGTCCAACCATCAACCCAACACTACCATGTCTCCTAAACCATGCCCTGAAGTGCCACGTCTACACATCTTTTGATTAAAAAAAAGAAATCAAAATAAAAACCTTAAAACGCTAAGCACAGAACAACTTTGTAAGCCAGGTTGTTACAAAACATTTACAATGCTTTGAAAAATCTTCCAAAAAACAAACAAAAAAATTACAAGCCAATAAAAAACCAAATGCAATTAGTAAAAACCAAGGCAAATCACCAAAAAGCACACAAAAAAGGCCTAATTTGGAAGACTATTTCAGTTGAAGTTTGTGATGATACTAACTCTGGCTTATTGAAGGGAAGCAAACTTATGATATTCAAGGTGTTGGAAAATAGTTTCATTCTACTTACGAAATGTTCAAAAACAATGAAAGAGGCAGAGGAATGCTATTCCCATAAGCACACCTATATTTAATTAAAAATAAGGTTCTTCTCTGGTTCGTGTTGCAACAATACAACTAATTACATCAGGAAAGCAAAAGGCAAGTTACCAGTCATGTATGAAAGCAGCCTACTATTCCTTGCCATACAAAACAGCTTTTGTTGGCCTTACTATGAAAGGTGAGCGACAGAGGTTTGGGATAATACAGTTACTTTGCTTTAAATGTTCTTTTTTGAATGGGATTCAAAATACAAACTACCAGCAGGGATGTTATTACACATTGAGAGGCAAAGATGAGGTCCAAGAGAGAAATGAGTTCTCTTCATAACACATACACAGGCAAAACCAATGTCTATAATAACATAAGATTAGCAAAAGAATAATGATATGACAATTGCCATCCTGAAACTGTTCTGTCAGGTTTTGCTATTGCTTACTGTTAAAGTCAACAAAGAGTACTGGAATACAAATTGCAATGCGTCTGATTTTAAAGACTGTGAACACCCTTGATTACAACTGAAGTCAGTGAAGTCTAAGATTATACAATATCAGAAAATAACAATTAACTCCTGCAAATGCAGCTACAAGTACTCAATGAGTCCATATCAATTAAAGAGCAGTTAAACTGAGTTTGCAGAGCAAGTGTGCGTGAACACCACAGGCTTAGATTATTTGTTTGGTTGCCTAAAGCACTGTAATTATAAAACAATCCCACTTTATTCATACATAACTTTCATCTCTATAAAGTACATGCTTTTATAAAAATAGATTAATACTTATAGATCACTTATGTTAAAAAATCAAGTATGACCAATATAATAGAAATCCCCATATTTAACTCATTGATTTCTGTCTAAAGATGCATGGCAAATCTAAACAAAAATATTTTGGTTCTGAAAAGCAACTATAGAAATACACAAGTCATTTAAGTCATGATCCATGACGTTTTTTAATTAGATTCAACTTGACTAATAGAAATGCAAAAGAAAATAGATTAGCCATTTCATCCTCTTGTGAATACTGTGCAAGAAAATACTGACTTTTCAAACTATATTTTAATGAAAACACTGAAGAGTGACATGAAATCATGAGGCTATTGGGTACAACCTGCATATAATGTTAGCATGTTCTACTCTGCAAGTTAAACAAATACTTAGACATATGTAACTACACAACTACAGTTTAAGTTTTTCTGACATAAAATGGGAACCAAGAGGCCATTCTCTTCTCACTAACTAGACAACACCACATGTATTGGCATTATGTTAGACACTGTTATAATTTTCTGTTTATGTCAGGTTAGAAAACCACTTAGCACAAAGGAATGCACTAAAAAGAGGATTCCCTCACCCCCCCTTCACACACACACACACACCCCCTTATTATCCTCAGTGTATTGTAAAAGTAAGGTTACTTTTTCTAGAAGCTGTCATTAAGAGGGCCAGAAAAAAGTAGGCTTACCACTTTATCACAAAAACTACCTCAATTTCTTAACACAAATCAAAAGCCATGACATCTTTCTTAATTCAAGGAGTTAAACTTCAGAAACTAGATACAATTCCCTGGTTTTTATTTTGAGAGGGTTACGCTGAGCGTCCATAAAACCTTTCAAACAAGAGAAGAAAAAAAAAAAACCAAAAGGGGGGGCAGGGGGGACGGACACGACTGGAATTCGTTTCAGAACCTACAGTAATTTACAGAACTTACTCAGCAGTTTACCCTTAGTGGACTCCTTTCAGCATAAAGAGAAATAGTCCTGAAATTATTATCAATTTTCACCTTAATATATTGTTTTATACCTTGAAAATTATTCATTACTAAAAGGTTCAGACAAGTTCTATTAAGGATTTCAGATTCTGCAGGCTTTAATGTTTTTCTCAGACAGCACATTCCAGAATAATGCCGGTCATAACTATTTTTTCAAGCACCACACTCAGAGAACTCTTGCTTTGACACTGCCGGTGGCAGCGTACGTGACTAAAACCAAGCAAGAAACACCTGGACAAAAATATTCTGATTTTCATACTCCCCTCAACACCACTACTGTACAACTATATTTTGTGTATCCGTGAAATACAAATGCCTTTCAAGCCCCACTGACACATTTGTCAGCTAGCTCCCTTGTCTGCTGAGCTATAAAAGCTCACTAAATCGCAAAACAAAATAGGAGAAATCAAAAGAAGAAAGTCGGTGGATACAGCCACTACCTCTAGGCCTCCTTCTGACCATGCATTACCTCCAGCACTGCTGCTGGCTTCTTGCCAGCTTCTCAAAAGTTTACCTGTCAAACATACGCTTCCTGGAAAAATAGGCTGCTAGCAGGCCTTCTTTTCTTTAAAGGTATTACTGCTGAATACACTAGTTTTGGTACATAAAAACCTGTGGGTAGTACTGTTTCTACAACCTGAGAGTATACTACGATAAGCAAATGTGTTTTTTAAAGGAATGTATGTATTGCCTTGGTCCACCACATCAGCCTAATACAGCAAGACTTTTTCAACGGGAATACTTAAAAAACAGCACAAAACCCAAAGAAGAAGCAGAAAGCCCCAGAGTACCACTCTATCGGAACTTAGGGAAAGTATCATCATTAGTTTATCCTCTGACAATATTTTTATGCCAACTGAAAAACACTTGTTTTTTTCATTGCCGAGATGGAATGACTTTACACAAACTTGCCAAAGCAAAAAGATAATCCCATGTCATAATATGTAATTAAAACCACATGGTTCCCATAGGAACAGATCAGGCAAACAAATAATTTCGTGATGGGCACAGCAAAAGAGCATGAACAGAACTGAGGAGCTCAATGCTCAAGAAATGTTACCTCGGTTGTAAGGGCAAGGCTTCCAAAACCTTTAAATAGTGTTCAGATATTATGAGAACAGCCAGAAAAATAATTTGAGTTTAATTTTTTTTTTTTTCAGAATGACTTTAAAAAAATCCCTCATCATGTGTGTGATGCACACATAAACAATTATGGATTTATTGAACCATTTCTACTAGAGAACTCATTTTACATGGGTTTTCTTCCACAGATTCTCCTTCCTTCAGACCACTATGGCAAAGACATTTATTCTGGAAATTCAGTTCAGAGAACAGTATTATGTATAGATTCTCTTCTTCTATACAAGTGGTACCTGTTCAACATGCATCAGATTAACTGTGCACCCACTCTATGTACACAAAGTCCAGTACTTTCAGATACTGCACTTCCTACAAGCATCATAATTACTCATCCAGCACAGATTCATCTAAACAAGTACAGTTGACATTTGTAGATTGTCACAACATGCTGAATTCTCAGGGAAATGTTCCAAGTTCGTTCTGTCTGAAAATTATTTGGAGGATGCTAGGGATTGGGGCTGCTGGATTGAAAGACAGGAAGGATAGGACAAGTCCAGGAAAACTTGCTCATCGTTTGTATTTCAATTTTCTAATCAAGTCAGCTTCTTAACATTATTAAATTATTCCCCTTGAGATATCTTTAGACTACCATGCAACAGTGCTAGAAACCAATGCTGCTCTAATAAACTAAAATGTGACACAAAGATTAAAAAAAAAATGGGGGTATGTTTTGAATATTCTATTCATTAATTTATCTGTACTTACAGAATACCAGTAAAGGCTGAAAAATGCAAGTGAGTCTGCAGTTCATAAATTTTAGGGATTCTTTCCTGATGACATATCTTTGCCTGACAGAAGGGGAGCAGTATCTTTGTGAAAATGGTTTATCCACCTACATAGTTCTCGCAGAAAGACTGAACAGTACAGCAAACTCTTCTCAGGAAATGTGAGCATTAGTATGCTTTTCAGATATTCAAACCCTGCTGGATTTATGAACTTATCCTTATTAGACGGTTAGAAGCTTATTGAGCTCATCTTCCTTCTGCCATGGTCTTTTGATCACTTCTGCTGAGAAGATAACAGAAGTTGCTTCTGACAACACCAGCCACTCCAACTGGAGCTGAGCTGAAGCTGCCAGCTAGAACTGGTGTAGAGAAGCAAGAGTATGGACTGCAACTGGCAGTTTGATTTTTGAATGCTGCGATCTGCAGTACTTCTGAAAACCTGAGCAGAAAGACAGAAAGTACAGTTCTACAGCACAAACTGAGAAGAAAGATGGGACAGGGGTAGAAGGTTTGTTCTGTACCCATTTTAATTCTTCTGAACTCAAGCACTGAAATTTAGAAGCTTACCTATAAACAAAGAGGAAGCATCCATACAGGCATCCTAAATGGTTCCGCAATAAAGCCCCATGCAACCCAGTCTTGACAACAGCAAGCCTGTGTCCAGCCGCTTCTTAGTCTGACAGTGAGCCCAAGTTCATTCTCATCAATTTAGGATGAACTGACAAAACTGCTCTGAGTTCCAGCGAGCCTCCAATCAGTTTCAGATAATTTTACATATTCCTATATGGAATTAGCTTCCTCTTTCCCAGAACAGACCTGAAGCATCAATACCATGTGAGACCAGAACAAAAACTACTCCTCAAAAACCAGACTCAGAGAAAATTTTGGGGTAAACAGGGCCACAGCTGCAGTACTGACTGCACAGCCCAAGAACAGAAAAAACACCTGGGACTCCAATAGCAGAGAATTTCAACATCTGTTTTCATCAAGGATATTAAATATGCCCCTAAATACTCCTAAAAACACTAAGTAAGACAACCAACACCGACTAAGGTAAACACACTAATTCCACAATCCAAGGTTTAAGTCCTCCTCTGAGCAAGCTCATTAAAAAAAAAAAAAGTAAAAAAAAAGTAAAAAGCCCAAATATCACAATCAATTTTCAGTCCTTCCCATTCAGATTTCAGGCCCAGGCATGATTTTTGCTCCATTAATCTACAACCTTTTTTATTAAGCAATAATATAGGATTGTAAAATCCACCTCACCGTTCAAGAAGCTGGATACAAATGGAAAGGTTTTACACCAAAGGCATACTAATAAGCATAAACTTCCAGTACAAAGCAGTTTTAACTTAGATTTTCTTCAACTTTATAAATAAGCCTATAGAACTCTATCATGCAATCAATTTATTTCTTCTAAATGCTGAGAAAACAGAAGTTAGAGATCATGTTTATGACATTTATGGTTTGGGTTTTGATAACAAAGAGAATACAGAGTACAGAAATCCCATTACTTATTTTCTTTCTAAGGATAAGATCTTCTAAATTAGCTAAATACTGGGTATGTTTAAATAGTAATCAGATAGCTTGGGAGTAATCTGGGAAGAAGGAGAAGAAGTTTCTGTGAATAAACAGAATAAGAATTTTTTTCAGAAAATTTTGTCACATCTTTTCATTTTTTTCAAATAAAGTAAAATATAACACAGGCTTAGGGAAAACTGAATGATTGAATCCAGCTGGAAATACTTTTTTTCAGTAATTTTTAATAAGAGCAAGGCTTAGAATTAAAGTGGAATTATCATTTACATCACTGAGATATGCCTCAAGGTTGTTGGTGGTTTTGACTAATATATTCCAGTGGCTAAAGGTACTCACCTGAAATGAATTTTCTCCCTGCCTGAACTGATATATGTATTGGAAGCACCTCCTAAAAAAAAGTTCTAAGTAACAGGTTAAAAAATCCATTTTTAGCAGGTAATTAAAACACCCATTGAACTCAAGACTTGCACTTCAAAAGGGAATTTGTCTTCAGTCTTGTACATGACCTCCAAGCCCCCTGCCCCTAGTGTAGCCCCAAATGATCAAAATGTTGGTTTAGAACACTGAAATGCTTCACCATTCAAGAATGTTTCTTCTTCTGTTTTTGTGCCAGCCAAAGCTAATTTGACCCAATTTTACTAATACTGCTAGTACTTAGAAGCTGCGTTTTTAGGTGAATAAATGACTTCCAAAACAGATGACACCCAACTCCATATAGAATACCGGCTACAAAATCTGAACCCTCTTCAACAGTACACAGGGCACCTGCGTGGCACTATGTACCCAGCGCGCAGTCTTGCTCCCAGTTCAGATCTTACATGCTGCTCAGGGCCCAATTTCATTTCTACTCACTTCTGGTAAATGGCGTGCTTAGTTAAAAATGAGACCACCTGGATTTTGGGGTTTTTATAACATGAAATGAACTACAAACAGGTCATTTGTTTCACCCGTTAAGAGTGAGGCTTGGCCAGATCTCTCTTTCGTACAGTTTGGAGCAAGAAGCTTTTGCAATGTGTGATATAATTAGCTATTAAAGTGGCCAGAATAAAGATACTCTAAATCAAAGAGGAAAAAAAAACAAAAGGGAAATTAGTCACTTTCACAAATCCAGCTATGATAGATATTCACAGTATTTAAACTGAGAGGTGAAAGATGAGGAATAAGTGAGTACTTGTAGGTTTCCCTCATTTTCCTTAAATCTGCCACCAATGTTTACTTGAGACTATTCTTGTTTAACTAAACTTCACAATAAACTGATTTTGTTCATCTGTAAGATACATGCATTTTTTTCATGCTGAAATGACCTATTGTCACTATTGTGTATTCAGTGATAAGAAGGTCTCATTCCAGCAATAAAGCCATGTGGAATGTATTACTCAAAGGCCTATTAAGTCTAAAACATTCAGCATTTATTTACCACATTGAAAGAACAGAGACCTTAAAAGGTTATTTAGATTATAGCACAGAGACTAAAATACACCCAGCATCCCATTGATTTGACAGCCTGCCATAACTGCCTCATACAGTCTTAATTAGAACACAATACACACACAGACACACATATATGTACTCTCTTCTGGAAAACCATTCCCAATTACAAAAAGCCACAAGAAGACAGCACTGCTTTTGACAGCCGGTATGCACATATTGTCATAATCCTGCTGGATACCGACTGTAAGTGAAAGGCATGCATCTTCCTGAATCTCTGAAAGGTAACGTCAGATTGAATAAAAATCAGTCAGTGTCATAGGCCCATCCACCTGGGTGACACATTGCTGACTCCAGCTTTTGCTGAGGGGGAGGAAGATTGCTTGCCATTTTTCTTTACCAACATAACCCATGCATCTATTCAAATCAGAAACACGATTTGTGGGAGGAAAAAAAAAACCACCACTTTTCAGGTCTTCATCGAGAATATAACAGCTCCACCTTGAGGCAGGACCCAGCGAATGTCAAGCTCAAGATGTATTACAGCATACAGTCAGCCACAACCATCTAAAACATGGATTGACATCTCCCAATGTCCCTTTCTGCTTACCTTCTTGGCATAAAAGAAGGCTTGTGTGTACATGCGTGCACGTGTTTGGACAAGTTTACTGCCAAAAATGAAATGTATATCAGATAAATATCAATTTTAAGAAGCAGCTCCCAAGGATGATACAAGTCAAGCATAACAAGGTGTGACAGAAGTACTCCTTCAGGAGCAAGAAGTATTCAAGTTTCTCTCTGAGTAGTGCACATGATTAAATTGCAGACCATTAATTCCTTTGTTATTGTATTCTTCCTAAATGCGCAGTAAAAAGAAATACATTTCAGTGTTTCATTTTAATCAATATTCAAATATTTTGAGATGATCAACAGTTTCAATATGTTGCTAAACACTGCCAGTAAGTAATCTGCTCCTCAAGTATTAATGAAATTATTTCTTTTTAAATGGGTTGTTTTAAAAACTTAAGTGCAAAATGCCAACTTGCATATTCTTCAGGCTACTTCAGGAGTTTTATTTTTAAATTACAATGTAACACCATTTAGAACCTTTCTAATAAATCCAATTTCTACCAGTTAGATCAGCAAGTCAACATAGACGTAACAAAACCTCTGTCACATTTAAATGGATGGTCATTAGGATACCAAGATAGATGTAATAGATTTGACTTGAAGATAGATTTGGGTTGTAGACTACCAATAAGTGGAAACAGTATTTGCAGCCGGAAAGCAGAATGAGCTATACCTGTAGAAGAAAATTATGATAGAAAAATGGAAAAGATTCATCATCAATGCAGTCCACAGCTATAAAATAAAGAGAGCACCTGAGTAGTCAACTTGAGCAGAATGGAATTAACCATTCTGGAAAAACAGAAAGAAAAAAACACTGGGGACTGACAGCAAGACAACTTTGAAAAGACATTCAGAAAGTTACTTTGCAGGCAAGAAACAAAAGAAATGAGACTGAAATTCTGTCTTAAGTGAATGAGAGTTCTGCGTTAAGATTTAAGAAAATAATCTTACCCTTGGGATATGTGTATGACTTATTCCCTTTAGTCTCAAGTGTACAGAAACTCCTGTCATGACCTTACCAGCATTGATAAGAGCTCTCTAATACTGTAATTAAGTATTGTAAAGTAGTTGACCCAATTTATAAATTAATTGCATCTAATAACCATTCAGGCCAATGAGGAGCCTCATTAAAAAGCCATTTGGCTAGTTCCAAGATGACAGGAGTATGAAAGAAACTTTCAACTTGGATAAACAGGAGATTGTTCACTAACAATTTCAAGTGAAGATTAATATAGAAAATATATTCCAAATCTCAATCATTGATAGCCCAAACTATGACTCTTCACAGGAGCTGCAGGGTAAGCCTATTATCTCTCTTTGCCAAATTACTTAATTTCTAACTTTATTGAGGGAAACACAACGTTGTCATGATGTGAAAATGCAGTACAAACATAAGCATTTACTTTGATTTTAAAATTCAGTCACAGCATCTATAATTTGCAATGCAATCCCTTTTATGGTTTACTAAAATAAGTGTTAGTGAAACATAATTTTTATTCTATACAGCTGAACAGCCCCATATAAATTTATGAGTGCAACAGATGTTTCTACTGGCTCATTTAGACCACTTCTCCTTACATTCCCCTCAGCTGATGAGGTGCCCTTCTATGTTACAAGGAATTCCTTTTATATCACAGTGGTACAGCTGGTTAAAAATGCCATCTGCACTCATAAATGCCTGGACTGTATTTAGCCACACTATACAGAACTTGAGAATGCCTACTCAAAACTGGAGATGAAGCTTTACATTATACTGGGTGACATTTGCAGGCATCCAATGGTTAAGTCCCTAAATACTGTTTATGCTGTCGAAATAAGTCAAAGTAGGATTTTTACCAGCATTTGTTTTGTGGTGGCCACTTGGACCAACACATATTCAGCCTGTGATTTAAGCATTTTTTCTAACCAATATAGCTTGCTTTTTCTAAAAGTCACATCACAGTAGTACTCAGAAGCCAAAGGAAGACTTCTACCCTCTTAAACCCTTTTTTTTTTTTTCCAAAAACAATTACATTGACAAATCCTCCCATTAATAAGAGTACAGTAATTCACACATGAAATCTACAATGTTATTCCTACTGCCACAGTGCAGCGAAGCCCTAACCCTCACACTGTGTTCCCACTGCCTGGCAAACAGCATTCAGAACTTATTTCTGGAATAGGTTTTAGGAGCTCTGATTCTCGCAAGGCACAATTAACTCCACTGTTAAACGTGCAACTATTTCAGTAATATAGCCAGTTAGCCAAGGCATATTAAAATCTATTTCAAGTTACCTCTCCACCCACAGTGCTCACTTCTCTTAACTACTTCAGATCCTCTAACACAGATGAAATGATACATTTCTACTCCTTGCCTGTATGAGTACAAGCACTTGCTTTCTCACAAGTATTCAGCTTTTTTTTCCCCACTCAAAACTAGTTTACTTTGGCAAGCATTATTGCCAGTAAAATTGCTTCTCTATCATTTCGATAAGAAAAAAAAGTGTTTATAGAAGCAGTTACACTGAAACACTATATGAAATTTAATAGATGTTTGGACATAATTTATTGATCTGATATTGATTTGTTGCTGATCAAGAGACAGAAGTTGAATCTTTAAACTAATCTGTAGCCCAAAAGCTGCTTTACTTATATTTAAAGAAGACACAACTCGTCTAAGAAAATCTGATATATATAATTTTACCCTTACTCCTGCAAACAGGTTGTTTATGCAGTTGTTCACATGTGCCATTTACACTATCATTTTAGGTATCAAAAATCTGCCACAAAAAGAGTAGATGAAGAGAGATGCTAAAGAAGTTTACTGCAGGGCATACTGTTTTCTGATGATTAAATCAAGATCACAAAATATTACCATGTTTTGAAGCATTACTATGCTGTTTACCTTTTAATAAATATTGCATCTGTTCTGCAGACCTAAAAAACCCAAACCTTAAATATCATAATTTAAAAAAAAATTAAGTGGTTCTTCCAGTCAAATGTAACACCAAATAATTTCAAAGCTGTTATCTGGACTCACGGGTCTATATTTCAAAGTTTTAATTCACTAGGGTGTTAAAATTCTCAGCAAGTGCCTACCTTTACATAAAAGTAAACGCACAACACAGCGATGATTCAATGATTCAACTCTATAATAACAGTTCCAAAGAAAACACGTGCCTGGAACTTAGAGTTTCTAGGAGACCTATTACACCTCTGGTAGGCAATAATACAATTATAGCCGAGAAATGCAACTTTAGAAGAATCTAGGTATCCACAGTTTTGTTGGGGTTTTTTTTGTTTGTTTGTTTTTAACAATTACTTTTCCTGAAGTCAGAACTTGCAAGGCTAGACCATTTATTGTTCCATACTGAAGAGTCAGTTTTACACTGCTGAAATAACCAGGAATACTAGTTTGACAGTTTGAAAGGACTCCATTTTTCATATTCCTCTACTAATGGGAGACTTTATTAATCAAAAGAATCATATGTAGAAGCAGAGGCAACAAATATGTAATAATAAGGCATTTTCTTCCTGCTGTTCAGAAATGACTAGCAGCTAAAGTAACATTCTTTTTGTTTGCCTTTGTTTAATAGCAGACTTCAATTTGGAAATCATTGTAGGCATAAAGAGAAATTTATTGCAATAATTACACAGTTTTAAAAAAAAAAAAAAAAAGGCTTCTCCAGAAGTCTATCCAGAAGTCTAATAGAGGTTTATTTGTTAACAGCTGATGCACTTCCTTGAACTTCTAAGTTGACCCAGAATCTTAGAGCTGTGCTCCGGTCACTGCCGGCCACTCACTTGAGCTACATGATTTAGTGTCAAGTCATAAAGGGAGAAGAAAACAACTATCACATCTGTTTGGAGTTACACACCTCAGTCAAAGAAATGTGTCCTCAGACAGGGAATACAGTAGTTTTATTAATTTTAGGAGTCTGATCTATTTAAATAAGTACTATTGGTGAATAAGTGTCTGACAAGGCTATCAAAACAAACACAGAGCTAACATTAACATTTACAATAGTGTCAAGATGTTGAGTCTACCTGTTAGATGGTAGTCTTGGCTAAGACAGATGCTTAAAACAAATCTACTTTTTCACCCCCCAGAAAAGGGTTGGGGAAGCCAATAACAGCCTATCCCATACACCAATGTCATACCTTGCATTTTATTTCATAACCGAGAGAAAGCAGACTACACTTTTGTTATAAAGCAGTTTCACTGTCAGCTTTGAAAGATTTGTTTCCAGCACAAATCCTCCTTTTCAGAAATCAAGTGTTCAGAGAAAAAAAAAAACTACAGAAAATAAATACAATATTTCCAGCAAATCTTTCACAGTGTCATCATTGTCAGTTTACAGAACAATTCCACTGAAAACTTGGTTCTTAGGTGGAACAGCTTTGACCCAGTCTTGTCCATCTCTTCTTAAATATGGCTGATGGTTTTACTTAGCAATATTGCTTATGTAGTGCCAGCTTACTTGTAATGCTATTTCAGGGACATTTATGTTATTCATATTAGTAACAGAATTAGGAAGAAGATTCCTTTTCCCTTAAGAAATCCTATTTCGCATATAGAGCTAAATTCAGAGACTATGCGAAGAAGATTGCTCAATTCTGAGGTATTTTAACAGCTAGAATTCAAGCCACAGATATATCACATGCTTAGAGGCTTCTATGGTCAACTTTATACAGAGGTGAAACCTTTAAAACATATTCAGATTGTTCCAAGTTTAAGATTTTCTTTGTAGAAAACAAATTAATTTCACATTCTGACTATGTTTATGTAATAAGCTCACAAACTGTCATCTAAATGAGGCAACAGATTCTCTTTCTGGGTCTGCCAACAGACTGAATAAAGCTATAAATCTTATTACTACATTAAATCTAAAGCCTAATTATGAAACACTAAAGACTTAGGTTCTAATGCCTGAAAATTTTACTCTAAATGTGCAAAATCAATTCGGCACAATACAGTAGAACACAGGATGCAGAACAGGGTGGACCTTCTAATCTGGAGCATTTAATTATACAGACAGGATTCAGTCCCACAGCAACTTAAAAAAAAACCTGAACAAATGTGGTCAAGAAAATCATTATTTTGTCACATTTCATAAGAACTTTCCCATGCATAAAATCTGAATACCTCTTTGCCAAGCATATTTTCTTCTAAATCCAGGAGAACGCTGAGGCAGAGTTAGAATGGGATATCAGTCTTATTTTCAAATATTTTACCAATTTCACTGAAGGACGGTACAATAAAGACAAACCAGAAATTCTGCTTGCAGATTTTGTCTCATTATTTCCAGATTTAAATGTGGAGTTAATTAGACAAGTTTTTTAAACAATAAACCAAGTTTCAAAAAAAAAAAGAAAATAAGTTTCTTTGAAAAAAGCCATCATAATATAAAAAGACCTTGCTCTAATATTCTGCATTTAAAACCTCAATAAAATGTTAATATTAATAACAGAACTACAGGAAGACTAATTATTGAATAATATTGAACAATATTTTAATAATTATCATGTACCTTAGGATTTTTGTTAAAGCCTCTGTAAGAGAAAAAACAAGCCCCCCAAAAAAAAGTGTATATCCTCACTGAATTACTAAAGCCCCAGCAAATTACTGTGGATATCCAGGCAACCATTCACCTGCTGCTATCAAACTAAAAAAGAACGGTTACCTTGGCAACTGCTGTATCTCATATTACACTGTGTTACTTTCAAGACAAAAACATGGTCTTAGGAGAGACAGTTGTGGAGGCCATGTGGGTTTTACATTTTCATTGGCAACGTCCTCAGGGACTTCACAGCAGACTTATAGAGCTATCCTAATTCTCAATTAGATAGAAAATAAATGCATTTTCATTATATGAAATGAAATTACATCTATATATACTCTCCATCTTCACTAATATATGGACCATAAAATTTGTAGGAAGGATTCTATTTTGTAACCTTAGCATTAAAAAACATACAATGAAGCTATATACTCTATAGCAAAAACAATCCATAGCAAGAAGGGAAGGAGTTCAGTGACTCGAGGATGTGTGCCTTTCACACTCTTGTGAAAGACAGAATATACCCACTTCCTTGGCCTGCCCTGTAGCTACAGAAACTTCCACCATATTTTCCAGGCTGCAAACTAAAGTTCAACCAGCTCTGCCTGTCTGGCAACCAGCACTTCCCTGACACGCTTCAGGGTGGCCACAGGGAACCTTGGCCAGTTTGAGGGCCTCCTACCCACTGCTCCTTCCTGTGCCTCCATCCCAGTTACCTGAAGCAACCACTGAGCTTTCCAACCACGTTAGGTATTCCAGCCATTTTCACAAGAAGTGTTCTGCAGCAGGGTAATATAGCTCTTATCAGAGACTTACATTTGGAGGCACTACATGAAAAGTTAAGCTTTCTCAACTATAGGCACATGCACTTGAAATACAGAATTGAAGTACTGGTGCTTCTAAAATGAGGAAATAAACCAAGCGGATCTGAACTCAAACTTCATGGCTTATAAATAATTTTTCTTTTGCTGATGCATTTACAGATGTTCTTCAATCACCACCCACATGCCTGAATGTGAATTTTGAAACATGACCCCAACTACAGTTAGCTCATATCACCTCAGCTCCTTTTGCTTACATAGGAAAAAATCTATTAATCAGATACCTCTGAAGATTCATGTAATACCACCTATATTTTGTCAAAAATGTAGATGGTTACTATGTATTTTAGGGTTTCTATAGAGTTGTATAGAATCAATTCAAATGTAGTATAGGATGCTAACTGTGGCATCACTTACTGACTACATCACACATGCATATCACGTATGAGCTAGAATTGCTGAGATTTTAAGGAGTTTTACAAGACATATTTGTTTTATTACTAAATTATGCAGGACTTTTACCAAAGGAGAACAATATGCTTTCATATCGAGTCTGACATAAAATCAGGAAACTATGAAGTTCATTTTAAAATGGTCTAAAAAGGTCACAATTATTATGAAAAATAATTTAATTTTTTTGGCAGGGAAGCCCCTGTACTTCTATGTATACCATATATTATGTTACAACACTGGCATCCAGAAGCCTAATTAAACTTTCTATTCCATTCTTGAAGGCAAGGATTTGACATTTTGACAGAGTTTAAAAAAACTGATTTAAATAACAGTTCCTAAAAAAGTATGGAGAACAGTGGCTGCTTCTATTTCTACACAAATAAACATGGCAATTAACATGTATGTATATAAGCAATATATACTGACCATTTTCAAAACAAAAAGAAGGAAAAAACCCACCACTTATAAAGAGAGGTACAGGGTGTTTAAAGCAGAATTGTTAAGACAATGAGGATGTGGTATAGCGAGAATTATACTACAGGATACAAAATCATCTAGTCAAATTCTCAGGTAACTGTTCTTCCACTGAATGACCAATGATTTGCCATTTGTTGATGACACAGAAAACAGCTTTTGTACCTGGAACCTGTCAATGCTGTCAACTGAGGCTTTATCAGATGGACGTGATTTGAAACACTTTCTGTTTAAGGTTTGAGGATACACTTTGCACGCAAAAGCATTTCAGTAATTGTGGTTGTGGATCTATTCATTTCACAGGTTACACTGGTGCTATTAAAGTTCTTTCATCATAATGTTTTCCTAGTTAATGAGAAGTGCAGCCTGAAACTAAACTCATCTTAAGGAAAAAACAAAACAAAAATGCTTCACCTCCCTCAACCCTTTCACCACATGAATATAGAAAAATTCGAGTCAGTGGATTAATCTGAATGTTTTTGTTTCATTTTAGATGTCGTCTTGCATATGTACATGTTTTAGATCTACAGACCTCTAGATATAGAGACCTTGACTACTATTTTCCATTTATACAGTATAACATAATCATCTAAGCCTCTCTGAAATCATATGTAACCTAAAGTCAGGCTTCTCTTACCTTCCTAATTGACCATTGCACATTCTCATTGACCACCACACAGGACCTTAAACAAAGAGAGTCAGAAATCAAAGTCCAGGAAACTGTTACAAGTCAGTGTATCATCATGTTTTAGGATTTTGCCTAGATGTCAGAAATTCCGTCCGTTTTTTAATTCCCACCGATTTGAAACAAGGATACAGTTCTCTCACATCCCAACTTACGGACCTATGTTTTGGATATTTGTAAGTAAACCTTTGTTCCTTCCGTCCATGCCTAGACTTGTTCTACCTTATACAAATAGCATAGTTCAAAATATTGTGCTTTTATTGAGAAAAAAAAATACTCTTATTATGTTTGCTATGATTTATTGTTAGTGTTGTTTTTCTGATTTTCTTTTACTGTACAGATAAAGTACCGAAGAAATTTATGATTCATGCATTTCCCCAAATAGAGAGGTAATTTTCAGTGTTATTATATACTACTTTTATTATTACTCTTACGCTGGGTTTATTCTCCTGTTTATACTAGACAAGACACTGAAAATAGCAACCACTCTCTGTTTTACAGTACTGCCACCCAGTAATGCGGTTGGAGATAGGAGGATGTCCCCTGGCCAAGTTGGTGAGACATGAAACAGAAAATCAAAGATTTTATAGCCTGTGAACAGAAATAATTTCCAGTTTCTCCTTACAGTATTCTTTATCATCCTTTAGTCTTGTGTTTTGGTGTGGTTAGAGAGTTTAGTATCTCTTTTACTGTCCTGTTGATCTTTGCTGGAACCTTGGTGTGCTGGCAGCTACTGCAGGAGACTTATTGCATGACAGACTTTTGAGTAGATACTCTTCATGTGTCAAACTAGGATGATGTAGTTGCACTACTTGTAACAGCAGAGTTATATTTAAGAGTCTTATTAACAGATTCATTTCATATTACTACTTCTTACTAGGAGCATATTAAAGTTTGTATTAATGCTTTTACTGGAACTGGATATTATCAGTATTCTCTAATCTCTAATTGTACAAGACTCCTAACTCCATAAGAGCACTCCTAGTGTACAGAAAGAACTTCAGAGAAAGGGGATCACCTTCACAAAGGAATAAAAATTAGGGATGTAAGTTAACATTTGTATATTTATTTTTCTATACTTTTAGATGAAAGAGGACTGTTTATTTCCAAACCAAATTTAGATTACTGATCTGACTTGTTTCATAGGGTTTTTCAAGTACATTACCTTTTCTTTATACTATATGCTTTGGCTTTCTTTGGGGAGTGGGGTGGGGGGGCCAAACCACCACCTACTTCTTGGTTTGAAATAAATCAGGATCCTCATGCACAGGAAAAACATGTATCGATAATTTAGATTATTCAAAATATTGTAGTTGTCTAACAGTCAGATTGGGATTTCCCAAACGAGACTGAAGAGAAATAATACAGGAGTCCTTTAACAGTAACTTTTCTCCTACAGCACTCAAAGTCTAATGCATGCACTTTACATGCATTAGCATAGTTATGCCTATTTTACAGGCAGGTTAACCACAGCACACAGAGATGAAGCACCTGTCTCATCACTGCTGCGTTGTTAGACTGAGAGTAGAGAGAGCCTACATACCCCGTATTCTGATCTGATGCTCTACTAAGCCATACCTCCTCTGATTGTAATATTATTAGATGCTCCGTTTCACACAATCACTGATGTCAGAGGATTCAAAAACAAGTCTAAAATAATTATATACAAATGATACCACAAAACTCAATTTTAACTTCATTAAAGTAATAAAATAGTTGACAACTGGAGCCAGTCTGATGTGTCTCTTACTCTCAGAAAATGCATGAAATAATCTGAAATCCAGCCTTAGGACTGCTGCTACATTAATGCAATCAGTGAAGGATACAGCTATCTCTGGTACTGACAAGAACTAAGAACACTGAAATGCAAGACTGAAGAACTAAAAAGTAAACAATAATTCATTACATTAACTGAAACAAAAGTGTTGAAGGCTGAAAGAACATACATAAGAGTACATAGAACGATAAGCAGCATTTAAAAGAGAAAAATTAAGTCCTTTGTTACCACAGCATAGAGCAAGGTCAGCACAGTATTACTAGTGCCATTAGAGGTTCTTGACTACTTTCAAAAAGTTCTAAAATAATTTTAGCAACCAATGAAACATGTAGTACCTGTATATAGTAAGTTATGATCAACTGGCAAGCTATAAAAAATTATTTTTCTTATGAGTTTTGTTTTGGTTTTAAAAAGAATCAGGTAACCACTAATTTTGGAAAATATGATTTGGCTGACTGCAAGTCATCCAACTTGCTCTTAGTTATTTCATGCTGTATGTTTCCCAGTCATCCTTCTCTAGTCTTGCTATTACCCTAATATCAAGCTGATATTTCTACCAATTTATATATTTTATAAAACTGATCAACCCCATTTCACAGCTTGCATATACTAAAGCCTACGATCAGCCTACGCTGTGGCATATATTTCTATTTCCATATCCTTTAGCTTTGACTCTTTGAAACTCCCACCTAAATATCTCAAATCAATGGCTTCAGAATATGACTTTCACAATTCAAAATGCTGTTACTTATTAAAAACAAAGTGTTTATTAAACACAAGGTGTTACCACATTCATGTGTTTCTATTTTCCTTTCCCATGCCTGATCCCCTAAACTGATTACATTCTTTACAAGCTTCAGATAAACTATGTTTGTTGCTGGTCACCTCTAGTAAAACATCAAATGTATGCCCTTTCTTTATTTCCTTTCATACATAGCTTTTTGTGTGCTCTTTAAACAGCACTGGCCTATCAAGAAAGCAGTCCAACCTT
Source organism: Phalacrocorax aristotelis (assembly GCF_949628215.1). NCBI lineage: Eukaryota > Metazoa > Chordata > Aves > Suliformes > Phalacrocoracidae > Phalacrocorax > Phalacrocorax aristotelis. The sequence goes on along the minus strand of NC_134279.1, from coordinate 36,779,368 downwards.
GGTGGCAGCAGTGCTTCAAAATCATTAACAGAAAAAAGCTCTTTTTTAGATAAAAACAAAATAGCTATTCTGGATGAACTTATTAATTAAAACAGTTTTGAACTTCAATTAGTTTTACAGCATTCTCTGGTTTCCCTGTCTCTTACCTAGAAATCTGTGTGACCACTCTCTGATGTCACAATTCAATTAAATATATACTTCTAAGCTGAAGAAAAATATACTTTTAAACCTAAAGCAAGGTTATGAATATCTTTGATTGTTTTAAAGAAAGTTCATTATTTTCAGGCTATCTGCATGAAAAATATATTATAAAAATACCGTTGTTCAAACTCCATGTTAATCTCATTTATGCTAATACTTTTGATATTTGATGCAGGATGTTTTCTTTTCAAATACTTTTTATTCCCCTGTACCGCAGGCTCTTCAAAATGTCTATACTAGTACAGCATATAGTCTGCATAAAATCATGTGACGTACTTTAAGGACATCTCTTCGCAAGAAAGAAGGGCTTACTCTAAGTTTGACAGTTTTCAAAAACCTGGAGAACATTACGTTATGAAGAATTCACGGTAGTTATTTCTCTCTCGCTGAGATTGCTCAAAAATGAGAACCCTTCCTGCTCAAGTGTTAATCAGTCTCGTCTCTTGCTCAGCACTTAAAGTCATAATTCTGTCTGGGACACTAATCATTCCCACCGTAGCCAGCTGGGATATCCAAAATGGTGTAAAGTTTTAGTGCGTATCGAAGCAGTCATTTGGAGCTCCTGTAGTCCTGTGCTCATTCTAATATTTCTGGTAATTACAAAACATAAACAGTCAGAAAGCCAGCTCCTACATCATAGGGCGGTTTCCAGGTTCCTGAGACAAACACTGTTAGTTGAGTTGGCACTGTTAGCCTCACTGCAGAGCAACTGAGAGTTATTTTACCTGTGCTTACAAAACCCATGTTCAGCACAGCTCTGGAATACAAAGGAATGCTGCCAGTTCTGATTTATGCTGATTGTGCACTGGCCTGCTGGGATTCTCACTCAGGTTTAAAACAAAACAAAAAACCCAAAATTGATGCCACTGGGAACAAAATATAATAGCCATAAATCTTGTTAATATTTTAATTTTTAAGCAAGAAATACTCAAATATACATTAAGGCACACAAAGTTCAAAGCTGACACATAGAGGAAAAAAAATCTTTCAAGCAGCATGTAGCTCTTTTCCTTCAATACCCAAGTCTTGTGCTGCACTGGGGTCATTTGATCAATGCAAGAAATCTGAGGAGTTGCTCCTTTTCCAGGATCCAGGATGTTTATCAGAGCATGAATATTTATATGGGATTTTTATATGGGATTTTTTCAAAATCCAGCCAGACTTCATCCTAAATTGTCCTGAAATAGTCATTTAATGTTCTAAATGAAAACAGCAGCAGTGCAATTACCTTGTAATAATTACTTCTTTCAACACTAAACCAAAAACCAAGCTGGTCATATGAAATCCCTCCATTACTCCCTGGAAAAAATGCTTGGGCTATCACACCAGATTCTGTAGGTCGTTATCACAGCTCTGCATCTTAGAAACATTAACCAGTAGTAGAAAAAAGATGGCGAGCAATATAAAAATCTGACTTTTGGAGAATAATGTTTCAAAATAGATTGCAGGGCTCAGATTATGCCCGACAGTCCTAGCAGCTTTCAATAACTGATTCATAATGCCACCAACCCTTTCACTGCACAGGAACTGAAAACAGACAGGCTGTCCTGTTCTCCATTTTGGCTCATTGAAGAATTATTGCTGATCAGAATGTTGAACCAAGTCCATTGTTTTAATTGCTTTGATGTGAGAAAAAGAAGCATCCCTACTAAATTATTCCTCCTTGCCCCACTTCAGCAGTGCACCTGTAACACTGGAATCCCAACCTGTTCCCTCATATCATAATCTGGCTGACGCAAAAATACAATGTTAATTATTTTCTCCATATTTTTCACAACACATGGGTTTTCAAGCCACAGTTGAAACACGAAGTTCTCACAAGCAATTTAATTTACAAAACACAGTGCTTTTCCTCCACTTACTCCCTCCTTAGAATCCTATGTTGTCTTAAATTAAAGAGTGCTATAGAAAGGACACCAAGACATGGACAACATCTGGACAGGGCATACCACTGTGTACCTAGACAGCAGACCCAAATCTGAATCCAGAGAATCTAGTGTCAGTGAATCACAAAACCCCCCAAAATCCAAGTGCCAGTTACCACACGGCTTCTGCAATGTTTTGTGAGGACTTCTACTGTCTCTTTTTCACTGCTCAGATCCTTATATGAGAGCCTTAAGCCCATACTATACCTAAAGCCCTAGATCTATAACAGTAAACTGTATACACTGCATAACACAAAAAGTTCCCCAGTGTCAAGAAGAGAAGGGGCAGTACAAACAGATTCTGAAATAAAACTGTTATTGCAACAACTGACTGAAAGTCGTTGCTTGAGACCATGCAAGGCAAGCCATTAATGCCAGAGTTGTTACATATTACTTACTGCACAATAAAAGACTTTACTAAACCAATCAAATAAACCTGCCAATCAAGCACAACCACTTCAGCTTACTAAGGTTGTCACCATAATGGTTCAAAAGTTTTTTGGGTGATTTATTTTTCTCTCTTTAAAAAGCAGCTACCTTGGGCTAGGTTTAAACCACTTTGTGTCTCAGCCTCCTTTTCCAATGGCTACTTTTATCCTAAATCCATTTTTCACATTACCAGGTTAACAGTAGTGAAGACTGCACAAATCATGCAATTGTCGCCTTTCCAAAGAATCAGAGGTATATCGTGATATACAGAAGTGACAAGCCCAGCATGGTCCGTGGATGATGCACTGGACACCAAAGCTTTTAAGCACCAAAACAGCTAAACTCTTATGAAACAGAAAAGTTGGTGTTTCTCTCATTTTAACTCTGTGTGAAGTTCAGTTCAGAATTCATTGAAGCTTAAGAACTTTAAATACTGCCAAAGCACAAAAACCAGTGACAGCAAATAAATGGAATCTAGTGCATTTGATTGTGAAACTTTTTCTGCTTTGTTTGAAAAGAAATACATAACTCAGAGAAGTGCCTTACTTTATGACTCTGGAAGCCCATTTTTACTAGAATTAATACTTCTTGAAAAGAACGCTCAGGGTTAAAAAGCATATTTGCAACCTTTTCCACAACATGGCTCAATTTGTTTAAGTGCCATAGGTAGAATCCATCTGCAGTCTTAGTATTTAACTGTAAGTGGATGATATTTATTCAGCTAGTACATTTTTTTCTGACATTTATATTGCCTCAAAGGACAACACTGCCTTTGGAAATTCTATTTCAGATTGAGCTAATTGAACTTTTGAAGGCATGGTAATCTTGTCATGAATCAGCAGCGTTGGTTATGACTTTGAAGGGGCAACGTATCATAGAAATTGATTTTTTTTCAGCCTCAGTGACAAGGAATCAAGTTGCATAAGAAAATAAATTAACTTTAAGTGAACCAGACCCCTAGAAGTATAATATCCAAATGCCCCACTCCCACAACATATACACACTTTGAAGATGGCTTGTCTTCATGAATAAGACTAAAGCTATTCTAAACTTAAGTTTACTGCTCTTACTGAATATCTCAGGCTAATAGTAAGAGTATTTGAAGAACTGTAACAATATATTACAATGCATACATTATATATTCAAGGTAAATAATTTGGAGTAATTAGCTCTGGAGATTCTCTGGTGAAAAGAACTGTGGAATATAAACCTAATTACTTGTAATTGACAAAGTTTCTTATTTAGAGGTCATTAATCTAAATCCAGGTCATGTGAAGCCGCAAACAAGCACTAAATACAGTTTTCTATCTAAAAAGAATTGGTATTTTCAGACAGCAACCGTGGAGATGCAACAAATCTGCTTCTTCTGTAAACAACACAATCCATCCCCCTAACTGCCTCTAAAAGAGTCCACAGTACCTAAAGAAAAGCAAGTTCTTGTACACTGTACAACACTGTTAACGTGAATTTTCTAAAGAGGTCCATGCACTGAAGTTGAAAATAACTGATCTAGAATAAAAACCGTCTATTGGATATTCCTAAGACTTTTTGGCACGCAGGAAGAACATTAGTCACTGCAGCAGCCCAAAATCTCCCAACCATGTGGGAGGGAATGTGAGCAGGGGAAGAGTTGCAGGAAGATGGTAAAGAAAATTTCAAAGAACTCCTGCTCTGAAGATTTAATTTGTGCTTTCAATAAAACATCTGTCTATTCTAAGTGGACTTTGTCTTGAAGTACGAGTTGAAGAACAGGCCTCTTCAGAATTCCCAAATCCCTTCACACTGTTATGCTCACTTTTTTCTGCTCCAATATTTATTTGGTTGTTCATGGCACAGTGAAACAGTTTCAATAAAAGGATAAGTGGCTCTAAACAAATTAACCAAAGCTTCCAACTCTGACATTCTCCTATGTTGAAACTGTAGGGGAAACTCACTCACACTAAGACAGGCAAGTGGATTTTAGACTACCATACCTTAACAAAATGGAGTTACATTATTGAACAAAAGATATTGGAGCACACACCTGTGCTGTGTCCATGAACAGGCTTATTGAGTTTAACCTCTCAAACTGTTGGAGGATCCTTTTCTGAGGATCTGAAGTAGGCTTGAGCACAAAATAGGTGCTGAGTCATTTAACCACCATGTAATTGAGGCAAACTTATGGTATGCTCTTAGATGAATGGAAAACTTTAACTGAAGGTAAGTTCAGCACCATGGAGGGAATAAGTACAACTGGGCACTCCACCCCACAGCTGGGACTCAAGTCCTTTTGAGGCTCTGGATCTAAGAAAATATGCTATTCCACTGCACACTAGCTTGATACACAAAATTAAGCTTTCCATGGCATGCAACAATAATAAATTAATCATGTGTTCTACCTGTTCTACAGGAACAGATTACTTTAAAACTATCTGGGATCAAATACAAATGTCTACTGGGTCCAAGCCCTGATTCCCAGTATTTCAGGAAGAACTGGCCAAAGCCGGAATAATTATAAATCAAAATTCTCATTTTATGGCTTACCCTGGCATATTAATTTGTCTTTTATATTTGCTAAAAAGCTAAGCATTATTAGAAGTAAACAATGTATTTTCATTCAAAGATGGACATTTTGTGTAAAAAGACTCTGAAAGTTAGCATCAGGGACAACCTACTGGAAAATACATGGACAATCTGAAAGCAATTGCTATATAAACAACGAAAGAACCTTAAAAACATACCACAGTTTGAGTAGACAAATTTATATCCTGTTTACTAGGATATAAACCAGTGCTCGATTATTTCTAATAATTCACAATTAAATAACAAGTATGACCTTTTCTGAAACAAAAATTTAATTTAAGCCTACAAAAAGATGACGAATCAACATGCCCTCACCACACAGGGTCATCACTCGGCAATTAGCATGCTTCTAGAAGATATACTTGCAAACCCCAATATAGGCTATTTCCTTAGAATCCCATTGAAGCATAAGCTGAGAAAACAATATCATCAAAGATCTCTGCCCACACATCTTACCATCTAAATTAATCTCTCCTCACAATAATATTTAACTCTCCTTTTGTAAGTGAATATTAATGAATCAAAAATATTGAAAAAGATAATTTTATTTATTTGGCTTAAAGCATATTTACTGCAGTACACACTTTCTAAATGAAGCATCAGTCATTACACTGACACCCCATCATGCCTAAGCAAAATACTGCTTGCTGTAGCAGCAGAGTGCAGGAAAAATGAACACACATGACAATTCAGTGCACCCTGTATAAGGGCAAAATGTCATCAACTACAGCTTATTAACAGTTATTCCTGGAAATGAAGGAGAGGGAGAACCTGAATGAAGCAAAACAATGACTGATGCCAAGCAGAGATAATAGGCCAAGCAAAAAACTCTATCGGCTTATGAGCAGCACCTAATAGGAGGAGATATGGGAGATAATAGTGACATAGGCCATTGAATTGTCTCATCACAGCTCTCAGCGTAAGTGTCCATAAGTCTTCCAGGACTAAATTATTTAACGCAAAGGCAGTGCCAGCTTCTCTGCACCCTGCACAGTTAATTACAACCTAGAAAATCTGTCCACAAAGAAACAAGTGTTAAAAATAGCTTGTTTCCTTTAACCTCTCCTTTTTCTCCTTTCTGGCTTCATTGAATATAGATGTACTGGACTAGACGTACACAACATATGAGTCTGCAACCTACTGGTGCCTGTTATATTGACAGTAACAATGAGTAATTGCAGGTACTTCATAGCACAATATATAATCTGGACTATTTTTCAAATTATGTCTTTCATTAAATAGCAAGTTTCTCTCAATCACCTTTTTGTTTGTTCTTTCCTTATTTCTTCAAGAGATACCCTCTTGAGAAAAGTTCTCCTCGAGTAGAAACTATTTTTACTGCTAACACAAGACGTTTAACAATAAAGCTAGTATGTTACTTACTTTTGCAGATAGTCACAATCTTCTCCTTTTAGCAATATAAAGTCTCAATAACACGTTTCACTCCCAGAACAGTAAAGTAAGTTACATACCTTGTTGCTTTGAAGAGTACAATGCAAAATTTTCCTGTGCTCTCATGGATCTTTCTCACACTTAGCATTTGAATGTCGGAATGTCTTTCAGTGGTTTATTAAAGGACTTAATTAAAAGTTAGTTTGATTCTGTCATCCTGTCTTCAGAACAAGAAACATATGCAGGCAAGTGTTATAGTAAACTCTATACATTTATATGTTTATTTTTACAGACATATCCAGGTTTTTGCTCTCTTATAAGGATTCATGCTGTGCCAGTTTCATTCCAAGATTATCAAAATACATACCTGGAAAAAACACACACAACACCAAAAAACCCAACCAAAAAACCCAACCAAAACATTAGGGCTTTACAGTTTGCAATTTCAAAGATAAAAAGAACAAATGATCAGATGGTTTCCAAGTGTGTACAGTCTCACATTTTCTAACACAAAATGAAATAGGGGAATCTACTCCTATATTAAACACATAGAGAACATATATTAATATTTAATTACTTTGCTTAGTTTCTCTTGAATGCCAGTGATCTATTTTAATGAAATGGCAGGAAATTTACTTTAATATCATATATAAATGCCCATTTGTTTATTGGACACATTACTGAGTTAAAAACCATTATTCTCTGTTGATTTATGCCTTAGTCACTCACAGTGAACACAAGAAATTTCTACAACAGAAACAGAGAATAGAAACCAATCCACAAAAATTACAATCTTAGACTAGGAGTGAATTCCCATAACCAGGAGGCTATTGATAAGAACTTTTGGGGAGAATTGGAAAATGAATTGAGAAACCCAAAATGTTCTCTAACCTTGAAGTAAAACTCCTCCCAAGAATGTGCAACACTTCACCTGATCAGTTAAAAGACAGTGTCCTGAAGTTCTTCTAATGCATATAAAGTTAAAAAAACCCACCAAACCAAACCAAACAAAACCCACCTATGTTGAACCAAAATCAAACCAAACAAACAAACCAACAAAAAACCTACAAACAAAGTATTGCAAATAAATTCACAACACACTGGATGGAGCAAAAGATAACACACAATTAGCAAAATTGAAATGGGGAACCAAGGGCAAGCAGAGGTCAGATTTGTGACTTAAGAAATCTTTTAAGTTTTCTTCCAATTTCATAAATGTTTCTTGTATGTAGCAATAAAGCTCTATGTTACTGCTAAATATAGTTTCTCTCTAATTTTTTAGGGTACCTTTGCTTTTGTGTTTTAATCGAACTTGAAAAAGACAATCGGAGTCTAGTGCCCTCTCTGCATAGACCTTATCGTTCTGGCCACGTTACAAAATCTGCCAGTAAAACCGATTCCACCACATCAAATTACATTCTGCATTTGCTAAATAAGCAAAGATTTTTTTTTTTTCCCTCCACACAGAGAAGAAAATATATTTGTTTCTATGTCAGGTGCTATAGTGAAAGATATTATTATACGTTAAAATTTCATCTTCAAGTTAAAGATGTAGTTGACCTTGTCTTTAAAATAAGTGTGATAGCGATATTCACTGAAATCACATGAGACCACTTCTTCCTTGAAGTGAAATGCAGAAGTGCTTACTTCCTTATTATGCACAACAGTTCTGTATGCATCATGAATGCAACATCTACAAAATTAGGTATTTCAATTACTTTGGGGGATTGAGAGAATAGAGGACAATCCTCTTTCCACACAGTCTTTTGAAGCTTTTAGACACTAGATGTGTTCATCTGAAAGAGTTTAGACAGATCTTTCGGTTTGTTCCATACCATAAAAGTCACTCTCTCACCTCAGTATGAATTTTAGTATAAACTAAAATATGTAAGCGCAAATATCTGAGAAGACTAATACTATCAGCCTGCCTTTTCAGAATACAGCATATGAATTTACAGTACATTCAGCATACAGACAAGAGACTGATGCATTTTCCTAAAAGATTAAAAGTTCTCAAACACGTTCTCACAAAATATCGTTACGACCTGCAATTAGCGTTAGGGTTATGAAACAAAGAAAGCTTAAAGCTGCTAAATAAGGCTGAAAAGAGGCTGCCAAAACAAGGGGTGGGCTGCAGAAAATTCTCCTTATAGTTCTTGGTCTTGGGTTAAGGCTCAGGTGAGGGCCTCAAGTTAGGGCTGAGAAGAAAGGTAGATCCTAGAGCTGCAGCATAAGTAGGGCTAAAAGGCCTGCCAAACAAAGAGGAAAGCTGCCAAAAGAAGTCTCCCCTGAAAACCTCTCCCTGGGTCATGGATGTTGGTCTTGGGTAAAGACTTATCTGAGGATCAAGGGTTCAGGCTGGCAGAAAGATCTCAGAGCTACAGCACATGTAGGGCCAGAAAGCAGCTGCCAAAATAAAGGGAGGCTGCCAAAGGAAATCTCCCCAGACAACTTCTTCCTCTGAGCAATGCCTGTTAGTCTTAGGTTAGGGTTCAACTGAGGGTACTGGTTGTGAGACAGGTAAGGCCTATGATCTACAAATAAAATTTATGCCACTATTTTTGTCCTAAATTTTGTTGCCCATTTTCAAATAAGCTGTACACTCATATGACTCTTCCAAAAGACAGTTGTCATACCATCACAACGTGGTTCTATAAATTATGGTACTAATCTCAAATCTGGCAGAACTCACAGGATTTTTCTGCTTAAATCTTCAGTGACATCTCAGTTTTGGTAAAAGACCGTTCCACATAAAAATGAACAAGCCCATTCACAATTACATACCTGAGGGACAAGTAATCTCAGACTATCTCCCCCTATATACCTGCAGTGTTCTCAAGACCTGTGGATTTTTTTTTCCCTAGACATTCTTACTTCGGCATGACTTAAGATCAGAAGGGAAAAAAACCCACAAACCTCTGATGAAACTGAACTAGCTGCCAATTATTATTTTATTAAATACAAAAGTTCTCAAACATCCTGATTCTCTCTTAAGAGACATACAGTTCTATTTTTCTCTCCCTTACATGTCTGTACACCAGGAATAACTCCCAGAGCATGTGGAACCCAAATCAGGCTGAAAATAAAAGAAGATACTATAATATCCACATCAAGGCTAAAGCACAGAGAATAAATGAGATCAGAAATGCAGTGCCCTGCCAGCTGCCATTTTACTGAACCTGTACAGAGGATAACAACCTCCTACTTGTTCAGTCTTGTAGCTTTTACAAGCAATTAGATTTCAAAAAAGGACTCATAATTAGACTTCTAATCCACATAAATATCCTCTACATGGATTTTGATGGATCAGAGCAGACCAATGAAGCCAGTAAAGTCTCCCTTTTATTTCCCTTAACATCTGGGTTGTCAATACATGAAAAAGCTTAGGAAGTTGACATTTCTCATTTTTCTAACAGACCTTTTGTTAGTTATTAAAAATACCTCTGACATCTAGAAATGCTTAAGGAAATGCTCCTTCTGCTGGAGCAGAATATTTTTCTAGAATTGATACTACAGAAAGTGATATAAGGGAAGTCTAACAAAAGCTCACTTACAAAAATATGCCTAGAAAACATAAAACAATTTTAAGTATTTCAAGATATATTATTTATATGAACTAGCTTCTATTCTCAAGTATAGTTACATTGTTTTACAACTGGTGTCATCATCTTGTGACCAGTCATATCCTGCATACAGCACATGTGTGTGTACGTGTGTGTACATGTGTTAAAAACAGTGGCCATATATAAAAATATTTTAAAAATAACACAATTCAGAATAGGAAAGTCATAAAAATTTAAGGAAGAAAATTATATACAATTGATATTTCCTCTTGTTAAGCTTCCAATTTCTAAATAATTCCACTATTTCCTGGGGGTTTTATTATTAATTTTTATTCCTTTACTCTCCAGAATTCAATTCTCTAAACATACTTCTCATTTTTTACACTTAAAAACTGAATCTAAGTCAGCAATGCAAATCATTATAGGTTAAGCTAAAATTTCTAAATATTTATCATTAATATACTGCCCCAATTTTTCCCCAATTGTCAGCTGTAATTCATTTACTTTGTAACAACAAAAAAAATGTTTTTCAGCTCTCAAAACCCTGAAGTCATCTGCCATTTTAAACATTTTTGGACCATAAAGTTATTGCTTTACATTCAATTTTCTAGCATGCATTCAGCATACTAAAATACTTCATATTCTTGTGCAGGTTATAGAAGTTAAGAGTATTGTGTAAGATACATCAGAAAAAAAACAGCACAAAGCATACATCTTAAAGCACTGGTCCTACACTTACACCATACTTAAATATATCTAACATAGATAGCCATAACATTTCAAGAACCCTACCTTAAAAGTCCTAGACCTAGTCTGGTCTAGGTCTGGACTAGATAGCCTAGTATGGCTATCTGATAAGACCATTAATTCTCTTACACCTGCCTGCCTGAATACACAGTTTTTTGCTTTGAAGCTTCATGTAGAGTTGTGCAAGGCCAGATTTAGGATCCACACAAAACAGATGAGGAATGGGTTGTCCACCAACCCCTCCACAGATTCTCAGTAAATTACAAGAACACTATCCATCTTAGTTTGAGAGTTTATCAGCCCTTCAAACATTTGCTATCAACACGTATTTCTACCTTCTCCTGGCAGAAGGCTTTTGCGTTTTCATTAAAAAGTCTTTCAGCAGCTCAGGAGAATAAAATAACCTTGTATTCAGGGTTAATGGCAACCGTCAAGATTCTATGCCAGGGTTCTACTGAAAAACCAAAGCAAATAATCTTCAAGAAAATAACCTTGTTCATGTTGTGATCTATTGCACATTGTCCTTTCTTCTGTGATAAAAATCACACTAGAAGATTAAACTGAATCATGACCCAGACTAAGGTCAGATTCTCACAACAAGGAGGTGGGAGGGAGAACAAAATAAAATACAGCAAAGCAACACCACCTCAAGAGAGTTTTGATGCAAAAGGAAAAATCTCATAAAAAGAACATCATCCACTGACGCTTAATGATAAAGGCGTTAAAAAAAATTTTGATTCTTCAAAGTGAATGACAGGTTCCACTTAGCATAGTTCCAATTCCTCAACAACAACAACAAAAGACCCAAACAAAATAAAACCCTGTATTCTTGATCCAGCTGAACTTTCTTAGTAATGAAAATATTCATTATAATGATGCTTGCTCACATTTCTGCAGTCTGTCAGAGTTTCTATTATAAGCTCTTATTCATAGGAGTTTAATTTTGTATTTTAGAAAAAAAAAAAGTCTGATTTTGCACAAAAGGCTTGGGTTAGGGATATTTAAACCAGATCTGGATTAAATTGCTTCAACATAAGATATATAAGTGCACAGCAGGTCTCACGTATTTCAAAGTCAGTTATTTTTAGTTTGACCAACTCATCATTTTCTTGACAGACAGCCTTCCTTTTTACATTTATCCCTATTCCTATGACTTCCTCTGCTGGAGTTCCCCAGTTTTGTGCCTTTGAAAAAGCTTTGCTGTGGGCTCTGTGCAGCTGCTTCTGTTATAGGGAAGTAAAGTTATCATTAAAGAAGTAGTGATCCTGCATCCTTGGGGCTGTATGTCTCCATCAAAGATCTGGACTGACAGAATTCAGCTACACCAATAAAAGAGCTTGTACACACTTAGTTTATGGTTGGCAAGGTAACAGCTACCCTGGATCCATCTCAACACATCCCTCAAAGAATAGCAGCAAAAACAAATCAGACAATAGCCTTGCTCCTGTTTTAATTTCCTTTTCCATATCTACCTAGAAGATGATTCATAATGAAAGCAACTGTACCTTGAGAAAAGACAGAGGCAGCACATCAGAGGGAAAAGATGAAAAGTAGCGCCAGTGGTAACATCAGTTAAGCATTTAGGGTTTTCTATTTGTTTTTAAGAGACAGTGGTTTCTTCTTTCATAAGAAAGAATAAAAGTTGGTATATGTATTGGTATTCTTCAAGACTGACTGTAAGTACAGTCCTAATACAGATGATTTCTGTTCCTTAACCCAATGTACAAACACAGAAGAAATGCTGCATTCCTGGTATCTTTTGCTAATAGCTGACTGATAAGACATTTTCTCCTACTGTTAAAACAATTTATTTATAACCTTGGAATTGGGTCATGAGTTGGTAAGAAACAGAATGCAAACAAACCAAAAATCACCACTGCATAAATTCAATGAACTAGAACATTCATAATTAAGATGACAGGCAAATAGCACTGTTCTTTCTGATTCATTTCAGGTACCTTTGAAATGTAGAGTGATGTAATACACAAATCAAGTATTAAAAAAGCCAGAATAAAATTATAGAAAATTGTTCTCAGATCTATATAATAAGACTTGAATTAGCTTTTTACAGTTTATCTTTTTAACAGTTTGTTTTCATCACAATGTAATATCAAACCCTTAAGGCTGCTCAAATGCTCATTATTAATGACGGATCATTAGAGAGAACTCCCCAAAGTGAGTTATCACTTTAATCCTAAAGAAGTTAAGGAACTTCAGATACTATCTTGCATTGTAACATCCATGTGATGCAGGATTATGCAAATCATCATTTTTTTTCTTTGTCCAAATATCATTATTCATACAGAGAAAAGATCCTAGAGGATCTTGATAGTTTTCAACCTCTACCTCACTCTAAAACAGGGTAATTCCAAACACCACATAGGACAAGTCACTCATGTTCTTGTTCTGCAAATTTTGCAAAGTGGACCAAATAAAAACAATTAATAGGAATAAGGGTTGCATGATGAGCCACTCACTAGACATTTCCTCTATGTCCAAACAGCTTGCTGACTTACAACCACTGCTGCCTTTGTAATTTATCTAGCTTTGCTTCTGTTCACTAGCATCACCTTCATGCTCACTTTTTTTGTTAGCTGTAGAATTTATTGCACTTTTGGAATTAACAAATGAAAATAAAAACCTAGTATAGATTTTAAAGCTGAGATTAGCAAGACACACATAAGAAAGGGAAGTGCAATTACAGTTGTGAAAAAGTGTTCTAAGGAATAACCCCCATAGGCAGCCATTCAGTGTCTCATAAGATATATTAGGCACAGTAATAGCACTGTCACCAGCCTGTAACTCCTGTATTCTTCAGTTATTTCATTTTACCACACAACAAGCAACAGAATAACTCACTAGCTCAGAACGTGCCTGCAAGACTCTGCTAACTGCTTTGCCCAAAAAGGGAGGTGGAGAATAATTCTTTATCCAAATTTAAATGTTGCTCATTAAGCATATACAACATATGGTTCATATGCTGTATTTCATATAAAATATAAATTGTTTCTTAAACTAGAAATATTTATATTTCTGTAATAAAACTTAGCTCATTAGCTCCACGTTAATGAATGAAGATTGACTCCAGGAACCACTTTTTACCACAGTTCGGGTACCACTCTACTGCACTAGATTACATGCCCCTGGAAATACTTGTATTTCTTGATTAGCTGCTCCTTAATGCATCCAACAAACATACTTGAGAGCCAGACCGAAAAAGAAACACTTAAAGTGTGCTACATGTAGAAGTGATTTAGCAGCTACAATTGATCTACTATATTTAAATCCTCTACGCCACACCTTTTCTCAGATGTTATTTAACTTAACACTTATAGAATGTTTAATTCAAATGGCAAAGAAACAAATATATCCAAGCCCTTGTTCTTAATCACTTCTCTATCTACATGCCTGCAAGAGTTTGTCTCGATGTTTCCCATAGACCATTCCTTTAGCTATGGACAGAAATGAGAAGATAACAGAATCCATTGCCAAATTGTTTTTAAAATGTGGTTTAATTCTTTCCTCAGACATATTAAAAAAATATTAGATCTACCTAAGAGCCATATATCTCTGACCGCCGGGCTTTAAAGTACATCTATATTCCACATTCCGGTTTCTGTCCCAGTTGAGACATGAGGCTTAAACATTCTGACTAGAAAACAGACTATGTCATTCCCTTGAAGCTTGGGTCTAGTCATGTCATATTGGGCTATGTCATAAAATTAAAAGGGATAGGAAGGAATGTGACATTAAAAATAAGACAGTGCAGCCATTGTGCTATTATAAGCCATTCTAATATTTCTTCCAGTAAAACTTCACTGAAAGCTGGTTAAACTGAGATACTCTCATTGGAGACTTTAAATATACATAGGCATTAAAAAAGAAATAATCAAGCAGTTCTTGCAGTGCTTGCTCTAGGGATTTCATACATGCAGACCTCATGAAGCATTAGTATGATCTGAGTAAATGAAACCACCTCTGGATAATTAATATGTAATAATCCACTAGAGTGCAATTTTTTCCAATTGAATTATTAGTACATAATTTCCTTCACTCACAATCCCTTCTTCTAGCTTGTGGTTAATAATTTATATTACCACCTTGACTTTAGTTACATCATACTGCAAAATGCAGTTCAAGTACTAGTATTCAGAACACTGCCAGAAGGGTAGTGGAAAGGGATGCTTCACATACAAACACTGTAACAGAAGATATAAGCTGATTCTAGGTCAGTAATATAGTCAAATACAGTTTAAAAGGTAAATGTGAAAGACGATACAGATCAGAGATTTAAAATTTAAAAGTATTGCTGTTTTTATAGGCAACTGCTTCTTGCTTAACAGCAAAGAAGATTCACTCTTTTAGATAGGCTTATCAGTTACATGACCATGACTTTCTTAAAATACCCATTATTTTAACTGCAGTGCCAAGGTAAAAGATTCTCAGTGCTCAGAGACATTTCAGAATGACAAGTCACTGACAGAAATTTGAAATTTAATGACAAAAATCAGTATTCATATTCTGAAGTTAAAAAAATCTATAGCAAATTTTCCTATTTTCCCTTGTGCCTAGGACTTTACACCAGGAATAGAAATTAAATGCAAAGACATGAAGAAACTATGAACCCAAGATAAAGGGTACACAGTCAACAGTATCTCCAGACCTTCAAAGTGCTTTCATTCACGTTACCAACGTACACCACAGTCCCTCTGAAATTACTCCCTAGAATAATAGCTTGACAAAACTGTCACATTTCACGCACATGAGAAGTTATTCAGCCTTCAGATTGCTTACTACATGCCAAGCTCTGTGGCTGAGAACAGTCAGCATGGATTTGCCAATGGTAAATCATGCCTGACCAACCTGATTGCCTTTTATAACAAAATGACTGGATTTGTGGATGAGGGGAAAGCAATGGATGTCTTTTATCCCAACATGGCTTTCAGTGCTGTCTCCCACAATGTTATCTCCTGGGACCTGTCCTGTTTAACATCTTCACCAACGGCCTGGAAGAGGCAGGGTGCTTGCTCTTCAAGTTCTGAAATGGCACAAAATTGAGGGGCACCCCTAGCTGATACACATGAAGGCAGCTGCCCTGTGAGGAGAGGCTGAGGGTCCAGGACTTGTTCAGCTGGGAGAAGGGATGTCTTTGGGGATACACAACAGCAGCACCCCAGTGCCCATGGTGAGATTACCAAGCCAACATAGCTGCAACAGACTATGGCAGGAGGGTGAAAGATAACAAGCAAACTGAAGATGACCACCTGGTTGTAGGGAAAGACAATTTTTCACTATTAGGACCATCAAGCAGTGGAATGGGCTGCCCAAAGAGGCTGTGCAGTCTCCAGCCTTGGAGGCTTTCAGGATCCAGCTGGATCAAGTCCTGAGCAGCCTGGGCTGACCTCAGGACTGACCCTGCTTTGAAGAGCAGGTTAGACTAGAGACCTCCTGGGATCCCTTCCAAACCAAATTATTCTATGATTCTATTAAGTCAATATTCAGTGGATCACTTGCACACATTTTCCACTACAGGTGACAGCTTACAAAATGCCCTACAGATGAATATGAATCAATTATCAGGTGAATATAAATCAGGTATCGATATACTACAAGGAATAATACAGGCAAAACAGATCCCAGAGCATTTTACATTTCTTAGAACCCACTACAAAGAACAACAAAAGAAGCCAGAAAAGAGACTGCCAAAGGGGGGAAGTTTCTGAACTCCAGTCTTTCCGTACCCATTCATTTTTAACGAGTCACCATGAAAAACTGAAAAAGGTGCTTAAAGTTTATATCCCAAGTTCTACTTTCTACTGTTTAATGAAATGATTTTTCCCCTTTTTAAACAGAAAATAAAGGTTGATAGCTGCTATAAAAACTTAGTTTTGTCATCTAACCATAACTATAATACACTAAATGCCTGCTGGGAAGCACAAGACTTTCCAACAGACTGAAACAATTACAGGTCAGCATGGCCCTGTCTCCCCTCCCCCTTCCCCACCGAATCACTCTCCATACATCGCTGAAGGATTCTCAGAGATTAATTACACTTTTTTCTTAAATAAAAGGTATGAGGGGCAGCAGCAAGTCTTGGAAGGTCTCACGTGTTGGGTCTATTTGCAAAACGCCTGATACAGGGGCTCAATGTCATACTTCAGAGAGGGAACGCAGGACATCCAGAGGAGCCTTCCTCTAGGGAAAGCCCATAAATCCAAGCTGTTTGACAATCAGATGACTTTTCTTTTTTTCTGAAATAGCAGTATAACCCTGTATATCCCATAACAGGAAAACACAAGATTCCTACAAATCTCATAATCAGTATGGCACTTCTGTATCAACTGTTTTATTTAGCCATTTTATTTAGCCATTTCATTACTATTAAAATAGCACTAGTGACCTATAAAGCCTCTAAAATTTATGCATTCTCATTCCATACATAATGAATTTATCTGACTTATGCTAAAAAGAAGTATCCCATAACAAACACCACCACCAAAAAATCAACCCAGAAAACAATTAAAACTAAGACAACTTTGCCAGTAAATAATACATTCTCCCAAAGTTCCTGACTCCACACGTAGATGAATATATCCTACATGACATGGATAAGGCAAGGAGTCAAGTTCCTACTGGTCAGTTCTTGTCCTACTGAATCACACCATTAGGACAAAAATGTTTACAGAACACTTACCCACTTCAATTGACAGGTCAACATGCTTCTGGTACACAAAAATCCTGAAACATGGTTGCATTTCACAGAACTTGAAGAGAACTGGCTTTCACAACCCATGATGTATTTTGAAATGTAAGCAATTCCTACACTATTCCATAATACACCTAAGACATTTTGACATTTTTGTGAAGGAAACAAAATGCAAGAGCAGCCAGACAGAAAGGACTCCTTGTTTGTCTGCCCATTTTAATCTCATTTATGTCTACCTAGACAGGCAATAAGGCCCTTATTTTGACTTTCAGATATTTCTCACTGGTCACTCACGTGGCACTTGAGAAATCAGCCTTAAATAGGTCAACATATGATTCCTGAGTTGAAATAGTGTTTTCAGATAAACTTTTACAGACTGCTGTATTTCCACACAAGGCTGTGCACCTTCCAGTGAAAAAAACCCCAACAATTGGTCAAAAAATAATTCTTCAGCAGCTCAAATAATTTATTACCACAAAAAAACACCATTTGATACACAGAAAGGGTAAGTAGCGCTTAAGGAATGAAACAGTTATGTATCATGAATAAAAATCTAAGACCCCTGCTTTATTTTCTGCAAGGGTTGAGAATCCAATGGACTGCATTCTCTGAAAACTTTGAAGAAAAAGTAAAGGATAACCAAATGGAAATGGTCTTTGAATACTAACTTGGAAAACTGTATTCTACCCTTAATACAAGATCATACATGATGTTTTGCAAATCATGTAAATATTCTTTCTGTGCTGCACCACCATCTCTGAAGTACAATGCCACACAAATCATAGCAATCATAATAGTTTCACATTTTGCATATCACTTAACTACTTTTTTTAAATTTTAGAACAAAACAGTACAAAAATAACCATTTTGAGTCAAAGGAGGATTGCATCACATAGAGCAGATAATGCAATCAGTTCCCTTCCAATGCGGTATTTAAGAAAAATACTGAACAACATTTTAGTGAGGAAAATCCATCTTATCTGGACAGTCTCACGGAATTTCCCTTGCATATGTGGCCCATGTGCAATCTCCAACCTGGACAGAATATATACACAAGAAAAGCAACCATGACCTTAGTAACTCACATAAAGCATTCCCAAATACCTGAGGACTTGCTTTTGCAAGCCAGTGCAAAATTATGGTAATGAATGATATGTTCCCACATGTCAGCTGAAATGTCAAAATAGCTAGTGTTTGAGTGCTGCATTTCTATTAAGACTAATATAAGAAATTCACTGCAATTTTCCTCCATTGGCCTCAGTGGTATTGGCTCAGAACTTAAACCTTTCATTTGCCTTTGCTCACTGGCACTGTGTGCTTATCATAAATTTGAACAAATTATTGAATGCTCAATATTGCACACCACATTTACAGGATGAACTTCTACCAAGCACGAGTGACAGCAAGAACCCCTGCACAGTATTTTCTCCTGCACTTTAGTCCATCAAAACTTTTTGACATTTTCAAAAATGAAAACAAACACCAAAAACATTAGTAAGTGACAGAATCAGGCTAACAGCTGGGTTTTGGGTTTTTTTTATAAACACATGAAAGGGTTCATCCTTTGCAAGGTTTAGCAAAACGATACCAAGTGAGGTAAAATAAAGCTACTGATGTTGTTGACACTACTAGAAGTAAAACAAGACGAAAAGAATGAATTAATGAGTCAGTGTCAATAGAATCATGCAGTAAAACACAAAACATGCCATAATGTCTTTGAAGATACTTACCATGACAAAAAAAAAACAACCAAGAAACCTACGACACCATTTAGTGCAAAACAGTAATAAACAATTAGAAAACAGTAATAAACTATTACTGCATAGTGCATCTAATAATTGAACAAATGGGGGGGGGGGGGGGGTGGGAAATCAATTATTTATGATAAAATACTGGATGACCTCCAGAGCTCCCTTCCAAGCACTACCATTCCGTGATTCTGTATCAAGTCATTAACACAGAACAACAACATAAATAATCTCA
This sequence comes from Phalacrocorax aristotelis, assembly GCF_949628215.1. NCBI lineage: Eukaryota > Metazoa > Chordata > Aves > Suliformes > Phalacrocoracidae > Phalacrocorax > Phalacrocorax aristotelis. Next base: position 36,759,860 of record NC_134279.1, on the reverse strand, counting down.
ATTTACATTTCTATGATAGCCATTTCACATTATTTCAGTATTGTGAAAACTAAAATTGTAAAATTCAGTGATGTTTTCTTTTTCTAAGCCCTCATTCCACTGACAGAACAATATAGAAGGTACTTTAGTGGATGTATAAAACAAGATGGTCTAGTCCAGAAAGACAACTATAATTTATTTCTCAGAGAAAAATATTTTTCTTACTCAACTAACAAAACAATAGCAATCTCTAGAAACAGAAGGGAATCAAAGATCTCATACATACACATTCAGCAGCATTTACTTAAATAGCAGCTTTTGACCACAAGTCAGCTCCCAGCTCCATTGATATTATATTAATTAAAAATTATCAATATTCACATTAAGTTCGTAAAACACTATACATCTGTAGTTCTCCCCAGGAGAACACGACATACTTTTCTATTCTTCTATACAGACATTTCTCTAAGAATATCAGGACAACATGTACACGTCCTCTAGGGAAATGTTTTATTAAAGAAAAAAAATAAGGAAAAAGGGAGGAAAAGTGTGTCATTCTCCTGTAGACGTCCACTTTCTCCTACTGAATCATGACATGCAAAGGAATCTATAATTAGTAAAGACAATTTTTAAAAAGAAAAAAGGAAAAGACTAACTACTTTATATTTGTTACCATGTGGCAATTAAAAACTCTTGAAACAAGGCAGCACTCATTACCTGAAAACTGGGAATGGTATTTTCAGAATGACATTATAAATTGAGGCAATGAATGCTGCATAATTTGAACACCAGTACTCAAAGTGATAGCATACTGAATTTTAAAAAATAAAAAAAATCCAATCACAGAAGCCTTTATGGGAACGCACATGGAATTACTGAATTTCCTCAGCAAAGCTTGTGGAATTATCAACAGTTGTCCTATCAAGGCCTTTTTATGACTTCTTGTTCTATAGTATTATTTTAAAGTTATAACCAAAAATAGAGTTATCCTTTGTCACTAAATCAATTCAGAGGATATTTAAGGGAGACGCTGTATCTTTAGTAGTTAACAGCATCTCAAGGCATGTTGCGCATGGTATTACCACTGCAGCATTTTGTTTTAATAAAGGCTCTTGTGACTGGAACTAGATGCATATGTTCTCACTTTATGTCTGGTGGAGCTATCAGCTCATTACCATTCACTACCTCCGCAGATCATTCCCTTAGGTATAAAACCCGTCAGACTTATTTCCATTCAAAATGACAAGTAATATAAGGCAATGTTTTAGAAATCTGTGAGAGGGGAGGGAGAACTTGCCTTTAATCTGTAATTATAGCAAGGAGAGTGAATGTGAACTATGGAACACTTGGAAGGAATGCTGTTTTATAGATATCAATCCTTAGTTTACAGGCTACAGAACACAACAGTTCAACATTGCAGCAAAGGAGTAGGAGGTGTGGCTGGGGTTGAACATGCAAGAGTTTCTCCTCCCTGGTCCTCTGGACAACAATAACATTTGTTGTTTATTTACCACCAATAAACTACCTTACTTTCAATCCTTACATGTATGAAATGGGACTTCATATAAGGTAAAGTGAATAGGACACAAATCACACCTTAAAAAACATATCTCACGTGAATTCTGCCAATGATGGAACACAATAATGACACAGTCACCCTTACTTGCACAGATTAAGGAAAATACATTGATTTTTGACAGACTTACGAGTGATCCTCACAAATCCATGGGCCCCAATGGGATGCACCCACGAGTGCTGAGGGAGCTGGTGGACATTCTTGCTGAGCCACTCTCCATCATCTTTGAAAGGTTGTGGAGGACAGGAGAGGTGTCCGAGGACTGGAGGAAAGCAAATTTCAATCCAATCTTCAAAAAGGGCAAGAAGGAGGACCTGGAAAACTATAGGCCAGTCAGCCTCACCTCTGTCCCTGGAAAAGTGATGGAGCAGTTCATCCTGGAGGTCATCTCCAGGCATGTGGAGGACAAGAAGGTTATCAGAAGTAGTCAACATGGATTCACCAAGGGGAGATCATGCTTGACCAACCTGATAGTGTTCTACGATGGTGTGACTGGCTGGGTCGATGAAGGGAGAGCAGTGGGTGTTGTCTATCTCGACTTCAGTAAGGCATTTGACACTGTCTCCCATAGCCTACTCACAGGCAAGCTGAGGAAGTGTGGGTTAGATGAGTGGACAGTGAGGTGGATTGAGAACTGGCTCAACAAGAGAGCTCAGAGGGTCATGATCAATGGGCAGAGTCTGGATGGAGGCCTGTCACTAGTGGTGTTCCCCAGGGGTCTGTGCTGGGTCCAGTCCTGGTCAACATATTCATCAATGACCTGGACAAAGGGACAGAGTGTAACCTCAGCAAGTTTGCTGACGATACCAAGCTGGGAGGAGTGGCTGATACGCCAGAAGGCTGTGCTGCCATCCAGCGAGACCTGGACAGGCTGGAGAGCTGGGCCGAGGGGAACCTGATGAAATTTGACAAGAGCAAGTGCAAGATCCTGCACCTGGGGAGGAACAACCCCATGCACCAGTACAGGCTGGGGGCTGAACTATTGGAAAGCAGCTCTGTTGAGAAGGACCTGGGAGTGCTGGTGGACAACAAGCTGACCATGAGCCAGCAATGTGCCCTTGTGGCCAAGAAGGCCAACAGTATCCTGGGCTGCATTAAAAGGAGTGTGGCCAGCAGGTCGAGGGAGGTTCTCCTCCCCCTCTACTCTGACCTAGTGAGACTACATCTGGAGCGCTGTGTCCAGTTTTGGGCTCCCCAGTTTAAGAAAGATGTGGAACTGCTTGAGCAGGTCCAGTGGAGAGCTACCAAGATGATCAGGGGACTGCAGCATCTCCCTTATGAGGAAAGGCTGAGAGTCTTGGATTTGTTTAGCCTGGAGAAGACTGAGGGGGGATTTCATAAATACCTATATATATATAAAGGGTGGGTGTCAGGATGATGGGACTAGGCTCTTTTCATTAGTGCCCAGTGACAGGACAAGGGGCAATGGGCACAAGTTGGAACACAGGAAGTTCCACCTCAATATGAGAAAGAACTTCTTTCCTGTGAGGGTGCCAGAACAGTGGCACAGGCTGCCCAGGGAGGTTGTGGAGTCTCCTTCCCTGGAGACATTCAAAACCCGCCTGGATGTGTTCCTGTGCCCCCTGCTCTGGGTGTGCCTGCTCAAGCAGAGGGTTGGACAAGATGATCTCCAGAGGCCCCTTCCAACCCCTGCCATTCTGTGATTGTGTGATTGCTAAAAACATTATATGGTGCTCAATCCATTTAAGTATTCAGGCATTTACTTTAAGTATATGTTTAAAATCTAATTCAAAGTGCTGAGATTATTCATACGTAGAAAATTAATCATGTGGTCACTGTACAGAGCTTTCGAGTTCTTCCAAAAAAAATATTTAAATATGCTGGGCACTTCAGTGAACTTGGACTTTGGGACTGCAAGCCAGATAGCATGGCTCCTGTACATCCAAACAGCAGGGTATATTTACCCAAATAATTAGTATTAGAGTCCCAAATAATCAATAATTCATGCAATCTACATAGTCCTACTATTAAAAGGGCTAGAGACATATGTCACGCTTAAAAGTCACGTTTGCCATGGCCTTTGTCAGTGGAGTCAGAGCTCTGGGAATCTGTTGAGTACTGAGATCACAGAAGTGCTCCTAGGACTGACTGGAGTGACTGGTAAGATGAACATGAGAGATACATGTCTGTGTCCACACACGCTGCAAAGACAACGACACATCACTAGTAACAGACAGAAGAGATTTGTCAGGAGGGTTAGAGCCACATACTTGACAGCATTTTTAAACGCAAAGGTGGTATTTTACAATGATTTTACAGACTTACTCTAAGCTTTGTATTGCCACTTTATATCACCTTTGCACTTGAAAGGGGTACGTACACCTTCATGAAATTTTCCTGCAGGCGGAAGACAGGAATGAGTAAGAAAATGCATTACAGAAAGGCAGCACACTAGCACGTGCTGTAAGAATCTGGGGATAGCTGAAGCTGCTGCAACCTCCACTTTTGTTCTTAAGCCGAGATACAAATACACATGTACAGTGTAAACAAGTCTTTATTTTGATTCACATTAATACTTACCAGATGCAAGGAGATCAAGGAAACACTCTGAGGCTACTGTTGTGGCCAAGTTTAATCTCCCAAGAGACCGCCTCCGAAATCAAGTCCTTATGTTCATAAAACAAATGAGCTTGTGTGAACCTGTTCCTAGTAGCTGCAGAATTTAACTGCTGTGCAACTCTCAACCACTCATACTACAAAGTGAATATTGTTCCAACTTTAATTTTCATCCTTAAAATATCTAAATTTTCCTATGGTTATTTCAGTCAAAATAACATAATTTAGCATATTTATGATGCATTACCATATTTCTCAAAAGCAATGAAACAACTAGTGTTTTCTGAATGCTTATTTCACCTATTTCAGAAGTCAGAGGCTTCTCTTTGCTGCAAGCTAAAAAAAAAAAAAACAACCAAATTACAACAAAATCCCAATCACCCTCCAATTTTCGGCCCTCTACTAAATTCCACACCAGTTTCATAAACCAGCATCAACTCATAGACTTAACCATTTACTACAGTCATACGCTCAGGCTTGGCGTAGGGCCAACAGAGAATGAAGTGTCAGTATCTGCACTGAAAGTGTCCTGTCCAAGAATAACATAAGAGGTAACCAATGTTCCTGAGCCTCTGAAAATCTGAAACCATGGAAACAAGGAGATCAACGCATTAGCAGCCTGACACTTGTCACGTTGTTACATGAACTACAGGGAGCAATTCTTCTGCCTTCAATTCAATACACATTTTATTTTATTTCTTAGCTACACTGCTGTGGTTGTTCTATCCAAATATCTTTGAACTATTCTGTTTCAGTACAGATTTATTTTACACTTAATATAATCCTTAACTTCCACCAAAAAGAGAAAATTATATAGGAACAAATTAAGCAACTCTGGAAAATACCAGTACTGGAATGCAAGGAACCATCTCTAGGTTAGCCAATGGGGGACAGTATAAAGGACTTAGATAACTGAGCACAGCAAAGAAAAGCTCAAAGCTTTTGTGGTCCTGTGTGCATGACCCCAACATACAGCACGGAAGCCAGCAAAGTAAAAAGCAGCTTAGACAACAGCACAGCCTTCATGCGAACATTTTTATTTTAGCATTTTTACCTGATATTTGCTCAATGGCCCACTTTATTGTCTATGTAAAGAATGATATCTGAATAATAAGAAGCAACTTTAAAAATGGAATACTACATATTCATGTTATTGTCCCACAGGCTAAAGTTAAAAACAATTTTAACAGAAACTGAAAACAGAAGTGCCAAGTTCTGGTTTCAAAAAAGGGGCATTGACAGAGGACAGTGATCTTGAAATGCATACAGAATGACACACTAGAAAATAAGTAGAAATTTGCTCAGCTCCTTCATCACATTTTTTCCACATGGGATTAAGGATTTCAAAAATCTGACTTGCTAGCAAAGTATACAGCCATTGTACTTCTCTTTCTCAGCAGTGAGCCAATGTTCAACTTAGCGTTAGCAGGCACCCACCTGCTCGAGTGACTGGCATTCAAAATACCTGCTCTGCTGGAGCTTGTATAATAGTTTGCTTTACAGTACATTTCCTTTCCTCTCCCACACACATATGAAACATATCATGGGGATAACCGGGGAACAGCAGCTGTAAGTCACTTGAAAACAAAACATTTGCAGGTTAAGTCTTACCTGAACTTCCCATTTCAGAATAATCACACGGCTTTTTCATTCTAACTGTGCTCTTTCTCAAATAAATGCTTTCTGAAAACAATCACAATGGTTTCTTAATTTACAAACAACAGATAACTGAGTTGCTGTTTATTGTAAAATTGCTGTTTACTGTAAAACAGCCTCAGGTCATCCCCTAGTTTGCTGTGTTTTCAAGGGGAATGAAAGGATTTTTCTAATAAGGAAAACATAGTTTTGACTAAATATCGAGAATTGCACACCAGGTAAGTAATGCTCTAAGGTTGGTTTTATGAAACCAAATATCCTGAGAAGTCTTTCAATAAGTCTATTTGTTCTCAAGAAGCTCTGCATCTATAGTCTTCAACTGCTAATAGAATTGCTATCTTTGCCATGTGAGGAGATGAGTATTCTTCACCACTATGACAACCCTATTTGCACACAATATCTACAAGTTACAGAAGCTGTTTCAGTATGCAGCCCCTCAAACAGTACTTCTCCAACAGGGATCCTACAATGCATTACACCCAATAGGAGTTTTGGGCCCACGTGCCAAATTCGCGTGAAAGATTCCTCATCAACATACTGTTATTACGAGACTGCTCTGATCATTCCTCCATCAGTCCCACCTTCAATCCAGACATTGCTCCTATCGCGTTATTGGCACTAATACATCAGTAACGCGCATTTTGAGTTGACATGCAGTGCCATGATTATGCAACATCATGTCATGCAAGCTGACTGACACCTTGCACTGGAGTGATTATCCAGGACTCCCACCACAGAAGACTGGCTACTGAATAGAAAACCACCACTTTCCTACTGTAGCCCTCTGGCTTCTCAGCATGTCTGCTTACAACAGCAATTGGCAGCCGAAGTTTTGTTCTCTGCAGGCTTGATTTTTAGAAATTTCATTTTAGGTTTGTACCAGCAGATAAAATATCAGCAGGTGTGGATTTATGAGTGAAAATAGTAATCGCACACCTAGTTGTACGATTATTGAGGAATTTTGTGCCCACTGCACACACAATATTTTCTTAGAGAGTAAAGAATGATTATTAGTAGACTATTGATATACTAATCTCTTGGACGACCATTAAAAGGGATAAAACATTGGCCTAAGGATAAAAATCTGATTGTCCAGATTGTGTTACTCCAGTAACACATTTAGATCAAGTATTATTCATGGATGTCCGTATTTTCCTGACCTGTACAAAGATCCTAATGATTAAGTATTTTGAGGAAAGGAAATTTACACTTGAAGGAATGAATAATGAAAATTAATTATTTACATTTGAATTGCACGTTTTGCCATAGAAAACTGGTTTTCCTTCTCACCATAATGGGAGAAGGATGAAAATATTCTAATCCACAAACAGACTGGAATGAAAACGTGCTGAAACACGTACTAAAACAAAGATGCTTTTCGCAACTTCCAAAAATCCCAGAGTCGAGGTTCCACAAAGCAAAGGTAAGCAAAATAAAACATCACTCAAAGGCACAAACATTTCTGCACAGACAGCTAGGTAAGAGAGCTTAAAGGTACATAAACACGGAGAGCCTAAATAGTCCCATAACCTCACAAGCTCAGTGTAAATTTGGGAGATTCTGTAATAAATACAGACATGACATTTAAGTCATATGTTAAACCTACCCAATTTACAGATTACGTAGAAGAGTTAGGATGTTTGAACTGTATTCCAAACACTGTTACAAATGCAAATATTCCCTGCAATCACATCCACAGTCAAGTATACTGAAGGAAATCAGGCACCATGGATGATTTTTAGAATAATAATCAGTATGGTAACATCAGTCTGTGTAAGACATTTCCCAGAATGTTAATGAACCGTTCCTATTCTACAATATTTATTACAAGAAGAAGGATGCATACACTACAGGCAATTTAGTAAGGGATCAAATGACATCATAAGTTAAATCTTTTTTTTCTCTTTAACTTTGTTTCCCAATAAATGGTTATACATGCTACATTCAAGCATAAATTTCTCAGTCTTTCCAGTCAAAGGAGATTTTTTTCATTTAGTTAGAAAAAGGAGCCAGGCAATCAGCAACACATATAGTTTGATAGAACTGAAGTATCTGAGACTGCAGCAAGACTGCCACTGCAGTCTTTATTCATCAGAACAATGCTCTCTCCACAGGTCCTTCAGGCAGCCATCTCTTTACAGTTCAAACCTAGACACATTAGAAACTTTGCAGGCAGCTTGTGGGGCATTTCTTTCTCTTATACCTGTATTTTCAGGAAGGCAGTTGTTGCCTTCAGTTCTTCAGGTTCGGCCTAGGAACTTCTCTTTATGGATCAGAGACCATTGATACAGATTGCTAGTTTTTCATACCACTGTTGACCCTCTCCTTACCTGTTATTCTGCAAAGAACCGTTAACAGCAGTAGCTCTAAGCCAACAATCCTGCACCCCTTCCTCCCAAAAGCAGAATTTTATTTATAGGAGCCCAGACAGCAGTGCTTTATGGCACCAAGTACTCTAAAGCCTCAGATCTCTCTACAGAACCTCCGTTCTGCAACATTACTTCTCTTCATTTAATCTACTCCCCTCAACATATCCCAGATCAAATACTGAGGGCTCAAATACCCTATCACTCCTCACAGCTTGCCTGCCTGTCCTACCCCAGGTTTCTTTTCTTTCTTTCCAAAGAACAGTATTCCTACTAGTACCTCTTGCTCCACCCCCCCCACCCCCGATTTGATTATCCCTTTTCCTCCAAACACATTTATAGATTTGAGATACCCACTGCCACGCCTTAAAAAGCTGCCACCACTGCTGCCAACTTTGCTATCTTGCCTGAAACCTGAGACACAACTATTATTTTCCTAAAGGTCACTCTTACAAGGAATCCACAATGCATCGTAATAATTTCTAACTTACTTTGGAAAGTACAAAAATATTGCTTATAACTATCTTTATACTTTCCTATAAGATACTGTTATAGACAGAATTGTTTCTATATCATGAAACAGCTGTAGGCAGAAGTAATTCCCAGAAAGTGTATGGAAGTGACCACAGAAAAATAGTTCATATAAAAGAAGTAGAAGTCCTCATATTTTTAGACATTTCCCTGCAATTTTAAAATGCAGCTGCAGATTAATTTAATTTTTTTCCTTTTAAACCAGCCAAATTGTTTCAGCACAACATTAACAAACCAATCATTTTTTAAAAAGTGAGTTGGGCTGCATGTTGCATTGGCATGAAACTCTGAGCCAGCGTGAGGTAGAGTTTAGATGGCTTAAGACTTGGAGGGGTTAGATGCAAGTTATGTCTCTGGAACACAATCTCTGCACTCTATCAACAGAATTTACTGCCATGTATGAAGATGACAGTGCTGTAAACTGAAATCCAATGCTAAGTTAACAGGACAAGTTTCTGGCTAGAGAGCAAACACACTCCACCATGAGGGCAACAGTTGGGGCATAAGCAGTTGATAAACAGTGCATTGCCACAAGTACAAATTCCAAGGAATTATCACTGCATGCCCTGATGTAGCTAATGGTAAGCCTTGTCCCCCTAGTTAAGAGACTCTGTGGCCGCCTCACGCTTGCCTGTGGCAGCCCTCTGCAATAACACACACAAAGCTAGGACCAACCTGTTCCTTTTCACTTCTGTCCGTCCAAGGAAGTTCTTAGATTCATAGATACTCTGCACAGCTTCCACCTCCAACAAATAGCAGCAGAACAAGGCTTTAGCACTGCGAACTATTTCACTTTCCACGCAAGATAGTCAAGCACCATGACAACAACAGTGAAGATTGGGGAAAAAAAAAAAAAAAAAAATCTCACCGAACAAAAGGAAACCAATTCTAAGTTTTGACTGTAACACTGGGCAATACCAACAAAAGCAGGATAACGTAATAATAGGCAAAAACTTTACTTAATCACAACCTCCAATCATAATTAGCCTGTACACAAGCCAAAGCCTCAGCTACAGCCAAGGTGTACAACTGCCCCAGTCCAGTGTGCAGTTCCAGACAAAGAGCCCAGACGCAGCCCTCACAAGGGAAGCATCCCTCAGAGAGGAAAGCTACAGCTCTCCCAATGACTTTTCTGATGCTCTGAAAGTTTTTTAAGTATTGCCATCCAATTGTAATAGCATCACCTTTATCACAAACCAAGCTAGTCTTAAAAGGAAGCGTTAAATTAGCTTATAAAATACTTATTAACTTGGAACCACATTTTCACTGCTTTTTGGATCTCATTAGCTAGGCACATAACAAAACGTAATCAGCCTAGCATACACCTGGTGAACTAGAACAGCTACGTGGAACATGTCGCTGTCAGATCTATCAGTGCAACTTAACAAAATTGAGACATACCAGGGATAAGCATAGAAAAAAAAAAAAACAACGTACAGCTATAAATTCCTGCACAGAATATCTGCAGTCATTGTTAATTGATCTCTGTGTTCATGAAGGAAGTAAGATGGAGTGTCAACACCTTCAAGATCTTGACTTATAACATACAAGTGTTCACAGTTTTGCACCAAGGAGCTGTTTTCTCTTTCAGACGAATTTCTGTTCCGTATCCTCCTCTGGTCTGTGGCATTGGAGTGGCACATTCTTTTTATTAGAAGCTTTTACAAAGCGATGTTAGTAACCCTGTCTGTAAACACTATTTAATTGTGCAGGGGCTGTCTGTTTTGAATTTACACTGAATTCCAGCAACTTACTCCTGTCCATGTACAGCCCTTTTCTAACCTGACCTTGAGGTAAAACTTCAAAGGCAGGAAAGGAAGAAAGTAACAAAATACCCTTTCACAATTTACATCTATGAAGTGTTAGTTCACATTTAGATTTTGAAGTGTTGAGCTTAAATGGAATTCTTGTGGAAAAGTCTTAAAAGTTATGCTTCTGAAATAAGATTAGAGTCTGAAAAGCTACTACAAAGATATTTTTTTCTCCTTTTTAGCTGATAACTGCTTAAGAGATAAAATAAATATTTTATACTTCTGGGCTGCTCAGCTATGGAAAAATAAGATATGCCTACTGTCACATGAAAATCTGCTCACTCTGGCAGAGTCTTTGTGAGATTTCATATGGGAAATATTCGTTACATTTTGAGCCTTCAATTTTTAGGGAAAAGTAGTCAATTTTTCTAAAATTTATGAAAGCAGAAGCTTCAGTTCTGAAGTAGGTCTTTGGAAGTGGGGATAGGGGGAGGGAGACAATTTGCAAACTTCTGGTTTGTACCTGTCCTCAGAATTAAGAGGGTGGAGTGCATTATTACACTTTGAATTTTATTCAAGCAAAGAGAAAAATAGGGTGGTTTGGTTGCAAGTGAGAAAGAGAGTGGGCAAACAGAAGTCATACCCTTTTGCATACAAGCAGAAGCCTTGATCCTGAAAATGTAAACAGTACCCTAGCATCAATTAAAGGCTGAGATGGAAAGTGTAGAATTAGCGACCAGTCATAACCCACTGCAGAATGCTCACATCAAGCTTCTGCGTGTTGCAGTTGTGACTCACCACACCTCTTCCCCAACTCCCTACATGCTTAAACTTAAGTGACAAAAAGGAGTTCAAACAGTGGGGCATAAAAATGTGTTCTGATACCAGTATCCCAGTATTTTTCTTAATCGTCTAACTAACAATTTTTTGTAACTTTTTATTTCTAGATTTCATTTCTACAGTGTCACCTTAACTTTAAAGTTTCATGCCTCTGAACATCAAGCCTCCTACTCCGTGCCCATGGAAAAGCATGTCCTTGCACTGCTGAGCTCAGCTGCGGGCAGTTTGTGTGCAGCAGGCACTCTCCCCCACCCGAAAAACAACATGGAGTCTAAACTGTGGGCGGATTCAGTGCCTTGTACAGGCACAGCAGAGTATGTGCGCGCCTACCCAGGCCATGTATAATGTGGTCACCACAGCAAAAGTAATGGGGGCAGCAAAGGCCTCTGGAGACCCCTGAGCACTCACTGACACCTCTGAAGATGCAGAAGTGAGTATTTTTAAAATAATAAAATTAAATAAAATTAAAATACGAATTGGACTAGTCCCATAGTACTTGAGATACCAAAAAGGGAGAATATTAAACCAATTTATCCCAGAGCCTGAAAGGTTAGGTCCAATAAGTAAAACAGAGGACAGATGATTAATAGCAAAGGATATACAAGATACCAGCAATATTAATTTCTTTGTAATAGCTTTATCAACCCCTTTTATCATAGCCTTTCTCCTAGATTTAATTTAGACAAAGGAAAGCAAAATCAAAGAATATTCTTAATCAGTGCTTTAACTACATAACTAATGATTTATTTAAAACAAGTACCTATTCTGATGAAAGAAAACCTCATTATTTTGAAAAGCTTCCTTACTCTACTTGATTAGTCCATTTAAAAGGAGGGTAAATTAAATAATATACCATACAAAACCCATTTATCTTACAAATTTACATGAAAAAATCTTGTGTTATAGGTTGCTGCTGAGTAAACTTCTAGTAATGAAACAGCTGCACAGTAGTTTCAGTTAAAAACAGTAGCAGCTTGTTTTGCAACATACAGGATAGCAAAAATATAGCCTGCATACCAAAGGAACCTTTACAGTAAAGTACACAAGTATGAAAATGCAGGCCAGGATTGCAATGCTGGATTACAACCTCACTAGTCATAAGACATATGCCAGTAGATTCACTTAGCGCAGAGACCATTTCATTTTATCACTGCAGCATACCTAATGAATACTGTAACACAACAAGCAACATCAGTGTTTTCCCTTGAACAGTAGCTTTTTGCACATATGAATACGCTTGTAGAAAGGCTTTTGACAACGTAACTAATATTTCAGAGAGAAAGGAAATTGCATCCTTAATGATGTTACCATCACAGAAATTTCAGTTAAGTGCAAAGCAGACTGGGGAGTCAATCGCAGGTCAAGCCACTTAGAGGTCAAGTTGCTTGAAAGAACAGGGTTCTGAAGTTTAATTACTTTCAGCAAGGACGCTGCTGATAGGTCAATAGCATGAGTTTTATAGCTGACAACACTCATGGAAAGAAATCACTTCCAAGGCTGAAGTGGCTATGGACTACTGAACAACAAGATGGAAAAAAGTAACTCGAAGTCAAGACATATTTTAAGGCTCACTGTTTAGAAACTTTTAAAAAATTCTACTTGCATGACTGATAAGTAATGCGGCCTAATACATCTCACTCCCAAAAGCTGTTAAAATACACAACAAAAATACAATGTTTTACATGAGAATATAGAAGTTTCTGAAGGAATTTCAGCAGCAATAATAATCTAAAATTTCAGCTTCATTCCACTGGCAGAATAACTAGAGCTTCCTCTGCCCCTTCAAGTTAGTATTGTAATGGCCTGGACAAGGTATCTGGATTATAAAATATCCATTGATCCACATTTTTCTCACACAAACTTCTGTTGGGCCTCATCTCCATTGTACTTAAATCCCCCTCCTTACTGTGTCCAAAGCCTGTAATCCTTTACAGTGTTTCAAAGATGCCCCACTATCTGGAATAAAGAAATACAAATTTTCCTGAAATAAAGAAATGGGCTACAGTGCATAAAAACATAGCCTTTCTCCTGCCATAAAAGTTAAAAAGACTTCTTGATACAGTTCCAAAGCTTGTTCTAAGATCATATAAAAACTGTTTGGATGTTTTAATAGATATTCCTGACTGTGCCATTCAAGACTCAGAATTTTATTTTGAACATCTTAATCAGAGCAATAAACTGGACTCTCCAGCTCTGGTAAGCAAAGGAATGAAACCTGAAATCACGGTGTCACTAATAACTTACATTACAAAAAATGAGTGCATTTTCCAATAATTTCACTATTTTGCACCTATATACATCCAAAAGGTACAGCCACCCTACATACTCAAATTCAGAAATACAATGAGCTTTCAGCTTACTAATTATTTTTAAAGGCTGAGTGTGTATACCAATGTACAGCAAAATGGAGTAGAGTACTCTTTGGAAAAGGTGGCATACTGTTCACTTGCAATTTACCAGTTCACCTATTAACACAGAATTAAGAATGAGGAGAAAGACAGGAAAACAGCAACCAGAGTCAGCAGTTCTGTCTGAAGAAGGAATTCAGACCATCCATACAGATTGTTTAACGGCTAACAAAATGTACGGCAATTAGGAAGCAAGAATCGATTACAGTGTTATAACCTCAGTGATCTTCTATGGAACACACAAGCCCACGTGGGCACCTTGCCATAGTGCATACACAAACTTTTCCTTTCCAGAGGGAAGGTGAAATACTGAGAAAGAGGAAATGTACTTTGAAAGTACTCTGAAAGTACTGAAAGTACTCATTCCATTCTCAGTAAGTGCTAAGACTTGTATCGCTCTTGTAGATAGAGTTTAAAAATAAAAAAAATTGGGATTCAGAGCCGGAGTCAGTTCTCAGACAATATTTACTTTCTCACCAACATCTCTTCCACATATGAATAAATTAGCAAGTCCTTACAAAGTACTAATGAAAAAATCCTCACTTCCTCCACTTCCATAATCACAGGAGATATATTAATAATTTTTCATTCCAACCGAGTAGAGCTCCCAATCTGCAGCTTCACAGCCCTTGCTTGCATTCACAAGCTACTACTTGTGTATTCAGATCAGAAATCTGATTGCCATCTGTATGCACTGATTACTTAGTGATCAAAATAAGGTGCAAAACATCTTCAAGTATGCAAATCAACTCTTTGACCAAATATTGAAGGCTCAATTAAGCTTGGCCACCTGAACTGTCTTTTATGTTCTACAGTGAACAGGAAGTGGGAAGAGTGATATATATATATATAATTTCACCAGCACACAGCTCCAGCAGCCTTATAATGAGAGCAGTATTTCTATAGGACTACAGCAATTTCATAATTTTACTGAAAACAGAAAAAAAATATTTTCCAACAAAACTTTTTAGTTATAAAATAAAGTAGTACTATTTACATTATGCAAATAGCTATCAATAGCTATACAGTCAAATGACCATATGCAGCAAGTTAGTAAGGCCCGATTCTCCACCGGGGCAATAGCTTATTCATCCTGTACACTTACTTGATTTAATGGAATTCAAAATAGAACATGCTGTAACATCTCATAATTAAACTTCAGGAAGACAGGCTCTCACTGGTTTTCTGAAAATTTTAAGGCTTCTGTCCAAAATTTCTTTTTTAATTATAGGTTAAAAGAAACATTATTTAAATAGAATTCCACATGTGTGAGACAAAGCATGTGGTCCTTTATAAAAAGGACAATGTTTGTCTATGATTGAAAAGGTTAGAGTTGTTAAAAACAATAGAAAAAAATCATTTACAAGCTTGTTCTCCGATCATTTGTTAAAAGCTATACAGGTTCTACTCAGTTTCCCAAACTATCATCATCTAAGCTGTTTCTGAAAAATAAAATGAGCAGCAGAACCAACATCTCACAGATACGGTTCGTTTCTTCATTAATCCTCTCCCCTGGGAAAAATGCATTCGGTCAAGCTTAGTGACACTTCATCTCTTTGTGACAGTATGCAATAGTATATTCTATTTGCCTGGCCTGATAGAGCCCTAGCCTATGGCCCTGACGACAATGCTAAGAGAGAAATTCGAGAGCGATCACAACTGATCGGGGGTGGGGGTGGGGTGGGTGGAGAAGTGCTTTAAGGGCAGTAATAGAGATTGTTAAATACGCTATAGGGCATGTAATACAGAATTTCCTTGTAGTGCTCAAAATTCAAGCCTTTAAAAATTTTTTTCTTACCATCACATAGGCAAGTAAAAAAGGTTAAGCATCAGTTTACTACAACCCAATCTCACAGAAACTCTTCTTCCGAACAAGGGTCCAGATTCTGAAAGTCATCCCTAGGTGCTGACACAAGTCCCTGCATGAAGAAAGGTAGATTTAAACATGTCTTACTGAACTGAAACCAAAGACAGCATCAGTCTTGGAGAATAGCTACAACCAAACATAAAACACCTGATTGCTTTCCTCTTAATATCACACTGTGGTGCTTCATTGTCCTATTTGCAATCCAACAAGCCTTTTTAGAATGGTGAACAGTGGATGGAGGGCTTTATATTTGTTATTTTATGGTTTTATAACATTAAACAATCTACTATCAAAGTAGCAAGATATGGTGTTGCATGGTAAGTCATTTGGATGGCTTTGGCATTAGCTTTCACCATCTCAGGGAATCATTTATCTATCATATAGCTATTAGAAAGTCATTACATTGATCTTGGACAAATACTGCACTGCTTTTGATGAAAACTAACAAGGACTCTGATTAGCAAAATGAGACATTGTAGCTGGTTCAGGTTTCTTATATTTGTTGGTTTGCATGCAACAATCTGGAGAGGGACAAGATTAATTAGTCTTGAATTACATCCTAATCATGATAACTGCAGCAGACAGAAATTCAGCAAATATGCAAGACCAGGAAAAATAAGAATACTGAAGTTAACAATACACGGACCCTCTACTTTACTTCTAGACCTCTTTAAAGTCAAAGCTATAGATTAATAAAGTAATTGGATCCCTGAACATTCATGCTATAAACAGCAGGCAAAACTCACTGCCGAAATCACACAATGGTCTAGTGATGTGGGAAAGTGTGTTTGTGGGGCTGAGAGAGACTAAAAAAATGGGCTGAGTCTATTCTCTGCGTTATGCCCTTTCCATCATGGAGGCGACATTTTTTTTCCCAAGGATTTCTAAAAACATCTGACCCAACCCCCTTTCTGAGAACACAAAATATCCACAGGCATGAAAGGTTACTGTGTATCAACAGAAGTCATGCAGGGCAACCTCCTGCCAGGAATTAAGAATAACTAGCAGAGAAAAGAGTCCAAAGCAGGGCTATACGCAACCTTGAACTTTTCTGCTCCTTGAAACCAAGCAAAACTTCATTCTGCCATAAAGTGGATATTCAGGTAAAAGCAAAGCTTTATGCGTGGAAGCACAGCATTTGATCCATTATTTTCTCCCCTTTTCTCCTTTGGTGCTAGTACTAACATGAAGCCAGAAATTCTTCAGTGGGTTGGTGTTAGGAAAATGTTTAGTAATAAATTGCTCTTTTTTTTTTTTAACCTCCAACTTTAATGCACAGTATCTGCTGTTTTGATAAATTCCCTACAAAGCAATGTAATATTACATATAATCACAAATGAAATTAACCTAAGGTGAACACAATGTGAAATGCATGTTTACAAAGCATGCTAATTAAACACTGACAACTAATATTGATTTTGATGTGAAAGAAGTAAACAACAGCAAGGCTGAAAACAGACTAAGTTCCTTAATGGTGGCGCAGCCACAGAGCTCAAGACAATCCATCAACTTTTTTTTTTTTCTTTTAAATAAGTGCATACTTTGTACAGTTCCCTCCTTTTAGTCCAGCATTTTTAGCAAGGCAGCAGAGTTTTAAGCAGACGTCATATTATAACCTACAGATCTCCAAATTTTATAGTGTTAATAACTTTATTACAGGGAACAAGCAAGCCGTTCCTCTAAATGAATAATACCTTGCCTGGTGTACTGGGGCTGGCTGGGATGGAGGCAATCCTGTACACTGCATATGGTGCTGTATTTTGGACTTATCATTGAACCAGTGTTGCTAACACACCAGTGTTTTGGCTTGCACAGCATCGTGCTTTCCTTTCTGGCACCCTGCCCACCTCAGCAAGCATGCCAGAGGTGTGCCACAAGTTGGGAGGGACACAGTTGGGACAGCAGACCCAAACTGACCAAAGGGATATTCCCTACCATAGGACATTGTGCTTAGCAATAGAGCTCAAGGAAAAGAGAATGAAGGGGTCTGTGGTTAAGGCTTTCACTTTCCCGAGTAACCGTTCTGTGTGCTGAGGCCCTGCATTCCAGGAAGCAGCTGGACACCTGCCTGCCAATGACAAACATTAATAAATTCCTTATTTTGCTCTGCTTGCCCACACAGCTTTGCTGCTTCATCTCAACCCGGGAGTTCTCTGCTTTTGTTGTTCTGATTCTCTCCCCCCCCATCCCACTGTGAGGGGAATAAACAGTGGCTGGGTGGGTGCTTAGCTGCTGGCCAAGGTCAACCTATCACACCTGGACACACTCAAATACACTCTTTTCACAATTACACTCCCTGTGTTCCTTCTACATTCAGGAATTTTGAATAAAGTAGACAGATTGTGACATTTCTATTCCTTTTTATCTAACATACTCATTGCAGTTTAAAGGGTGTGCAAGAAGATACAATTCAGAATCTGAAAAAATTAGATAAATCTCAAGAAACCATGAAACATTCATACTGCCTACTGTCAGCTACTTAACAAATAGTCAACACCGTAAAGTCACCGTACCTAACAACTAATTAAAATAGCTGATAAAAATTGTGTAGCACAGATAGTACAAATAACTCCGGAGTGTATAGTGCTTTATATACTATGAAACCTTTAGAATTTAACAGAATTATTAATGAAGAACTGAGGGCAAATAAATGCAGATACATGAAAAGTTACAAAACTGGATGTAAGACTGAAGCTACGATCTAAAGCTTCCCTCTTGTGTTTAATGAATATTGTAGAAAATACTAAAATAGAAGTAATTACTAATATGTGAAAAATATTATGGGATCTATACTTATTGGCCATAAGTCACTTAATTTATTTATACTTCTTTCACATAAGTTACTCTTGAAAGGCAAATTCTTCTCTAGTGTATATGTATTTGCACAAATTGTAGTACAAATTTGGTTCATACTGTTCTACAACATTACAAACTACATGCAGATGTACTATGAACATTGAACTTATATTTCCAAATAAATTAATATATGGGGCATATTTGGCAAAAAAAAAGGTTATTTTGCCCACCCCCCCCTTTTCTTTTCTTTTTTTTTTTTTTTCCCAACAAAAGAGACAGAATTTCTAGGAAACAAAAAATTCTCAGTTAAGAATTCACAAAAAATTATAATATGCAAGTGAATTAAAATGTTATAGACTTCTGACAGTTTAGAAACAAGGACACTGAGAATTTTAAGAGTACTTCAGTGCTGGATATATAAACAAATTGTTTGCCCTCCCTTGTTAAAGCAGGAGTTATTAGTTAGCTATACAGATACATCGTCAGGCACACAGGCAGCAACCTGTACCAAATACGTACAAAAATAAGATACTTTACAGTATCTTTTATAGCTACATGCTAGGAGTTCTGGGGAGTCACTGCTAGTAAGAACAAGCATGTTACCCAATTCGTAGTCAGCGGCTGATAACAGAGAAGAACAGACCTTCCGTTATCCCAAAAAAAGGCAAGACTTCCTGTCTGCATGCTACACTAACATGAAAATCAAATCACATTTTGTGTGTGTCAGAACACACAACATTTTAATGGGAGATCAGATATATGAAATATAGAACTCATACCACATAAGTGAAATGTTAGTGCACACATAATCTGAATGTAATAAGAGAAATGCCTCAAAAATATGTGTACTGTTTCCAATTCATCTGGAAACAGCATATACATTTGCCATCTCAAAGGTAGTACCACAAGGGCAAGGGCACGCACTTTCTGGTGGAAGCTGAAGAAGTTTGAAGTGATACAATGAGATATACAACACCCCTCCTGAATATATCCAGTGTCATTTTTCTCTCTCATGGCTATCTGGAGAGAAATGGAGCTGTTGGCTGGGACAATACTGACTGAGTATTTTTTCATTCTAGCCTGCTCTGATAAACAAAGGCTACATTTAATTGAGGTAGAAATGAGCTTTCACAATCAGTAGCTCAGGTCACTTTGAAATATCCACTCAAGGCAAACCTCTTGCAGAATAGTATCTTTGAGTAAAATTTTCTACCACTTCTGGCAGACTACAGAATTAGAATCACAGATTAATACATATTGAAAAGCTCTCAGGAGATCATTAAGTTTAAGCCCTGTATGATTAGCTGAGGTTCTGCACTCAAGTTTTGAATATCTTCAAAGACGGAGATTACACAACCCCTCTGGGTAATCAGTTCCTGTACCTGACCACCCTCAATGTAAAATATTTTTTTAGTATTTAATCGCATTTAGCTCATTGCAACTTGTCTCTGATGCCTCTTGTCCTATCACTGAAGAGTCTGGCTTCATCTTCTCCGTAACGACCCATCAGACAGTTTAGGACAGCAACACGATCTTCCCTTGGCTTTCTCTTTTTCAGGCTAAACAAATCCAACTCGCTCAGATTCTTCTTGTATACAATCTAGCATTCCGATGGCCTTCTCTGGAATCACTCCAGTATATCAATGTATTTCTTGTACTGGGAGCCCAAAACTGAACACAGTATTTCAGATGCAGTCTGACAAGTGCCAAATAGAAGGGAACAATCATTTCCATCAACCTGCTCCATATGTCCTTGCTATTACAGCCTAATACGTAGTTGGCCTTCTTTATTGAGAAGATACACTGCTTTCACATGTTCAGCTTGGCTACAGGGACAGCTGGAGCATTTTCTGCAACCTATCACATCTCCAGACTGCGCTGTTGTAGTTTGATTCCTGTAGATAACAAACTTCCTCATTGCATACGTTTTTAAGAGCACCTGGGCTACAACAATATCTCATACCTGAGCACTTCACACTGTCATACGTCTTCACAGCAAACCAGGCTAGTTCTGTTTATTGCTCTACTCCAGAATAAAATGGAAGCTCAAAAGGCCAACTGAACCTTTTAATTCACCAAGGAAGAAACTGGGTTTTCAATCAAGGCCAAGACAGCACTGGCAGAAAGTAAGGTTACTGTGTATCACCTCATAAATCATGGATTCTGTTCACACTGGTAGGAAATTAGGGGAAGATTGCTATGGGTCAACTTTCAAATGCTGTAAGGTTACACCAACCTGAGAAACCTTGCACCATCACCTTACAGCAGGAAATAAAATAAGCATTTGGTGCTCTTTTTGAACATACTATCATTTACTTCCTCTCTAGATTCCTCTGGTCCTTTGATATGTGATGTACAGAAGGTAACATTTCTTACTCTTCGTTTGGCTCAGAAAAACAATTTTCTTTCAAGCTAGTAAGTGTCTGACCAGTAAATTAAGTCACGTTATTCTGTGGAGGAAAGGTTTGGAAGCAGTACTTCATTATGAGCAGACACCAAATGTCTGTTTCATTTGCTTTGCGTGTCTTACCTCAGTATAAATACCATTGTATCTGTAGGCAGAAGTTGGAATGAAATAGAATAGAATAGAATGAAATGGAAATTTTGTTCTGGAAAATAAATATAAGCTGCAAAGTGCTTAATACTGTAATTTCCTGATGTAGCTAAACAGGAACAGAAAAAAACATGCCAGCCTGGTATCAAAAGTGAATGCCTAATTCTCTGCTCCTTTACAGCCTGTGTGTTCCCACACACCTATAAACAGTGAGAGCAAAACACCTCAATTTTAGGAGGATATGTCCCCTATCCTTTGCAAAGATAGAAATCTGTCAAATGTCCCAAGGAGAATTTCCTGAGTTCTTGATCTCTATTCGTTCCAGCCATTAGCCTTGAAACTGATTTTTAGTGCTAAAACACAACTTTTTGTGACCATAATTGAGCTTCCATGAAGACTTAGTAAAATGATCCTAACACAGCATTGGGGAATAATTGCAAGAAGCAGCTATGGAACTCATCAACTATGAAAGACAACAGAACGGTCACATGGTGCTGATTCCTACTTCTTACCTCCTTTTCTACTAATTCATTTAACATTTTAAAATATCACCTTTTCTTAATTTCCATTTTATACATAAAGTGTATAAGTTAATATCAGTTCTGCATTAACTATGATATGTTGCAGAATCACAAACAGGACAGCAGACAATTCCTACATTGAATACTCTGAAATGTATTACAGATTGGTGATAAATACATAAGGATTCAAGAAGACACAGTTCCAGAAGAAAATTCAACAGTACACACATATAGAATCATAGAACATTCTGATATGGAAGGGACCCACAAGGATTATCAAGTCCAACTCCTGAATCCACACAGGCCAACCCAAAAGTTAAACTATATACCTAAGAGCATTGTTCAAACACTTCTTCAACACCAACAGGCTTGGGGCCATGACCACTGCCCTGGTGAGCTTGTTCCCATGCTTGACCACCCTCTCAGTGAAGAACATTTTCCTAATAGCTAATCTGAACTTCCCTTGATGCAGCTTTAAGCTGCTCCCTTGCGTATCATTTTTACGAACAGACACAACACATTCATTTTATATATTATAAAGCACCTACTTAATGTCAGTTGCTTCTGTTTCAATATCTGCTTTAGCTAACAGGGTTCTACAAATAATCACACTTCAAGGAAGTTAAATACTAATAATCTCTATGGCTTTCTTGTTACTCTCACCTTCTATTAACTTGCTTATCTATTTCAGAACACTGTAAATATATATTTCTATTCCAACGGCAAGAAAAGTTTAATGAGATTACAGCAGTAGTTAAGGCACTCATTTCTATGGTGTTGATTTAATAAAAAGAATCAATTTTAAGAACTGCAGCACTAAAAAGATAACGCAAAACATTTATTTGTGCAGACACTACAGTACTGCCAGCCTGGCTCAGACAGTTGCCCTTATGGAGGGAGGTATAGACTTAGGAACCCTATTCACAGCCTTATTAGAATAATAGCAGAACAAGACGGAGTGAAATAGAGGAATGTGAAAAGGGATAATGGGGCAGCATCTGGGATGTGATACTCCAGACTGCCGAGTTAGGAGAGAGCATTCTGAGTCCTAACCCACACGGAACTCTGCAGGTAAGCAAGCAGCATGGGAAATAACAGAAGTAGAAGTCACAACTGATAGTTCTTGGGACACGGCCTGTTAAGAAGTTACACAGTTAGGCAAGTCTCCCCAGTAAGCATACTTACCTGTGCGACTGAGGAAGTGCAACTGGAAATAGTGCCTTCTGTCAGTTGTCTGTACATATTTGTAGGTGCATCAGTCTCTTTGAAATCTA
The DNA here is from genome assembly GCF_949628215.1 of Phalacrocorax aristotelis. Taxonomy (NCBI): domain Eukaryota; kingdom Metazoa; phylum Chordata; class Aves; order Suliformes; family Phalacrocoracidae; genus Phalacrocorax; species Phalacrocorax aristotelis. The sequence goes on along the minus strand of NC_134279.1, from coordinate 36,737,164 downwards.
TTCGCACGTCACAGAGAGGAAACTGAAGGTGAACGTTTAAGTTGCCATTTTAAACAAGATTTTTCTTCTTGAATTAGGTACAATAGAGACCTAGGATAGGAGACAACAAGACAATTTTAGTGAAACCTGAAATCCAAATATTAAGCTTGACACAATGTAAGAAACACTGTCACAAAGGTCACTTGCTGATCACAGAAAATGGGTAAAATCAACTTCTGTAGGACTCAGGGTGGGGTGGCAGGGCGACACCCCACACAAGGTCCTAATAAAAAAAAATTAAGCGCCTTAGGGATTTAGTTTGGTTGTTGGTTTTTTTCCTAGTTGATCAAACAAGGCTTTTTAAAATAGAGAACTCTGTGAAAAAGTAGATATTTTCTCCATAGAGGCAGAGTAGTGAAAAGCAATCAAACTGAAGATGCTGATTGTCAGTACAATAATTTTTTTAAATCTTTTCTGTAACATTCCTATAACCAAAGTACAAGTCATAGCAGCAAGAAATGGTTAACAATTTGATTCTCGATTTAACAGCTATAGTACAACAAATCCTCCATAAAACAGGTGCTTCCATCATTCAATTATTCCTAGCCTGAAAATGCATTCTAGTTTGAACATGAACATTGAGTTAAATGTGGAAAAAGTATTATATAACATATAAGCATGCTGCCTGCTTTAGCTCTCCAGTTAGGTAACTGTCTTCAGGAAAGCCAACATGTACCAGCACAAGAATAATAAGATCTTTTTGTTGACATTTCCACAGCTACCCATTGGAACCTCCCTTTAAACTGCTGCATTCTTACATGGTGCAGTGGATTATAAATGAAGAAAAAGTACTGGAAAATAAGATCAAGATGCCATACCATTATTCCTTGATATTAAGCTATATTTGAATGCAACCAATTCTCTGTCAGAACAGTTACTCAGAAATCTATTTAATGAGCACCTCTACCCTACACACAGTATTCTTCAACAGCAGAATACCATTTTTATCTGTGCTGCTATGAGTGGGGCATATGTCATACTAGACAGAGTTTAAAAAAGTAATATGGTATAAGGTTACAGTTTAAATTAACCCTTGAAATTTTAAGGGCAAATACATGCACTGTTGTGTACAAAGAGCCTGCTTGGCTCTTGCTATGAGATATACTTAAAGATAGTTTCCAGGCGAGCAGATCTTAGAAGTCCAGATCACCTTTACACAATTTTGGTGAAGTTAACTGTGATTTCATATTCTAGATACAGATTTTTATAGTAAAATTTTTGCTCACATCTAGCATATTGCTCAACTATGCTTCACTGAGAGATTTCTAAGCATTCACCATCCTCCCCACAGACCTACAGGGTTTGACAGATTAAAATCTGATGCAAGAAGCAGCCATGCACTCTTGTAAATACTTCTACATTGAGCAGATCTTCTGGTATTGAAATAGCGTGTACTGAGTAAAGACTGAGTATGCCCCCCTCTATCTTGGTAACTACAACCTAGACAATGTAAGTATTCGCCCTCCTACACAAACACCATCCAAAATCTCTTAGGAAAAAAAAAAAGAAACCTGCTGAAATATACTCTGAATAATTTTTAACTACAATATTTTCTCTCACAAATAACTGTGAAACAATTTGTAAGACACAGCTTAAAAACATTATAATTGTTGTATTTCAATTCTATAGAATGCCCTTTTTTTAAATAAATAATATGCACCTCAGATGAAGTTACTGTAATTCAAGCTTATAACTTCAGACAATTAGTTATGTATATAAAGTAGGTATATATTCTATGATCAAAAATTAGCATTTGTGTTTAAGACTGTACTGTGTTAATTACATACATATATTTATGCCACTCTTGCATCTTCAAGCTTTTTCACTCACTTTGCTTCTGTGACAATATATTATTTTATTAGTTATTTTTAATTATTATTTCATTATTATTAAGTCCTCTACCATTAGCTTACTTTTTAGACTGTGAAAGGAATATCATGGGGCCAGTATGACCTGTCATGAATCGGTCAGAAGCAACAGGATCCCTGGCGAATGACAGCATCTCTGCACTGCCCTCTCCTGCGCCACCGGCTTTCCTGGAGATCTTCTCTCCTTGCTCATAGCAAGAATACTCCTGAATGTCTCCATAATGCCCAAGATACTATACTATTAGCTGGGGCATCTCAGTCCTCCTTTAGCTACCGGTTAATGAGAATTAGCTGACAGTTGATGAAATTATATACTGTTCAAGTCCTCTTATAAGAGCCTTACTTTTGATCCTTCTTGGTTTATAGTTCCATTAATCTGTAGTAAATTAATTCCATAGTAAACCACTAGCTAGTCTTTGTGTTTAGAAAAGATGCAAAAGCCCTCAGGACTAGAAATTGGTGATAAGAGACAGGGGGTCTCCACAGGCTTTAAATCATGATTTCCAGAAGTATCAACCAAACAGTTACGTATGGAGACCCTTTAAGGTCAAATTTTATTATTCAGCCCCCACTACAATGTCCTACTCAAATGATCCTCCATGAACAAAATTTTGTGAATTTCCTCTGTAATTTAACTCTTTAATACATAAAGCTATTATAATGCTTTATAACCCTCCATGGGATTTTAGCACACCACATGACTATTGCTAGCTATCTGCAGTGCAGAAAAGTAAAATTGCTCATAGTACTTTCAAAGGTGATAATAGAAATATAAATAGTTCATTAAATAGCTTTTAATCAAATTAAAACTATTCAGCAAAGGAATATCTTTTGTCCATAACTCACTGACTCATATATATTAATTGTTCTCCTTCCTAAAATAATATCAGGTAAAAGATGCCCTTAATTCTTGGACAAAACCTTCAAAGAGTGAGGTGAAGATGAATCACTTTAAAACAGCATTTATAAAACCAGTGCCAGTGAGGCTTCTTTGTTTATGGAAAGGCTGTTAGAAAATGCATCGCTAACTTTAATGTGATAGAATGTACTTACCCAAAATAAATCTAAGCCATTTCTGGACCACCACAATTCATCAAGTTAACTTATTACATGGGAAGAATTTCTTAATTGCCTCCACAGTAATTTATTTAAAGTGAAAGTGAAAAGAAATCACAAATTAATCATCCTTCTCAATTATTTCTTCCTCAACTTAGTGGGACCGCTTATCTACAGGATTTTGTTCCTACTTGTACAATATAAGACTGCTCAGTGAAGTCCACTGAGCATCCAATTTAGTACTACGTTTTGGTTAGTGATACAGCTGCTACCCTGACATTTTCAGTCTTCAGAATGGTTGCAAGAATCAAATGGAACTGGCAAGGACTAAGTTGTGATTCAAAATTTGAATCATCTCTGATGACTAATCAGTATTCAAGTTCTTCAAGTATTCAAGCTTGTATTCAAACCACTTTATCTTTCTTCTTCACAATTACTGAAAACTACTTCAACAATCTAGTCTGATGCTTCAGTGAACCAAATCCATTTGTAGGGATATAGGGAAGTTTCACTTGACAAGCAATGGAGACATTTTTAGATTTTTATCATCTTGTTAGACTCTCTTCCCAGTCCCCAGAGGTAGTAATTCAATAACTGCAAGATTAATCCAGAAGAAAAGCAGTCAGAGGCTAAAACCCGCCTGAGAGTTTTTTAATGAATTTAAGGAAGGCTAACCAGACAAGCCAGAGGCATGTGTCACTTATCAATGACTTACCAAGTTTTCATGGTGCAGTAGTTCTAGTTAGGCACTATATCCACACTTTAGGAAAGAACTATGCTGGGATTTATAGCAAACAGGCCAGATGCTGGTCTTTGTCTTCATATTTTGTTTTGCAACAGAGGTTGGAAAAAAAATATCTTCCCTTTCCAAGATGATTAGAAAAAAGGTGATCAAAACACTACAGACTGATGGGATAATCTTCTAATTAACAAGGAAAACAGAGTGCACTGCATACTTGGATTTCAAGTGCGATGGCACCAAGCTTAAGTCTCAACTTTGCAGTTGGGTCAACACTGATAAAAAGGAAAATCTATTAGGAAAATGAGAAAGTATCATGCATTTATCCCAACATACAAACAAAACAACTAATGTCTCCCTTTTTGCCTGCATGTCACCTGATATCTCTTGAGCACAGGATGGCTGAGCCAATTGCTCACCAGGGATGCAGTCTGACGAATCTGCAGTCAGGCCTGGCTGCTGCAGGATAGAACTGGGACTCTTGAAGGGGTCATAAACTGTCCGGGCAGGCAGAAATCTCTCTCCCTTCAATGCATTTGGGTCCATCAAGAAAACATTTTTAAATGCATATAAAGGTACAAATTCACCCTAATGAGTTCCTCTCCTGTGATGCACTGGAGAAACAGCCAGGCCAGACCTACCTGGAAATCATGGCTTTGTGGTCATTTCCCTAGCCATGCCTCCCTGCCCAACCAGCTACCTCTGTTGCTCCCCACCTGCTGCATGACCCAGAGGATACCTTTGACTATGCAGAATTACACTCAGAACAGAAGAATGAGAATCATTAAATTCCTTTTAATAAATTTCAAACAATGGAGCAAAATTAACCCGTCTATACAGGCTCAATACCAAGGACCTCTGAATAGAGGTCCCCCTCAGCTATGACACCAGCCTTAAAGAAAAGTGCACTCCCAGCCCTCGCTCTGCTCATAAACATACTATTTCTGCTTCGTAGCCTGCCCACCACATGGCAAAGAGGAGTTCACAGGTTATAGCTAGGGCACTGTGGTTGCAAGCTCCAACCTAATACACCCCCCTTTATAAAGAAAGAGAGAGTCCTCTGGTAATTCAAGATCAGCACTGAACCCTACCCAATACTATTTAAGGCAGACTGCCTGTATAATCGGCGAGGGCAGAGTGTAATCTGGCAGGGAAAGCGAGTTCCTGAAAACTCTTAACGCTGGTCTTAGGTAAGCACCTCTTGCCACAGCAGTTAGTTTCCCATTTTAATTGCACACACTTCACCTTAACATTGGCTCCAAATTACAATAAATTGTTACGGCAAGTAACATCTCTGCTATTTAATTGCTAGGGCCAGCCAGTCTGCACTTTAAATATGGACCACTTTTCAGGTAATGCATATTCTTCTTAATACTGGACCACAAAGGTAGATAATAAACTCCTAAGCATTCATTAGTGCTCATTTCCTTCTGAAGTCTATAAATGTGAAATTTAATTCAGTAGCACTTCATACGATCTTTTGGCTGGGAATAAATGGTGGTGTTAACTGCAAAAAAAATCCTCTGTTCTTATAATTGAAATTTAGTAAACTGGTTTAAGAAGCATACTCCAAACACATACGCAATTTTCCTCAGCTCAAACTATACATCATTTACCTTCACTAAGTTTTCAGTCATCTCAAGATATTTAACCATGAATAACTGAATGAGACAAACTGTCTGTGTTCTGAGCACAGAAAACATTAAAATGTTGTATGTTCATGGTCAACCATATGAAGCAGCATGTCTGGTGTTGGCTCCAGCCTGGTAACAATGTTACTACACCTTCTTTAACCACACCGAAGAGAAATTCTGTTTAAGTTAAAATGAAGGATAAGCATCCCAACCTCAGAATAAAAATGCTCTGTATCTGTACATAGTAAGCTGTCAATAAAGAGCAATGCTCTATTCCAAAGCAAATGGCAACAGGCCATGAACAACTGGCGGAACTACTTGCTTCTCTTAGAGAAGCCAGAACATGTACCGATCCCAGCCACACGTTCATGTCTGTCCATGAATATCATGCTTATGTTCCCCAGAAATGACCACACAAAGACAAAAAAACCCCAAACCATAGTTAAGACGCTACATTTCACCAGCAGTTTTACAACCCAGCAAAACACTGGTAACTTAACACAGACATCTAGATGAGGCTGACAGGCTCAGCGTATAAAAAGCGACAATGCAGCTTTCAGTTTTAGCTTGAACATCTTCTACATATATATTTATTTCTTCAGACAGTACGTTCCCTTAAGAATTACCTCAATCTATTTAACAAAAGTTGTTTAAAATATATTGCTGTAATGTTGCTCATTTTAACTGAGACTTAAACATAGGTGTTAAATTAGATGTTAAATCCATTAGATCTAATATTAAATAAGGATTAGTTTCCCTAAAATTCTACCACATTGTGTTTTTATACTCTCTGAATACTTGTTTGTGGCAACAAATGCACTAGATGCTATGCATGTGGCTAGCCTGGTAAACAAAATACATGAAAAAAAATATGAGAAAAATTAAAATATCAAATGTTTTTTTGTAAAAGCAGAATGTACTATGAGTCTTTTTTAAAAGAATTACATTTTCAATGATCTCCAGAATGAAGGGCTTCAAATTGCATAACTCTCAACCTCCCAAGGAAGGAAGAACGGAGATACAAGAAAGTTTTCCTCTTTAGAAGGAATGTACACTTGCCATGATCAGGATTTTCAGAAGAAATTGCCTCTCTAGTTCTCCTTTGTGCTCAGCTACATTTGAGAAGCTATAAGGTATAGAAGTGGGAATCTTAACTGCATCATTAAGAAACTGCTTTATAAACTTATGACCTATGAAGTTTCTACTTCCTGGGAAAATTAGGAGAGCAGTGCAGTATCCTCATGAACCAAAGCAAGTCAGACCTGAAGACCCAAAGACTTGGCAGTATCCTTTTAAAAGCAGGATTAAGTTTTGCTAACAAAGAAAGGGTGAAGCCAGCTGTCATTATGTTTTATATTACCCCCAATACAGTAAATATTTGGGTAATTAATGGAACTTTGTTTCTTTGTGCAACAGCTCCTGACATCACCTCAATTTTTCAAAACAATGTAATTTAATCATCTGGGAAACTCTGCTTGCAGTGTGCCATGTATGGTCTTACACAGAAGGCTGACAGTACTGGTTTGTAAGAAGAAAACTAGAAGCTGTAACAGGATTTCTCCCTGACAAGCTGTAGATGCAAGGTCAAGGTCCATAACTAAGACAAATAGACAAGGCTCAGCTGTGCTCACCATGGCATTAATTTTGCATCAGTATAATTCCACACTCACTTAAACAGAACTCGTCCTGGTTTACACCATCTAAAACCACCATTAGGACCACAGTATTCTGTGGAACTATACTTTTGTTTACAGTCTTAAAAAAAGCATCAGCTTAATAGAACCGTCAACATTTATTTGAAATTATGTTAAAATAACATTAAGTCCAAAAATCACATGAAGTAGAAACAACTATAAGCCCAGTATTGATTTGCTTGACTGCCAACTTACATTTACATAATTTATTTTCCTATGACCCCCTAACTTCCAAATATGCTCAAATTCTGATTCATAAAATGATTACGTTAATTTCAGTGAAAGGAAACCTATACGAACCCTAAAGCATTTTGCCTTTCTGCATAATAAAAACATTTTTGCCTTTTCCCTGGCTCCAGATTTTTAGTCAGCATAATAACTGTATATGATGCACTCCTACTGCACTTTTTTTCTTTCTAAATAGCAAAATCAGTTCTTACAACCGAACAGCAAATAGCCCAGAATAAGAAAGGGATTCCAGTGGAAAAACAATCATTGAGTCACATAAATAAAAGCCAAGGGTCCTTACCCATCATCCAGTTAATGTCCTTACCCTTCAGCAAGTTAACTTTTTCCAATATATCATTTATAAATATCCAGCAGGTATCTTCTTTGTTAGCAGCTCCATGCTTTAAGTGCATTCTATTTTAAGTTGAAGTCTTCAATATCAATTAATATTTACTGTCTGATCTGAATATGTTCATATATACAAATGCACATACACATCCTATAGATGCAGAAGGTTTCATAACCAAGAAAAAAGCCAACAAACATATATTAGAATCCACAGTAAAGGTTAAAATGGACAGAGGTAAAATGAATCAAAAATGTAATAGTTCAAGCACTGCTCTTCTAGTTAGATACTGCATACATAGGCAAACTGGAGTAAGACAAAGATGGAAATTCCCTAAGTGTGTTTGCACCACCATTCAGGACCAGAGGACCAAAATATTGTGACAAGGTCATAACACTGATATACTGGCTGTAGATGCTGACTGAAGAAGATGACAACTATCCCAGGTTATGCACGCCCCACGGTAACAAAAGAGGAAACCAAGGGCACAGTCCTATTCCTGTCTTTTTCCCCTAAATCTGTTTTCCTGCATACTAATCCTCCCATTAACAACAGGCAGCTGGGTCCCACCCTCCCAGCTTATAAAAGCTGCAAGACTTCAGAAAAGCTCCACACCTTCAGCAGCACGTATGGAAATGGTGACAACACGGGTGTGAATTTCACACACGCAGCAGCAGGGAAGAGAGGACAGTCACTCCTGATGCATAAAAGCCTGCTGTTAGAACAAAGCCTAAAGCAACAACAAAAAAGGTTACCTTTCCACCAAAACTTTACACAATAAAAATAGTATGTCTTCCTGCAAGGATTTTATTTAATGCCAGACCTTAACAGCATGTGGCACATAAACAACAAAATCTGAGAAAGACTGAAGTCAGCCACTGATGCAAAACAGACCGCTTACTTCTGTGCACAGGTTAGTCATGGACACAGGTCTCATGCTTGAGGTGCAAATTTGACATCGGTTTTACATTGCTGACCTTCCCGCAAAGAGCACTGGAAATCTATAGATATAAAGCACTATAGGGACAAGGTACAATTTCAACAGTATTATAATCATAGCAGTAAGAGTCGCAACTGACTCAAATCAGTGTGATTAGAAAGATCAGTCCTTTTAAGTTCCACAGTAAAATAAAAGTGGAAGGCATCATATATGGAACAGAAAGAATATAAGGTTGGGATGATTGAACAGGATTTTTGAGTTACAATCACCAGTGGAAAAAGTCAGTAACCGGATACTCCAAAAATGAGTGCAAAAAGTTATGTAGGATAGAAATACCTGAATTTCTGAATGGTACTTTTTAAATTTTATTTCTCCTTTTATTTTAATTTGGCAAGTCCTCATACCCTCTTGCTGGATTCCTCTACCCACGAAGTCACAGAAGAATTCACGAAGGATGTATAAACAAATGAACTGGAGGATTTACAGAAATTTGCAAAGGAGATTTCTGCAAAACAGCACTACTTCTACTTACAAGCACTCCGTCCACCTCCAATAATTAAACAGTTTGGTGGAAGAAATAAGAAAAATTAACATAAATAAATGTTTACTAATGCTTGTGCCCTCAAACGAGGCTGCACCCAATATTGCCTGAACTTCCTTCTGAAAAGCTGGCCACTTACCCCACTTTCTGGGAATAATTAAATATTAAAAAGAAAAAAAATCCAGCTGGAAAATAAGATTCAAATGACCTGGATCTACGAAGTTTTCTCAGCTGAGAATACTTAATGTCAAGCTATTATACACACTGGCAAGTGGGACTGGCAATGAGGACAGAGAAGATCAGAAATGGCAGAGTCACCATCTTAAAAGCCAATTCTCAGCTCCCTAAAACTGTCAAGACTTCTTCAGTTTCACTCAGAATAGGTGTTGCTACGTCTGTGACAGTCTGACACCTAACCGCATTTGACGGTTGGACTTGATGATCTTAGAAGTCCTTTCCAACCTTAATGATTCTATGACTGATCTTTCTACATTTTCAAATTTTGGTTCACCATTTGATTTGAATTATTAGCTCTGCTGCCAGCCTTCCTCATTCATAATTTAACCACTACTGACAAGACTGAATAAAAATATTTTTAAAAGAGCTAGAGATTTACTGGTGTTTAGGATGTTCAGCTGAGATACAGAAGAGTCAGGTTTGAGAAGCAGGTCCTACAGTAATTTCATTATTCGCAAAGGAAGATAGCTCTACCAGGAGAGACTTCATGGTCAACACAGAAATTTATCATGATCTAGGTAAGGCAATAACCTTGCACAGCTTGGTTATTCCTGCAAACCCAGCTATTACCATGCGTAATTTTCTCTGCTTCTCACAAACTTCAAAGTCTACCTTGGGGCTCAGAAAAGCTGACTTCTGAACATTGGCTGCTGCAGCAACACTACATATTTACCCTCATGTTGGCTTAAATAGGACCAGATTTCATCTCAAGAATACAATTCTCATTTGCTTTGCTTACATTTAATAATTGTTACCAGTGCAACTATATTAGCGAATACCACCACTGCAAGGTCTTAAAAGAAACAAATCCTTAGACTTATCCTGAAATATTTTTCCCAACAGGTCTTTTTAAGAAAAGGCACTCAGCTCCATCTGCTGCCAGGCTTAGATCATTTCTCTCCGAGGCTGAGGACTGCACAATACAAAGACATTTGTTTTCCACTTGTTAAACATCTTGCATGCATGCAAAGGCAGAGATCCAAACTGCTGCTATGTAGATACCTATCAAAGTGAAAGGCATGCCTCCTCCACACAGGTCCATTAACACATCTCATTACTGCCCTTGGCAGCAGCAGTACCCACCCTTGGAAGACGCATCTTCAACTCAGAAGTTATTTATTGCGTTTTGCCCTTGTTTGCCATGATAATTATAAACATAGAGGACAAAGGGCACTGAAGCTAAGCTGTCTAACAAGACTCAATTAACTATTTCAAATAGCTATGCAAAAATCACTGGGAAAAAAAAAAGAGCCGGACTACTAAATATTAACATGCTATCTCGCTCTGCCCCTGTAACGCTATGAAAATTCACCCGCTAATTACACCAGTTTAAGTTACAAGTCATTTTAGAAATGGGGATTTTGCACCTGATGAGAAACACATTCTCTTAATAAAGGAGTATCTTCATTTAAAAACATCTTACAATGAGTTTAGAGGTTCTTAAATATATATTCATTATTGATTCTTTCTTTAGTATGCATTGTCTGGACTCATTAAATACTTCTAATGAATAGCCAGAACAGTAAAGAGATATGTAAAAAGTTATTTTTAAATAAGCATTTACAATTATAAAATTCTAAATCAGAATTTTGGAATAAATCTTGCAACATAAATAAAGTATACACTTGCATAAAAAGATTTTAATCACCTCTCTGGTGTGACCTGTGTAACTAATGCATGGCTTACCTGTGTGAATGAAGCAGGAAGAATTGATATTAAAAAAGCTTTAAAAAAAAGGAAACAAACCCACAAAGTTTATATTCTATTCCTTTTTATAGGGCTGATTCTGATATTATTTTTACAAGCGTATTTTCTTTTATCTTAATGAAGCAAACTAGATTTACTGGACTTAAAAACAGAACAGGGAATGCACGCCTATAGACAGCTTTTTATGTACTTTGGTGGGGTTTTGTTCATCTAAGCATAAGTACAAAATGCTTTAATAGCATGGTAGCTTAGTGGAAAAATAAAACATTCTGAAACACTTTGGCTGGCAGTTACCTACCCTTTGCTGTTTGTTACACTTCTATTCTCCCTGAACCAGCAGTCATCAGAGGAGATGCTGACTTTTCTAACACTCTCTCCTCTCGAACAAGATAAATTGACACATCTACTTAGCACAAAGAGAGGGCAAATTTAGGAGAAAAACACTTTTTTCCTCTTGATATGCTGTACACTTTTTCACATGAATCAATCTAGGATGCATCTGTTTTCCCAAAATAGGAGGGGTTTTGCTTGTTTCTTTTTTTTTTTTTTATTTGGGGGGTTGTTTGTTTATTTTCTAATAAAAATAAAAACTAAAACTGCATGGTTTGCAACCACCTTTCCTGAAGTCCTTTGCTGCCCTCATGTGTTTCACAGGAAACGTAACTCCTGAAGCCTACATACAAAATAAAAGTTTCTCCAAGCAAGACAGCAGCTTCTCCTGTTATGAACAGGACACAGCCCACGGAAACATTAACCAAAGAATAACTGAAAGTTTATACCTTTCTTCTAGTAAAGCTAAGTTGATTGGTTTAGAAGTTAATGATGGTATATTAAGAATAATAGAATGTATTCAGTTTGAGATAATCGTAATTTCCAAGCAATAACTTCAAAACTAGCAGGCCAATTTAATTAAAGTTGATGATGTTAGCTGGATGGAAAGTCTGAAATGCTTTATTTGAAAACATACTTTTCATTAAAGCTAATTTCAGCATCTTTCTGCTGCTTACACTGACTGGCAAAGTAACTTCTTTCCTGTTCCATTATACTGTACTGTACAGAATAAAATCATGCGACTCTTGCGTTAAGCCTTCTGTTACTCTCGCGATCAGTACATCCAAAGCTACAGTTCCCATATCAAGCTTTGCCTTGACGCTTCCACCAGCCACCGCCCTGCATTCCTCCTGAGGGTCTCAGTGCCCACAGTCACACTTTGATGGATTTTTGCTCAGAATTTGGCTGCTGAGGTTTAGACCATCCTTAAAAGGGTTTCACCATTCACTTCTCATGTTACTGTCTTCATCCTGTCCAGTCCCTATGCTGAACCCAGAGCTCATTATGTCAATACAAGTTTGTAATAAGTTGTAATAACATCTCCCATGCCAATCCTGGGTTTACAATGATAAAACATATCAGAATAACCAATAAAATCTGCTCTGATAACAAGCTCTTTCATACTCTGGCTATAAGCCATAAATCGCCCTAAATAGCCCTCCTGTACCAAAGCTGGCAACAGTTTAGCAGATCCCCCGACAGCCATTCCACAAGAGGGGGAAGGCAAAAGCAGGCCTGGATCATGATCCCCACAGCCTTGTCCAATCCTGGGCACAAGCTATTTGGTAGGATCAGATCATAAACTTTTATTTATGCTGCCAGGATGTTCCTGAACTGCCATGATTGTTTTATCATTTAAACTGCCACCATATGAGTGTCTTTAAACTGCCTCAACTTCTCAGCACTAACAGTACATTAACTTCTCTCTTCACTACAGAAATATGTAGAACTCAAGGCTATAAAGCAGAAAAACGAATTTTTCTTCCAACATTAAGAAAAGCTACCTGCATGATAAGTGTTCTGCAAATAAACAAGTGCTCCATTATCAGTCGGGTGGACAGGAGGGAACTGTTGCCATCTCTTTAAATACTAGTTTTTGTTCTTGCTTCCCCTGACAGACAACTCTGGTATTGTAGTCTCAGTCTAGCGAAGCTTTTTGCCATTGCTGTTCAGTTGCTTTAAAAAAAAAAAAAAAAAAGCCAAAAAAACCCTACCAAGCACAGCATAAGTACTGCCAACATCAAAATACTTTTGCCATTCTAGTCACAGAAAAAGTCACGGCAAAAGGCCATTTTATGTAAGGGGGGTAGAAAAGGGTTAAATGCTTATGTAAAGCAGAGAACTCTGTTGTGCTGCTGATTAAAGTTATTTAAATTCTTCTCTAGTCACCAGTGGGGGGATGCCAGACACCAGTCAAGCACTCAAATTGCTGGAGCTACCAGGCCCCCCCTCACAGGAGCTACCATCACAGAGTGGAACGGTGTAAAAAAGCCAGTGCTCAGAAGTCACAATCCCAGGCATTTGAAACCAGATTCGCACAGTAATTGGTCTTTCAAATCTGTATTATTGGATAAAATGCTGCATGCCACAGAAAAAAAAAAAAAAAAACCAAAAACCATGGGCTGGCACAGTTTTGCACCTCACCCTTTCCAAAGCACACACTCCAACACAAATTTGCTGTTACACAACACAGCGATGGCAGCAAAGCTTCACGCCCTGCAATTTACAGTTTCAGCGTGCGGGAAGCCTCACGCTTCCCAAACACAGCACTGCAAGGTTTGCTGCGGGCACCAGCCACAGCACAGGGCACCCGCGCCTTCGCCTTGCGGCGACGGGGTACTGGGGGACCAGCCGAGACAACCGAAACAAAGACTACGTTTAAACCAATATTCTACTTAGAAATGCTACACCTGGTGATGGAAATAAACAAAAAGGACCCTGTTAACTTTTACGGGCCTAATGAAGTTTTAAACGCCAAACACTAACCTGCTTGCTCGAGTGTCAGCACATGGCTAGACTCTGAGGAAACCCATGAGCCACTATAAGCACACGCAGGTTTCTCTCACGTTTCCTTCCAGCAAAACCTAATCGCGCCGGACACCAGCGGCTGGGGGCACCGGCTGTGCAGCGTAGGGCGGCTCTTCTCCCCCCACCAATGCCCTCCCTTGCTAAAGCCTATGAACTGTACTTCTGCTGCCCCGAAGAAGCAACTAATGCCTTCTCCTTACTGGCGGCCCCGTTTGCAGCTACCAACTAACTTTCCCCCCGGTAGCATTAACCCCGTAGCTAGCTGAGCGCTCAGCGCATCTCCTCCCCTCGTTTGCAGCCCTGCGCGCCCCGCAGCGCATCTCCCACACGGCAAAACACCGCCTGAAACACGGGCTTTTTCTGGGCGCTGCTAGGCACCCCGAGCCACCGCCGCGCCGGCAGCGGGACACCCGGAGGCGGAGGCAGCGCCGCCAGCCCCCGAGGAGCGGCGCAGGAGGCGTTACTGCCGGGCGGCCACCATTTCATGCCCCGCCTCGCCTCATCCCGCCCGGCCCGGCAGGGGCAGCCCAGCGGGGTGCCGGACCCCCGCGCCCGCCTGCCCCTAGGCCCGCCGGATGCGGACGCGGAGGGCTGCCTCCTGGTAGAGGCTGGAAAGCAGGGAGGCTTCAGCGCCCTCTCCCCCACGAAAACAAGCCCCGTGGGGTTGGGTGTGCGCCCCTATGCGCCACCCCGCTATGACATGGCGGCCAGGGGAGGGGCGGCGGCGGCGGGGGGGGACCCGCCAGAGGACGGGGCCCGCTGCCCGGCGCGGCATGGCGCGGCCCGGCACTCGCCCCGGACGGTCGATGGGGGTGCTGGTGCTTCTCTGCTGCCTGCTGCGGGCAGGCAGCGCCGCCCTCGTGGGGCCTGCGGGCACCTGGCTTGGGGCGGAGGGCGGCGGCGGTCCGGGCCGCCGGCCGTGGGACGGAGGCGGCCGGCAGAAAGAAGAGGCGGCGGCGGCTCTCCGGGTAGGTGTCCCTGCCCGCACTTACACTGGCGACCCGCGCTACACAGCGGGCCTGCTGCCGCCGCGCTGACTGCGGGCTCCGCCGGAGGAGGGCTGACGGCGCGCCGCTCTGCCGCTGCTAGCCGGGCGGCCGGGGGGCGAGAGGTGGAGGAAGGTGGGACGGCGGAGCTTTTCAGCCCCGGAGTACCGAGGCCCGCTCCGGCATCCTTCGCTGGTGTGCTTTCCCCCACCCTGCCTGCTCGGCTTCCCCTCAGTTTGCAGAGGTTGGGTTGTCGCGGCTTTTCTCCCCTTCCCCGTTTCTGACGCCAGGTGTCAGCCTCGGCCCGGGGAGGCTCCGACCCGCGCGGCGAGGCGGGCCTCGGCGCGCCGTACCTCAGGTCTCGGCAGCTCCCGGGGGAATGGGGCAGCCGGGCGGGGCCCCTGCTTTCTGCCGGGGGCATTAAATTTTTTATACTTCACGTTGAACTGTGTCAGTAGAAGGAGTTGGGTGTCAGATTGTCTTGCTTTTCGTCGGTCAAAAACATGTTTTTCATAGATCTACAACTCCTGATAATTCAAAGGGTAGGGATTTCAATGTATTTAAACCCTTATACTGTTCTTTTGCTTTATAAAGACATAAAGCGAGACAGGGTTAACTCTTATCTGAAGACATTTTTAGATATCTCTGGTCCACAAGGTTTGTTGTGCTGTCAAAGGGCATCTGTTGAGTTTGACACAATTTGTTCTCAGCTTGCCTGTTTTGTCTGTTTCGTATCAGTTTTTACCCTCTATGCACTTAACAAATGGAGTTGAAATTAGTCTAATGGCTTTCATATTGGTTTGATAGGAATCCACGACGAATCTGAGGTGAACAGCTGTCTTGTTATCTAAGTTTATGTTTGCTGTTGCTAACCTTTTCTTTTCCTGCTCTTACAGTTTTGTCACTACTGCTAGCTTAATAATGTCCACAATATTTTTTTTTTTCCTTCAGGAAAGTGCTAAAAGAATTATCTTACTGAATTCATCATCAAAAGATAATATGACTGCTTTCTATGGAATAAATCAGTTTTCTCACCTGTTTCCTGAAGAGTTCAAAGGTACATTTCCTGGCTGCTGCTAATGCCTTTTCTGTTACTTTTCTTATTCTTTCCCAGAACCTTGTGTCTTTCACATTTACAGATTCTTCCTGTGCTGATAGTCAGCTAGTTTACCATGTCTGGTACCAAACTGTAAGTACTTCTGAAGGATACAGCAATCCTCTTCACGTTTCTCTAGTCTTGCAAAGTTGAATTGCCCAGAGCCTGCATATGAATTAGTATACAGACTGTTCCTTTTTTCCTTCTTTCCTTCTTTCTTCTCACTGGGCCTTCTTCAGTTGCAACAGCTGTAAAATTGGAAAATACACAAAGTTCTCAAGTACTCTTAAGTTCCTATTCCCTACCCCAAAACAAAATTGACTACAATCCAAACAATGCTTGGAGGTCCACAGCTGCAAATGACAGCTATGACTTTCAGGAGCAATATGACACACTTAATTTTTTTAACTAAGAAAATTTGCCTCATACCTAACCTAATCTTCCCTTCTGGCAGTTCAAATCTGCTGTTAAATGTTCTGTTCGTTGGGGGATTTCACACCTCTTTTAATTTTTTAAAATGTTGTGAAAATTTTCAAACAAAACTTGTTTTATGGAGTGGTTATGGATCACCTTTAGTAAATCCACATTACCTACATGGAGTATTTCTGTTGTGTCTAGAACTGTAGGAATATTTACATTCATTCTAGTGTATATTGATAATTTTAAAATACATGGACTTTCTGTGGATTTGAGAATGAGATGTAATCTCATGATAGTAACTACAGAACAAAGTTGTTGCATTTGTGGCTTCTAGTAAAACAATTGTTTGTGGGTTTTTTTTTAAGTTAGTAGATTTATAGATGTTTGTATTCTGTGTTTAGCTATTTACTTAAGAAGCATACCTCACAAACTTCCCAGATATGTAAAAGTGCCAAAGGGAAAGGAAAAACCTTTGCCAAAGAAGTTTGACTGGAGGGACAAGAAAGTCATTGCAGAAGTGAGAAATCAGCAAACAGTAAGTCCTGGTGCTTTCCTTTCCTGGTTCTCAAGCACTGCTCAGGGACAGTTGCAGCAGGTACGTCGTAGAGCACAGTGAAGGTTTTGGAAGGGACCAGCATTGCCTCGAGGCTCCTTGGAGCGCTGGCACAAGTATGGCCATTGAACAGAGCCACATGGCATTTCATGCAAAGTGGACTTAGACTCAAAAGCGTGACATGTAGAAGTTGTGCATTTCGACATTGTGCCATTGTAAACAGTGTGTAATACATTTTTGATCTAATTAATTAAATCTGCATATATTTTGCACCGTATATATTTTGCACCATGTATATTTTGTATTTTTCTGAAGAGACTGAGGTACGTTCAGTATCTGACCTCATCCCTCCATTTCACCTGGGTGGGTATAGATTCTTTGCTGTTGTTTTCTCTCATGATTGAATGCCCTTGGCTGTTCAACACCCATGTCTTTACCATGAAACACTTCAGGATGCATTCATGATAGGAAGATAACCAGACCCGACATGATTACAGTTTATCCCAAAGTTATTAGGGTCTCTGGTAAGAAACAAATAAGCTGTTAAATCTCCAATGTCTTTCCTTTCTGTGTTTCACATAGAGTAACCTGGACCTTGCCTTGGAATAAATTTTGCTTCCTATTTTAAATGCCACAGTTTAAAGAGCCTAGAACTGCAGGGTTTTTTCTAAGATTTTTTCTATTTCTAAGATTTTTTTCTATTATGTTTGATTTCAGTTTACTGTTTCTTAAACTGTAATCTAATATATATCTATAAAATTCTTCAGACTAGAAAGTTGTAGAGTATCTCCTGAACTGCATCCTTCTGAAAAACTTACTAAGTAATGTGATTAAAAAACAATTTCACCCTGAGCCCCAATCCTTCCTTAGATAGATATCTCACAGTAAAAAGCATCCTCAGCACTATCTTAAAGAGTAAAAATGAATCGGGAAGGAACCCTTAAAACAAGACAACCACAATGCAGGAATCCTTAAAATAAGACATCCATAATGCATTCCTAGCTTTCAGAGAGCAGTACAGGGGAAAAACCAGTTCAGTGTTTTAAATGGCTGATTAGATTTCTTTATTATTGTCTTAAAATTAAATTCAAGGATGAAGTAGTAAGTGAAGGGTATTAGAAGACCCTTTTGACTTTTTTTCTTTTCATATCAGGCTTCAAAAACAAAGCTGACTTTTTCTTTCTCCCATTTCCCCTCTCCTTGTACCAGTGTGGAGGCTGCTGGGCTTTCAGCATTGTGGGTGGTATAGAGTCTGCCTATGCAATTAAAGGAAATAACCTGGAGGAACTCAGCGTACAGCAGGTTATTGACTGTTCATACAATAATTACGGCTGCAGCGGGGGATCCACTGTTAGTGCTTTGAGCTGGCTGAACCAGGTTTGAAACTTTTCATAAACCTAGGACCTTTCCTTAGCTTTCATATTATCATTCTTTTTTACTGGGAAATGTGATGGGGAAGGTGGAGTATACAGCTCATTGGACTTTTTTTTTTCCGTATGTGTGTAGGTGTGTGTGTATATGCATATACATGTGTGTGTGTATATACGTATGCATATTTATTTAGTCTAGAATCGAGAGTTTATTGAAGCAGAATTGAAACTTGATTGGAATTTTATAGTCTATATATATTCTTGTGAATGTAGCAAATCAACCCACAAGGGCTAAAATACTGTTTCTTGAAAGCTACAGTATTTCCACTTAAATCAGTTATAACTGCAGGCATACAGTACCCATGTAGAAGGAGCCATTTATCCGTGTGTCATTTTGTGGATTTGAGTCTCCAGTTTCGGCACCAGCATCTGGAGGAGAGGAGGAATGCTGATATTTTCTGCTGTCAAATTTCTGTGGTTTCTGTTGCAAACACTAAAATGCAGGAGTGTGGAGAACCTCAGGATAGAATTGACTGTGATCACCTTTGTTTAACTTGCAACCCAAAACAACTAAAAGGCAGGCCTAGTTTCAAAAAGAAGTTCTACTTCTGTCATAGCTAACGCATTTTCATTCATGAAAAATGCAAAATGTGTGTTAATAGTATATGTAAGCAGAAACATTTTAATATCTTTGAAATAAAGTGTTTTCTAGCACAACAGATCAAGTTATAGGAATGTAAAAAGAATCTCTTATTCTTTTGAAGTTTTAAAAAAGTGCGGATTGTATTTTTTAAGGGTAATTCTACCCCTGAAGATTCATATAACCCCAGGTAATGAGAGTCTAGAAAACTTGTTTAAGTTTGCATTTCAAGAAAGACAGAGGATATTCATCTGGATTCCTCTGAAGCAAAATTCCATCTTGCTTGGCAGCAGAGAGACTACAGATGCATTAGACTGGTGAAGACAATTGTCATAAACATGCTGTATTGCAGAAGACAAGAAAAGTACAAAAGGTTGATGCAATACTTTTGTAGCTGGACTTCAAAAACTGGTAGCCGGTATAATACATTATATACTGGCATGAGGATTTGATTCTAATAGCAGAACTGGACTTAATTTCTATATTTTACAGAACTGTTCTTGGGATATTGATGTTCTTGAACTGTCCCAAGGAGAGGATAATTTTGCGTGGTGATGTGATTTGAAGAGAATGAATGGTCATTCATTAAATGAGTGCATAGTCTCCATCTTGAAACTGATGAGATTCCTCATGAGGCTAGTTTAAACCAGAGATACCTCTTAAATTTTGTTCATTATTTACACACTTCTTAATCCCTTCTGAAGCTTTCTCTGCCAACAGGGGAACTAGAGATAGGAAATATCTTATTTCCCAACATGACATTCTTAATTCCAATCTCACCATGAACATACTGAATTGTGAGTGAGTTCTGTGGCCGTTTTCAATGTCTGTTTTGATTTGCATGGTGTTAAGAGTTAGATGCATTAAATGCTTATTCACTTATCTTCTTGCAGACAAAAGTAAAACTTGTGAGAGATTCAGAATATGCTTTTAAAGCCCAGACAGGACTGTGCCATTACTTTCGTAGCTCAGATTTTGGAGTTTCAATAACAGGATTTGCTGCATATGACTTCAGGTAGCTACTATTGATTCTTTTTATTTGCTTTACTTTTCCTTCTGTGTTCACTAACTGTGGAGTAAGCTCGAGCCAATAGTGCATCGACCAGCCAAAGGTTACCAGGTTGATTGCATCAGTTCTGTAGCTCGGTACTACATTAATACGTAACATTTTTGAGGGTTATGGCTTGCCACAATGAGTCCATTCAACCCTACCGTCACTAAGCTTGTTCGAATTAGAAAGCTTAAGTCAGTGTCTTGTAATTAGGTCTTTTCGGTTGGCTGTGTTTAAACTGAGTCAGTTACCGTTTTAAACGTATCCTAAGTGAATATTACATTGCTTAAGTATCAGAAATGGTAAATCCTACCAATAATAATTGGAATTTGTTGAAAAATTTACAAAGTATTCAGTTACCTCAGTATTGACCCATTTACATAACCACCCGCACCCTCCTCCAGTCCATGACTTAGCAAACAGTGTTGTCAACTGAATTTTGTAAAGCCAACTGGTAGTTTTTTAGGTTTCTGTACCAAGAAAGTTCGTTTCTACTTTTTATCAGTACAGTGCAGCTGCATACTGAACTTCAAGACAATAAATACAGTTTTGACTAGGAGTTGAATTACTGCCAGACAGAATTAACTAGAATCAATTATAGCTTTGCCCGTCTGTATTTGCCAAATTTAGTTATTGCACATACCATGCAGCGATCTATAAAAGGTACACAGCACTCACCATTGGCCACTGACTTGACCCAGAAACTTGCTTCTTTTTACTAGCATCATATCTTTGGATCTGCACCTTTCCCATAGTCCGTGTGCCCTATATTTGTATTATTGCGTTGTAGTATATGAAATACAGATTTATTGATGTATGTTATGTGGTGTGTAGAGCTCATAGGAAACAGCTAAATTATTTTATTTTTAAATTGTACTTAACAAGTAGATTACCACCTCTCACATCACTTTAGTGTGCTAACTTAAGTCACTCGGCATTATCACTCGCTTCTTTCACAGCGGTCAGGAAGAAGAAATGATGCGGATGCTTGTTAACCGGGGCCCTTTGGCTGTAACAGTAGATGCGGTTAGCTGGCAGGATTATCTTGGTGGGATCATACAGTACCACTGCTCCAGCGGAAGAGCAAATCACGCTGTTCTAATCACTGGTTTTGACAGAACAGGTGTGTTTCCATCAACTGAACTTCAACCCAGTAGGTTTTATGTTTTTTTTCTCCTACTTGCAACTTGCCTCCTGTGGGGCAGGTGACTGAAATCCAGAATTGGGTGTTCTCTTGAGAGCCATTTGGTTTGGTGTCACATCCGTTCTGGAAGCACAAGTCTGTTCCCAGGAGGAATACTACTCTTGTCTGTGCCTCTTCAGTTCTGTGGGACTTCATGTCCTTGTAAAGTCACAAGCACGGCAACACATGTCTTTATGTCAGCAGAGAGTATATCCAGTCTCTTCAACAATGGACTATTGGCTCTGTCCTCTGTGAACAGAAGTAGGTTTCACAGTACTATATCATCAAACCATCATAAACCATGAGATACTAAACCAGTAATTAATTCTGTAGGGTGTCAGGTTTTTATGCTTCCCACATCTCATGTTGTCTCTTAATTACTAAAATGTCTCTTCCAGGTAGTATCCCTTACTGGATTGTACAGAACTCTTGGGGGTCTACATGGGGAATAGATGGCTACGTTCGTGTTAAGATAGGCGGCAATGTCTGTGGTAAGTCTGACACAAAATAATTAAAGTGATAAAGGCCACATGCTGGGATGTGTCTTTCCAGGTGAGTAAAGCAAGATAATGGGATCCTCAGAGAGGAAGTAGAAATCATTGCTATGTTTTAAAAGAGATTCGATGAGTCCAGGTGGAAAGATAAATAAAGTGGTTGCTAGTTCAACCATGCCATATAGCTGAATGATTGAAAAACACCATGCAAAGGTAAAGGTATATAAGGCATAACAAATAAAGTGCTGTTGTGCCTTACCATGTAGAGGTAATGGCATTGTAAAGTATACAGTCATGTACCATGGTTCTAGGTTAGTGCCATCACTATACTCGGTGTAGGTAAAACAGCTGCTGTCCTTGTCTGGTGGAGGCAGTTATCTCTGGGCTCAGTTTAGCAAACGGATATGGAATGTGGATCTGCCTGTGCTTGGGAATTGGGTACGCTGCTTGTGGCTTTTCTGGTAGGACAGAGGTATATACTTCTATTGCTAGCTCCATCTCCTGCCCTTTTACCATTTGCATGAGATTTTTCTTGGTGTTTGAGGGGGGTTTGTAGTGTTAAATACCCAGATTCCTCCGAGTTGCTCAATATGGAGGTAAGGCAGGTGAAGCTCCTGTTTACCAGCAAAGATTGCTGAGCCAAATTGCTGGGACTGGACTACTAGATACTGAGTCTTGTGTGTCCATTGAATTTTTGTCTGTTAGATTAACACTGTAGGTCTTCTGTTGGCTCTTCCTTCCATGTGTGTTTCACAGGAGCTCTAACACTCATTGTAAAAGGTGCTAGATGTAAATCACCTGCAAATAAGAATAGATAATATTCAATTTGCCTGCACCCGGTAAAGATCAGGGCAATGTGTCCTGTCGTAGCTTTTCCATGTTCACAGAATCACAGAATCACAGGTTGGAAGGGACCTCAGGGATCATCTAGTCTTGTTCTTATAGTTGTTGTGTAAACAAACTATTTGGAAAGAGAAATTTAGCAGTAGTGGTAAGTACAGCAAGTCGGTTGTAGAAGTGGCCAGGAAGAACAGCTGTGTTATTTTCAAAATCCATTCTCTCAAAAAGCAGGATCTTTCTCATTTTCTTTAGTGTGTCACACAAGAACAATCCAGCAGAAGCCAGTAGTTTTTCTGTTTGCCCTACAGATGTTTTCTTCTGATTTAGAGGTGCTCTGACACCACTTTTGAGGGTGTAAGAGCCGTTATCCTTTGATACCTTCACAGGCTGTTGTCAGACTTTGCTTTTAGTGCTGGAAGGAGTGCAACAATGCAAAAAGAACTGAGCATGAACAAAAGCCTAGTTTGCTCTGTGTTTGTGTGTGTACGATTGTTCAAAAACGTGTCTTTTAATGGGACTTGTGATCTCTAGTCTCTTGGTGAGCTTTCAAAGCTACATAGATTGTTTATCTGTTGCTAATGAATATGTTTAAAAGGGAATGCAATATCAAGGTTTAGATTGCTTTTCAGCACCCCAATTGGACCAATGCTGAAGCCTCAAAAAGGATCTAAAGTTTCAAACATAAAAGCAGAGGAGGGAGGAGTGTAGAGCACAGCTAGAACTCGTGTCAGGCAATGACGAAATAAAAGGGTTGCAGCTGACTCCCTTCCCATCCAATCCCAGCAGCTCACCTACTGTCACGCATGGAGCAGAGGGCATTATATGAAAGGGAATTCTGGGAACTTATTTCTAGCAAGTCTCCACTTCCAGTATTTATTTTTAAAAATGTTTTGTTTCATTTGTAGGTATAGCAGACACAGTGTCATCAGTATTTGTTTGACACTTACTGGCCAAGGACCACAACTATCATTTGGATAATAGTTTGGCACACACTTTATGTGAAGATTTACTTCAAAGCAACATTTCCTGAAATAAGAAATGACTGAGGGCAATTCCTGCTTTTAGGCAGTACAAGAATGGGTTGGCTGGAATTTTTTTAAGTGGTTTTATTTGGAATGTGTGTTGCCTATCAGATCTCTCGTCGAAGAAGAAGACTTGGAATCAACTGCTGAGTATGCAAAAAGAAGTTACAAAGATGGACTGAAGCTGGGAATGTGAACTCTATGCAGGTGTCGAATACTACTCCATTAAAAAATCTTCCAAGGAAAGAAGTGATGAAAAATTGTAAGGAATTTGGATCAGATATTCAATAGTATGACAGAATATAATCTAAATGCTTTGATTGTCAGAAGAACCATGATTAGGTCTGCTTTTATTGGGCAGGGTAGAAGGGCAGTTGGAAGAAAATATTCTCTCTTTTTGCTTTGATACCTGTCCTGGCTTTTCTAGCACCTCTGACAGACACACATATTTTGTCTTCCTCCTTTTGTGAAATCCTACTGTTTCTCCACGGCTAGAATAATAGAAGAGGCAAATGGAGAGTCAAAGTTGTTTCCTGAGCACCTGCTCTCTCTGAAGTGCTGCAGTCCTTCGGTTTCGGTCTTCAGACCTTTATTGCATAAATACAACATCAGAGCATTTCAGAGCAGTGAGTGTGTTTTGGAAAGAGCCTGGAATATCAGTCTTCTGGAATAATTTGTTAGGTGGATAGAAGAGTAAGAAGTAACTGTATTTAGACAAACAGAGACAGTTCTAGTGGTTTAACATCCTGTGTGTCCTGGCAGGATGTATGTGTTTGCAAATCAGCCTTTCTGTGCTTTGAGAGCTGTGTCAGTTCCAGGCCTTCTCTCTTCTCTACTTCACAACTGACAGTGAAGCCAGTTGCAAACAAACTTATTAGAGAAAAAATTGTGAGGGTGGGGTTTGTTAATATATATATTTTCTACGTTTAGAAAGTCAGTGATTACAGAATGCTCTAATATAGCCGATGTTAAATTTCCCTACATTAATTGAATTCATAGGTGGGACTTGCTGTGAATCAAAAGGTGGTTCCAGCTTTGCCGACCTATAAAACTGCACTTGCAGGCAAACCTGACTGGAATTCACAACCAACCAGGCCATTCTAAAATGCTCTGAATCTTGCATCGCGAATGCTTTAGCTGTTATCTTTTATGAAGCACTACCATGAAAAGTAGTGAAGCAGTTCTGTAATTTTTGCACTCAATTACTGTACCATGTTAATAGAGCAGTGTGTTATTATCTTTTTATGACAAGTGCAATCATAATTGTCTATTGTAAGTACTGTCATTTTAATCCTAAGTGTTAATATTTCAAATGAAAGGGAGACCAAGTACTGCATTTCACTCTTTCAGGTTCTGCTACTTACTGAATTTACTGGCTGAAAACTTGAGATTAACAGAAGGGGAAGTCTTCTGTAGCCTTGTGGCCTTCTGTAGTATGGCCTTCCCTTAGCAGTTTGCAAAAACCAAGCAGCGCACTTTCGTAACTGGAAAAACAATAGCCAGAGTTTCTAACTGGCATTGATAAGGGGAATGTTGATACTGCTGTAACAAACACAGTCATTCCACCGGTGTTTTTGAGGTGGTACTACCAGTACCTAAAGCGCTAAGATACAGAGCAACTCAGCAGAACTTAGGGCCTACAGCGTATGTGTATTTCCAAGGGAAGCGCTTAAAAAGACAAGAGTCCATCTAATGAGAAGACAACACAGCTCTATCAATATTCTACAGCTAAATTTGCATTACTTTTATTACATATCAATTTTATCTTTATTTCAGTGATATTTTGAATAAAAACCACTTCAAATGCCTGTCATAGTGTTGCTTGAACTTTATGCTTGCTTTAGAAGAAGTCTTAAAGAAGAGCTTTAATACTGCTTTATTTGAAATGCAAAGTAAGTACTTATTTATATCTGCTATTCTTAATGGTAAGTATTTCTACTGAAGGGGTTTACATTCATGTGTAACAACCCATAGGTCATAACAGTATTCCTGATGTACGTAAAAGTCAAGAGGCTTGGGTGTCTATAGATTCAGGACTTAATTTTTCTCTTATATCTAGCTTTTGAAACTCTTAACCCAACATTCCTTTTGAATTTCCACTAGAGCTCAGAAGCTTACAAAGGTGATGAGACTAATTACATCCTCAGCTAGAAAATTTAGATTTCTAGCAGCTGTTAGCCAAACGAACAAATACAAAAATATGTACAAATAAGGCATGATCATGACAATTCTGTATAATTTGCTCCCTCTCTTTAGGTGTAGGTTTTAAGAAGCCAACTAAGAGTTAAATTGGTCACTGAGTTGAATTGGGGTATCGTTTTAATATAGGCTACCTCGATACAGATTGGTTTTCCTACCAACAATTAAATTTCTTCCATAAATCGATCACACTATTCACATAGCTGTTGTACATAAATACATATTTACACACCCACACTGTGTGAGAACAGCTGTTATATTTGAGGGGTAGCACCACTTGAGGTGAAAGTCCTGATGTTCTTTACAGCAGCCAGACTACAAAGGCAGGCTAGTCGGAGTCGTCGCTGCTAAAATAGGAGCTGTCGCAGTATTCTGCCGTATAAAGGAATTTGTGAATGGTTGGGTTCATCTTTGGTATCCAGTGTCTTGGCACTAGAAATGTTGAAAGATTGAACAAATCCACAAACACCTTGTATCTGTCACTGAAAAAGACAATCGGGAACAATTAATGCTGCTATATTAGCACAGAAGGCCATAATTTCAAAACCGTTGGGAATCATTCCATCTCTTTATTTAATAAGGTTTTCTGCACTAACCCTCCTCCTGAATATTCCAGAGTAAGAATCCAATCCTAACTGTTTCTAGGGCATAGCAGATTAGATCTAAAAAGGAAATACAGTTGCTATAGTCACATCTTCCTTCTGAAAATGTAGAGTATGTAGTCCATAGTCTCCAGACATCCATTCTCATGGTAGATATGAATTAGAATTTCTCTAGGAAGAATGTTAACCTGAGGTTAAGGAAGATTGAGGCAGCTTGCTGAAAGACAGTGAACCTTTAATCTTCGAATTTAGTCTAACCATCTGCTTTCTGTTCCACCCTCCTTTGCTATGGCTGTGATGGGAATCGCCCGCAGCCGCACGTGACACCTGCCACCTACGTACGGTTTCTCTTTGATGACAAACCTGAAGGGAGGTCCTCTTAGAAGAAGGCATTTTAAATATCCTTATGCTTTTTTGACACACCGTGGTTCAGGACTGTCAGGACATAGTTGCAGCTAAAAAGCTCGAATTGTCTAACTAGCTGAATCCTCAAATTTGGTGTAAAAAAAAGTCCTACGCAGTCAGAGAGTTCTGTGCTCAGGCCCTGGCCATCCCTTTTAAATTCCTTTTCAGCAGAAGGAAACATGTTTCTGATTGTTGCTTGCACAGTTTGGGAGTATTAATTACTATCGCCTTTAAGAATATATTGAATCCCAAGTGGAAGCACCTTAGGTTATACAATTAGAGGTCATACTAAGGAGGAAAGAAGTCGTCACCAGCTGCACCGTAGGCAGGACTCTCTTCCAGCCCATATCACCTCATTAACTTGGGCTAGCTTGCATGCAAACTAAACAACGCAAGATTAATATTATTGCTGTTACAGTAATGCCCAGATGCTTTGGCTAAGCATTACAAATGCTAGTTTCCATGAGTGATCAAAAGGAGTTCTTTTTGCCCCAAAAGGCTTGGAATTTAAATGTCAACCTGATAAGTAAATGTTCAACAGCCAGGAGGAAATGCTAGGGTCTCAAAGAGAAATGGCAGCCCTCTGGCGTCCAGTGAGCACCTGAATGAAATCTGCCTCCTGGCAGTACAGTGTCTATGAACTGCATCATTGCAGGCAACGGGGGAAACGCGTTATTCTTACCTCACTGTGGAGCGCAAATACTGGTAGCCTGACGAGCCCCCAGTGCCAGCCTTGCTGCCAATCATTCTGTGCACCATGCAGACGTGGTTATCTAAGTAACACAAATGAGGATGTGGCATATGTGCAGTGTTAAGATGTAACCAAAGAGTGAAATATTAAAGGTCATAACAGAGATCTTTACAGAGATACAGAACTACTAGGTCCTCAGCAATGCAGGAGTTAATTATGCCACTCATCAGTCAATTAATATAAAATTATTGTTAATACAGAATGAGTACACTGATCATCATACATTGTTATGCTCTGTTAATACAGAACTAACACATTCAATTATGGATGCCTGCATAGGGAAGGAGCAGAGGGAATGTTTGCGTATGAAGAGCTGGCAGACATTGGAAAATATATACCAGTCCCTTAAATAAAATTGTTACCCTAACTTAAAGCATGTCACAGAAGTGATAGCTATACCTATGTATCTAATGATCACAGAAGCAGCTGCTCATCTTTCCTCTTGGCCAAAGTACAGACAAAAAAAATGTCATTCCTAAAGGATGAACTCGGAAGCTCAATTCTAAAACTCTGGGTGTAACTTGTCTAACACGGTGAAACAGAACAGTTTGATGCCATCTAAAAGGGGGAATGTCAGTCAAAAAGTGAAACTCACATCTCCATTTGGTCATGAGCACGTCGATATCCATCAGGGAGGTAAGAAGCTGAAATGGAACCTGAAAACGAGGCTCCTCCCTTGGAAAGTGAAAGAGAAGACAGTGAGACCTCTTATGACATGCAGTATTTTCTGAAGTATCGCTTCACCAATGCATAACAGTAACGATGTGTATTTTTCCTAAACTGGCATTGAAATG
The DNA here is from genome assembly GCF_949628215.1 of Phalacrocorax aristotelis. Lineage (NCBI taxonomy): Eukaryota > Metazoa > Chordata > Aves > Suliformes > Phalacrocoracidae > Phalacrocorax > Phalacrocorax aristotelis. Next base: position 36,708,870 of record NC_134279.1, on the reverse strand, counting down.
TCAGTAGATATTCTAACAAATGCTTCTGCCACATAAGTCTCGATCTGCGCCTTTCCCCTCATACTTGGAAAAATATTCTAAATCTTTCTAGGACACTTTGTAGAACAGTTTGAACAAGGCATTTGCTAGTTTTAATCTGAGAAGCAGCACCTGGTCAGACACGAACCAGCTGCCTGGGGAGGCTGCGTAATCTCCATCCTTGAAGATATTCATAACTCAACTGGACACAGCCATGAGCAGCCCAATCTGACCTTCAAGTTGGATCTAATCTGGGTTTTCATGGAGGGTTGACTAGATTACTTTCCAAGGCCTGCTCCAACCTAAACAAACCTCTGCTTCTGTCCTTAACCTTCACCTCTCCTCCTGCCAGTAAACATTAAAGATATACCTTCTAACATTACCTGTAGAAGTAGATCATTAAGGCACCCTTCAGTGCTTTATAAGACAGTCGTCTTTCTCCTGCAAAATACAAGTGTCCTTAGTTTGTTACTGATTGTCCTGCAAATTGAATGCTACTATGTGATTATACATATGTATAAAAAATAAAAATGCATATTGACATATATTAATACAATCTACCTTTACTAAGCAGGTGTTCATGGCGTTTTTCATCAAATAACGAAAGTAATACCTCTTTCTGTTTCTGGAATTCAGATAATAAGTCATCTTTTTCTTCTGATTCTGGTTTGGCCTTTGATATTTAAAACAAAAACAGGTTTTAGAATTCAATAGGGAAAATTAAGCCCTTGAATGACCCATGATGTAACTTCTATTTTCATCATAAATACCCTGTAAGTTTACATCTTGAAAGTAAGAACTGTATTTTCAAACAAGGTAGATGAGTCACTGAGTCACTGTCCTTTAAAAAATGCAATTACCACAAAATATACAATTAAATAGCTGTCAACATAATTCAGATGAATGAATGTTCAAACAAACTGGCAGCTCATCAGTTTTCTTTAGGTCTAGAGGCCTTAAAACCACTTAATCTTCATTTCTTTGAAGTCTGAATATTTTACTATTTTTTTCAAGGCAAAAGGAAGACATCCTTGCACAGCTATGGGTAAGAAAATTGTAAATTAAAAAAATTTAGGTAACTTAGAAAGTTGTGAACAGATATTCTCAGGAAATTGATTAATTCTTATGTTATGGTGTTTTTTACATTAAAAATATCCTTAAAGCTACAGGTATTAACAATATTCAGGGATTTTCTTGCGTTTATTTGCCAGTGTAATTCAGGTGATCAAACATCAGCAAATTGCCACATAATGTTAAATAGAAATGGGCCGTTTATAGCGACACTCTGTACTCACAGCTCACGGGCCCAAACTTTGTGGAGTTTTACTCTGAACTGTAGACGCAATTGCTGACTAAAGGTGCAGTTGTACTTTTAGTAAAATCAATTTCAACCCTTCCACTGATACTATCCCTTTCCTTTTGCAATCAAAATCATCCATGTATCATATTTTAAACCACCTTAGATGTCTTATTCAGATTTTCTGGAAAAAGTTCGCAAATTTTTCTGCTTCTTGCAGACCGAAGCTGCTGAAGGTTAAATGAAGTGAGCGAAAAACTGTGATTGGGCCAAAAGTCAGATTTATGTCAAGATGTCATTTCGCCAGCTGTTGTTGCTTATAGCTAGATCAAGAGTACGTCATATACCTGCACCAAGGCAAATTCCTCTTCTAGGCCTTTTAAAACATTCACTTCAAATTGTCCCCAGAAATCAAATCCTTCTGCGTCAAGCCCTGGAGTTCTTTCCAGCCATGCCTTTAATTATAAAAACAAGAATAATAATAGTAATAGTAGTAGTAGTAGTAGTAGTAATAATAATAACACGTTCAAACGTTAATAACTCAAGCACATTACCCTAGAATTACAAGTTATAGCAATATAAATTGTACTGCTACAGTTGTTCTTGTTTAATATCCCATAGAGATGCTTATTGCTGGAGTAAGCATGTCCACATAGAAGATTTATAACTGCATAATGGTGCTGTGCAAACACACCGACAGGTTCCAAGTTAAATGACCAGTGTTGGAAGAAAAAAACTGTCTCATTCTAAGAGTATCTTTAAAACCAATGCCCTTGTAGATACAGGAAAACAATCTGATTCCACATATATAGGATAATCGTAAAGATAAATCTCAGAAGGAAGATACAGAACCATCTGCTTGTACAATCAATTTTTATCCTGTCAGACAGGCTGAATGCTCATCAAGCAGTCTGTCATTAGCTTACACCAAAATATGTGATAATACAAGACACAAGTCTACTTGGCAGTTAGCAAAGCTTTCTCTTTGATTTCCTTTTAACAATGGGAATGAAATTAGGAGGGGGGGGAAAGTAAGAATATTTATGGTCAAACTCCCCTTAGAGATCACTTAATTTAGCTCCTCATCTGAAAGATACAAGAGCACAAAGTCTGAACACTGGTATATTCTGTATCAGGTGTCATTAGATAAACAGATAGCGCTAATAAGAGTGGATGCTTTTACTGAGGTTTATACTGCATTATTCTTTAGAAAGTTATGTTAATTTTGGTTGTGAAAATGACAAGGGAGTTAGAGAAATTACTGTAAGTCATTCATAACTTTGAGACAAAGTCATTAAATCAAGGTAAATGGTAATGAAGCATGTGTTAAACATCCTTTCTCCTTTCCATTTTGGGTTGTCGTTTTTCCCTTTTTTTAACCTCTCCAATAGCCATCACTAACAGTGAAAATACTTCTAAAGATTTCTTCTAAAAAAGGTTTATTGTCATGAAAAGCAACGTGAATGAAACAGTACGTTTATATTCTCAGCTCATACTTCCATGATGCAATTTACTAGTTTAACAGTCGGACTTTTCAGACAAGAGGAAATGCTGTGAAAAATCACTTAGTTTACTAATGACTAACTCTCTTTCATACAAAATTTGGTAAGAATCCAAAACACCACTGACTGGGAAATTGCCAGCATGCAAGGAAGAAGAATTTGTCACTGACACCAGTGAAGGACATTCATGGGAGATGGGGGAAAATGAAGCAAGGTCTTAGACAGGCATTGTTACCTCCACAAGTTGCAGCAGTGTTGGTTCTTGCTCTGATTTAAGCAGCAGTTCATAATCCTGTCCCTTGAAGTTGTCACGATAATGCCTTCTGTTATAGGGAACTCTCAGACTTTGGGGAACACCAATCTTGTTCTCTAGCAAGCGAAACTGCAGGCTTTGAAAACCTGAGGCTGGGCTTAGGTAGTATCTTTGGGAACAGACATAAAGAAGATACAAAAATACACGATATTATCTTACAATATGATATTATGGGGTTCTCTGGTTCTCAACAAAATAAAAAACATACGTATTTCACATTTGAAGAATATCAAATAAATATCTGAGCATTTTTTATATGACTGCAATTAGAAAAGAAAAAAACAAGCTATACTACAATGTATGTATAACATATTCTAATTGTCTAGCTATATATTGTTTGTGCATGCACAGATATATGCACACACTTGTTTGTACTGTGTTTTAAAATAGCACCTTTGCATGTGTGATGTGCAGGAGGAAATGCTAGTGAATATCGTTTCCTTTCCAGACAGAATAAGCAGCTTTACCCCAATAACTATTACAAAAATTTCCACGTCATTAAAGTGCCAATGAATGCATTTTAAATATGCTTGTTATACAAAATAGTTGCTATGTAAACAATAGAATAATGTTCAGAAAAATATTTAGTGGGTTTCTTTTGAGAGATTCATTAATGGGATTCTTTCAGAGTTAAATCGTATGACCATGCTAAAAAAATACGGTTAATAAAAGTAATCTGAAATCCCACATAGCTATATCATTATAATGCACTGTGAACTGCAAATATAAGATTCGGCAGAAACAGGTCATTGATCTGACCTCACGTTTGCTTATCAAATGACAGTATGTTGTTGAAAAGCCGAAGCAAGAATGAATCAAACCAGATGATTAGCCCATGGATTTCCCCTGCTTTAGTGTAATGCTAGATGATACAGATGTTTCAAACTTCTAAGAGAAGCACAATCGTCGTCCTGTACTTTTTAGTTAGGGGACATTAAAAGACAGAAAGGAGAGGGTACTAAAACAGTGCAGAAGTGGGTGGGGTGCTGGACGGCCCTGAGGTCACGAGTCAGACTGGTCAGCGGCCCAAGCAGAACAAGAACAGGAAGGCAGACAGGGGATGAGGCTGTTGCACGTGTGCAGTGGAAAGACCTAGCAGAAGTGAGGGAAGAGATAGAAATGCCATGGAGGAAGTGAGGCAAGCCAAGGGATCCCAAAGAAGGCAGAGGAGCTACCAACCACGGGCCCAGCAATACACCGGGCAGTGACTGGGAAGCGGAAGTTACTGGGGAGAAAGAAGAGACAGCAATGCTTCCTTCAGCCACTGGAAGCCCCCAGCACTGCACACACACCCACTGAAAACATGAAGCAAGGAAACAGTATGCAAACCAAGGCAGCTGAAATATCTATCTGATAATTTACAGAGAGTGCATTTCTCTCACCCAAGCACTTCTGTGATTTGCCACGGAATATGGCTGGAGCTGCACAGTGGTAAGTTTCAAGTAAATTGTTGGCGGAACCGTGAGTTATTTCTATTGTTTCTATTGTTTTAACTTTTTACTCTGAAACCATTCAGCAGCACCACACATAAACATCAACACCTAACTTGTACTTCTTCGCAGAGCGTGCTGGACTCACACTCCACTCAACTTCTTAACTCACCCTTGCACTCTAACAATGTGGTTGCCTCTCTAAGGTATGATCTCACCTTGCTGAATGATGCATGTACTACAAGCAGCCAGGGCATATGTAAAATTCACAGTCAGTTCTAAGAATGGGAATTACCAGCTTGTGGATTACTGTAGAGGTATAGTAAGTATTTACCTGAAATCGAAGAAATCCAATGCAGTCATAGTTTCCAAAACTGAGAACTGTTCCACAAGTAATTTCAGAATCATTGAAATTCTGTTCATTCGAGTAATAACTTTCAGCATGTTCCTCTCATCTCTTACCTGTAGGAAAAATAAAGAGCTCAGCCAGACAGAATGGTGTTCTCTTTATATCCTACCTATTTATTTCAGGTCTTTTCACTGCTGTACATCACTATAGTTCCCAAGTCCTTTCCACATGAAATCCATAGCAGCAGACTCTCCTATTGAATAGAGAGCCCTGTTTTTAACTGAAAGCTGAAACTATTATTTTCAAAGATTGAAATCTGTTTTTCTCTGACTGATGATACATTACAGCTAGGCCAAATTTATAAGAATTTTTTTTTCTTTTCTACATTTTTGACTGAAACAGAAGTCACTTCGAGAAATTAAATTCTAAACCAGAATAATTTATATCATGATCATTTCCAATTATTACAATATGATTTCAATGATACATGGTATAATATGATAATTATATTATGCTTTCTATTACAATCACTTCTATAATCATTTCTATTATTGTGAAGGAACAACTCATAAGGCAGGTGTCAAAAGTTGAAAAGCAGAAAAATCTGAGGGGTGCATCAGGAGAGCACATCTAAAAAGATGCTCCTCAGAGATGTGCATTAGCAAGCAGAGAAAAACAGAGAAGACTGCAGCTGGTGGGAAATAGAAAATATTAAATGGAAAACACAGAAGCTCCCTTCTGGCTAAGTTGAACACTTGGCCTGCAGAGGAGTCTGCTAGAATTCCTATTAGTTTCAATGGCATTGAACTTCTCTCTAAGACCTGGGCATGCAACCAGATAATATCAAACTACAGAAATGAAAGATGATAACCATTTCCTTATTTGCCTGGCTGCGTAGTTAACCTTAACATTGACATTTCAAATTCTGATTATAAGTAAAGTTTCATTTTTTTTCAAAAAAAAAAAAAAAGAAAAATTATTCTGCTTAAGAACTGGTTTTGATCGGTTATAATTTAATATAATGTTCGACTAAAAAGCCAACAAAATTATGAATGTGGAGGACAACAGAGAACATTTTCATTGGACATTATGATAAAAAGGTTCTGTCTTTCAGTCTGGTCTGGTTTCAAATTTTCTTTCTATATACATGCTCATTATTCAAGGTCCTTCTCAAATTACATGCCATCAGCCTTTTTCTGGGGATGTAAGATCAGGTCACGAGCTTTCCTTTGTTATCTATTATTACGAGATATGATTAGCTTTGGACAAATGTTCAGAGATTTTCAAACTATTCCTGTTACATTTGTAATTTTCAGAAATTCTCATAAAATTGTACACTGTGATTTTGATTATTGCTTTTCTGCTGGATTTAGTAATACACAACTATGGAAAAGAGTTTTCCTTTTGTATAGCAGATACTGGACGGAAGGATATAGTATGTAGACTTCAAAAGACTGAACAAAGGCAAAAGTGACTTTTCAACACAAAAACACCTGTGAGCCCTCTGGTTCTGTTTTGTCTCTGAGCATGCCGTTTCTGCAGTAGAATATTCCCAAGTTAGGTTTCTGCAGTTATCCAGCACTAATAGGAGAGTATGAGAGCCTTTTGGCCAATTAAATTGGACTTGGAGAGTGATCGATGCAAAAGGCAGACTTCAGGAGGAAATAAGAGTTTGCAGATCAAATGTCTGTTCTATCAGAATATACGAGCCACTCAGCCAAATTTCACTGGGCTTTTTTTTTAATGCTGTTTTTAAAAAAGAGCACATGTTGCTTTAGGAAACCCAAATATATCAGACTGGAAGGCAGACAGCAAGAGAAAGAGAGGGCTCCATTTTCCCAGAATTAATATTTACTTTTACTTACATGGCCATTTTGAAAGATGGCCCGCACAGAGTCCATTTCCCACAGAATCTGCTTAAACCAAAGCTCATAAGCTACAAGAAAGGCATTGTTAGCATTAATTTCAACATTACTTTGTTTTTTCTTCATAGCATTGAAGAAGTAAAACTCTCATATTTTGATTTGAGTAGCCTACATTTATGCTGCAGTGTATAAAAAGATGTTGATATTCAAACAAATTACCTGTTACAGTGTACAGTATGCTGTCCTTTACTTAAACTGTTACATGAAATAATCTAGTGTCAAGAGTGTTACAGATTTTTTAAAGCATGTTTTACACATCAGATATCTGATGTACAGAACGTTCATTACAAAAAGGGGAAAGAGAAAATCTAGATCTGATACTCCAGTAAAAGCTAACCCCAGAGCTGCTTACAACCTTTAGGTCATCTACATGTTTCCTGTCAGTAACAGGAAAATACCATCAGGCCAGTGCCTGCAAAACATATGCCGGTCAACCACCACTGAACTCCCAGCCACTTACCTTGATGCGTCACAATGAAAAGATGTTCATCATGGATTTTGTTTCCTTTCTTCTCACTCTGAAGTTCTTGAGCATTCAGTATTTTGTTCAGCTTAAAAATAAAGATAAGACTATTCTGTAAAGCTCTCAGTTCTGCTATTAGCCTTGGTAGTCCTACTTGTAGAGCTAATATTTAAGGATAATATAAAAAAAAATTATAGGCCTCATATTGCCAGTTATATGAGAAGTTAGGCTAAATAGTCCCAGGTGTCACTTTTACTTTGTAATGTAAAAAAAATCTTGCCTAAAATGGAATGTTTAGGTACCTCAATCAAGAAAGTCTGAAAAATTATTTTAAGGGTATTTTTAATTATGTAAAAAAAGAGAAAACAAAATATCCAGCATGTTTTCCAGATCTTACATCTATACTGTCATGTTCCATGAAAATGGAGTTCCTATAGTAAAATTCTGTGCACTCATGCAATAACATCTGCACAAGAGCTGTGATTTGATGCTGTACTAGTTATTTCAGCTCTGGCATTACTAATAATTTTACTGAATCAAATTAACAATCATAGTGTTAAAAGAAATATTAGCAAGATTCCATATAGTATGTCAACAAATCAATCTTCTGTTCACAAGCACGGAATAATTCCACTCACTTCAGTTTATGCTGTCACCAAAGGAAAAAAGTCTGGATTCTTTTATTACTTATGGCATTTCATTTTTACTTATTTCTTAATTACTTCTAGTTATAGCAGTTTTTGTTTGGGTATTTTTTTGTGTCCCCCCCTGCCCAGTCATCATCCAACACCCTAGATTTCTGCAATATATTTTCCAGCCAAATATTCTGGGCTTTCATGCAATAGTTCGGGATAGGTGCACGTGGCCTCCTGACATGAAGAAATTGCCAAGTGGTGATTGTCCAACCAAAGACAGCCTTTTGTAGTGCACCACTTCACAGTTTAGGTTTACCGATAAAAATAATTCCCTACCAAAATCCCCAAAAGATCCAGCTTCCTTGCAGTTTGAGAAGCTAGCCCAGAGTCCACCCGCACCATCCCAGTTGAGAGAGGCACCTGCGCCTGTGACTACATGTGAAAAGCTCAGGCAGACGAAGGGCACTTTGACACCTGTCTTAGTGACTGGCTGACTGCTGGGAGAAGCATCAGTCACAGGTCCCAGCTCAAGTCTTATTAGCAACCCGGGCAGTAAACATGAAATCCTTAAACTTACTTGTAGGTAGTCTCCATAGACAAGTCCACCTTTGCTGGCTTTATTTATCCCTTCTTGTGATTTGTCATCTTTTTCATCTTCCAAAGATAGCTTGTTAAAATTATATCTAAGAAAATTAAGTAAATATATAAACTATTTAATTAAAGAACTATGAATATACCTACTTTTTAACGAACAGATGCATCTACAAATCCAACAATGCTTTGTTTTGAGAAACCAAACCACCAAAGTAGGCTTTTGAGAAAAAACAGTACACCTGAAATACCTCTTGTCGCAGTAACGCCTGGTAGCATTATATCTAGTTCATCAAATAACAAGTGCTCGATCAAGTCCTTGTACAATCTCTTTTCCTTTAGCAATAGCTACAGCTATCTATTTGTTGAGAATCATTAATTCCCCTCTGAGCTTTTATACCTTACATTTTCATTATATCATTTGAACTGACATTATGAAGCAAAACACAGGGACAAGGGACTCACAGGTTCCCTGCGAAGGGACATCCGCTCATGGTTCCAGGATCCAAACTCGCTGAGCTGTGCACCAGGGAATATACTCCGTTAGTGTTCCCAAATCCACTGCAGCCACCTTATATGTAACCTTATCTCACCGCCTAGGCCAACCCCCAAATTCTCCTCCTTAGTCCTCAGCCCATCCCCGCTATTCAATAATTACAGAAACTATCGCGGCACAAAGGTCAATAAGTTCATGCGTTGTTGGCTCTCCAGTTTGGGGGTCGGTTTTTTTTCAATCAGTCAAAACAGGAATGGCTGGTGTACCTGCTTTGTCCTATGGCACATGCTTTTTGTGTTTTTTACCACAAGGTTTCTGCCCATTGCTTCTTTGGAGGCGAAGACTGGTGTAAGTCAATGAGAGGTCTGTGGGTGAGAAAAAGGCAATATTTAATAAATTCAGCAATTGTTAAAGTAGGTTTTTAACTTGCAGCCCTTGTATCAAAATATCAAGATACTTTTAAGTTTAAAAAATGAAGCATATGGAAAAGGAAAGGGGGGTACAAGGGAAGGAGAACGTATTTCTATGGCAGACTGAATAATGCTTGTAAGACATTTGAAGTAATACGCATACTTTCAAAAAATACACACATATGAAGTAAAAGAACCAAAAATAATCATGTACATCTCATGCTATTTTTCCAGAGCTTTAATTCATGACAATTTCTTAATTTTATTTCCTCACGCAAAAGTTTCACTCTCGTTTATTGACAAATGTTACTCAATTCTACTTAATCATCAACTTAACACACAATGCAGTAACATGTAACTAGTGTCCACTTCTCTCCTGCCTGCCAGCCTTCTCTGAAAAAAAAAAAAGGTTAATGCTCAGTTTTACTGCAAACAAAGCTACGGGGTCCCTGTGACCCCAGACCGTTTGCTCTCTGCAAGACTTACTGTGCTTAGAGGTATCTGTGTGGTGGTTTCAGCTTTTCTAGTCATTTAAGAGCAGTTGGCTCACAAAAAAAGTTATACGCAGTATGTGGGTGATGGGATGTATACCCTGCTCAGCCAGATGCCATATGTCAGGTTATACAAATATTAGCTAAAAAGTAAGCTGAGCCACAACAAAAGTGGGTCTCCACCAAGGCAACCCATCAGGCAAGGTCAAGGTGTTCTTCCTTCATGATGTAAAACCTGACAAAGGAAAATAACCCCCCTCACCCAACACATCTATACATCAGCTTAGGTTGCAGGCAAGTAGAGATGAAGGTGAAAACTGGACATTGGCACAGACATCAGAAATTAAATGTTGAAAACTGTGCTTTTCACCATCCCATTTGCACTCAAACAGCTTGAACAAATGAAATAAACTCTCACATCCACAGATCTCGAAAGCATCAACAAGGAAGATTTATCCTGTCATTTCTATACACCTTCACCTGAAAAACCCAGGCTGAGCCTCCACAGTTAAATCAAACTTTCTGTTACATTTTCTCAAGGCACAAGCAATAAAATAGTGTGAACCTAGTAAAAATGAGAACAGTTTAAAAACTATTGAGCTCTTAACCTCACCAAAGAAGTTACTGTCTGTTTTCTTGTACAGTTTTAGTTTCTGCTGTGGGACACAGAGAATAATAAACTTCCAGAGCAATGATCTGTGACTTGCAACCTTTACATTGCCACCCAGCAGGCGAAGGACTTAGAAGTATCAGAGCCCTTTTAAACTCCGTGCTTAACAAAACATTAACTCCATATTTGGGAAGTAATATTACCCTTAATCTGTTCAGGGTTGCCAAACTCACTTGAAAACTAGCCGAGGATAGTATCTGAACCAAGCACCATACAAACTCCCCTTCTGCTTCAGCAACAGACAAGCTTCAGTCAATCAAATAAAATCAGCCAGACTACAATGATTTAGAAAGGTATTTCCAGTATTTCCAACATGTTCAAACTCTCTGTTTAGGGACCTTGTAGCTGAATGGTCCCAAAGCACCTCCACCCTAAAAAAACAACAGCCTAGTAACACTTGTGAAACTTGACAATCCAAATGAAACACATCCACTACTCACTGCTCCTGTTTCACGACCATGTTCATTTTCTGATGTTAAACCCTCTTGTGCTGGTGCATTTGGCTGTCCCCGGGACCCTCCTGCTGAGAGAATATACCCAAGTGTCTCTGAGTCCTTTATCACCGATATCTGCCTTTCCATCAGTTCCTCTTGTATTTCACTAGCAACCAAGTACCTTATGATATATATGAAAGGATTCAAAAACATGATTCTCCAAAACATCAGAAAACTGCAAAGACTTTAGAAAAAAGAAACATGAGAAATTTCAAGCCCATACTTGGGCCACAAATACTTTCCTCTAACCATGTTCGTACAACATCATGCTTTGATGTAAAATAAGAAATGAAAACATTTTTTGCAGTGCTGTCATTACATGAAACACTGTTATCAAAATATTCACTCAGATCCTAGTAAAGCCCCGAAAATTTAACAATTCCTTTCCATGGCAGAGATAATTAAAAATAAGTAGGGTGTTACTTTCATACACAATGCAGAATGAAGATGGTAAGCTCAAGTTCTGTATTTTTATGAGAAGCAAATATCTGTTTAAGAAAAAGAGACTACCTAGTAAATTTGTTTTAAAATGTTTTTAACATCTAAAATATATACCCTATACTCTGTATATGCTTTGTATTGAACACTACAGACTATATTCTTTGCCTTAAATGCAAATCCATGTTTGCCAGGCAAAGTATATGAACTCTCTGATTTTGCACACAAACCAGAAATTATTTGCTCTCTTTTCTATCTCTCATAGGTAACCCTGACTGAAATAAATGTTCAATCTAAAATGTACATAAGTTCAATCAGTCTGATCTGATGCTGCACTAATTTAACAGTTCATGTTTGAAAACTAGAAATGTTGGAAGTGGCTTCATGTTAACTTCTTGAGCAAAAGCCTTACCTCTCCTATGCCCTGCCTCAAAAACAAGCAAACAAAATGACACCACTGTATTCCTGTTTTATAGAGAGAAGCAAAAACAAACATGGGACTTAAAATCGGTACCTCCTACCTGCATTGCGTATCTAGCCAGGGCGAGCTCTGTAAACTGACCATTTCCTGAAAAACTGGGTAATATTATGAGTGATGTTTTCCTTGCAACCAATCATTTAAGAAAATTTAATCTCACGCTAGTGGAGTTCTGCTCTCTAATATTCCAACTACAAAAGACATCAAGCCATCCAAGATCAGTGGAAAAAGAGGTCTTAATAAGGACTTGAAAACCCCTGAAATAAAACCATATCCAATACAGAACTACCATGCATTCATCGACTGGCTGGGCTGACGAAGGAGGAGCATGGGTGTTGTCTATCTTGACTTCAGTGAGGCATTCGACACTGTCTCCCATGGCCTCCTCACAGGCAAGATAAGGAAGTGTGGGTTGGATGAGTGGACAGTGAGGTGGATTGAGAACTGGCTCAACAAGAGAGCTCAGAGGGTCATGATCAATGGGGCAGAGTCTGGATGGAGGCCTGTCACTAGTGGTGTTCCCCAGGGGTCTGTGCTGGGTCCAGTCCTGTTCAGTGTAGCTCTGCTGAGAAGGACCTGGGAGTGCTGGTGGACAACAAGCTGACCATGAGCCAGCAATGTGCCCTTGTGGCCAAGAAGGCCAACAGTATCCTGGGCTGCATTAAAAGGAGTGTGGCCAAGCAGGTTGAGGGAGGTTCTCCTCCTCTACTCTGACCTAGTGAGACCACATCTGGAGCGCTGTGTCCAGTTTTGGGCCCCCAAGTTTAAGAAGGACAGGGAACTGCTTAAGCAGGTCCAGTGGAGAGCTACGAAGATCATCAGGGGACAGGAGCTTATGAGGAAAGGCTGAGAGTCTTGGGTTTGTTTAGCCTGGAGAAGAGAAGACTGAGGGGGGATTTCATCAATACCTATATATATCTAAAGGGTGGGTGTCAGGACAATGGGACTAGGCTCTTTTCATTAGTGCCCAATGACAGGACAAGGGGCAATGGGCACAAGTTGGAACACAGGCAGTTCCACCTCAATACAAGAAAAAACTTCTCTCCTGTGAGGGTGCCGGAGCAGTGGCACAGGCTGCCCAGGGAGGCTGTGGAGTCTCCTTCCCTGGAGACATTCAAAACCCGCCTGGATGCGTTCCTGTGCCCCCTGCTCTAGGTGTGCCTGCTCAAGCAGGGGGTTTGGACAAGATGATCTCCAGAGGCCCCTTCCAACCCCTGCCATTCTGTGATTCTGTGACCTTACTGGCTGCCTTCATCTGACCTCAGTAATGCTTCACAAGTGTGTAATCAACTTGGTACTAAAAAAATTTTTTAAAAGTGACTTGTAGTACCTGATAATGAAATTGTCTTTTGTCAGTGTAGATGATAGCACAGATTAAAAGAGCCCTAAGGTTTGGATGAGCTCAGAGCCTTAAACTCTGGAATGGCAGCAGACACCCTTAGAAATATATGTGCTTCTGCCATGCTGCTCAAATCTGGGGCTCATTGTAGGGACCTGATTTTTCTTGGAGTGGTCTGAGTGGCCTTTATGCCCTGACAGAGGTTCTACAGCTACTTTGCCATCTCTATACTAGCATAATCACAAACAAGTCTTGATAAGAAAAGGTTTTCCATGTGAATATATCTGACAGCAAAACATGAACTTAATTTTAATTGATGGTATTACTTTTTTTCTCAAAATGCACCATCATTTCCCTTTTTCACACTGAAGACTCAGAAACACATAGAAGCAGATGGAACCACGCACACAACTTGCTGTTTGTGCTGTGGATGACTGAGCAAGGCTAGGAAAACCAAGAGTGTGTGTGAGCCCTTGAGTTATTATTCAGTTATTCGTTTATTTACTTTTAAAGCATGAAAGTCAGAGAGAAAGACTTCTGTTCATCCCAGATACGTATCAGAGGACTCTAACCTTCAGCAGAGAGTGAGAATGTTCTGTTTCGTGACTGGGTAGAATACAAGACAAACAGTTAAACACAGTAGAAAAAAACCCACGGCTTCCCAGAACTGCACTTTGTGGCTTTCAGAAGAACTGCCATGGCCTTCATGACCAAGCATGGGAATTGTTAAGCACCCATCCAGAGGTCCCTTCCAGTCCCTACCATTCTGTGACTCTGCGATAGTCCCAGTAACCCTTTTCTGCACTTGTGAAGATTCTGTTGTGACCTTTTTGAGATGAAGCATTTGAAAGGCAAATATCTTTTTGATGTATAGATGTGAGCAGTGTTAGTTCCATAAAATTATAATGATTAAAGTATTTGTCTCTTGGACAACAAACCCACAATTATAATAGTGAAATGTGCTATAGCAGCTACTGGTAGGTTTTGGTTGACAAGGTGCAACTCAAATTACACAGGGGAAGCACCCGGTAGCCTAAGCCAGAACCTCACTGCGCTGGCTGCTATACAAGCACTGAACAAAAGTCACTTCCCCAGCCAATTTAGTAATGTAAAAAGAGACAAATAGGTGAATAAAGACATATAAGAGGAAGGTGAAGAGGAGAAGATAAATCTGGCACCAAAACATGTCCTCTGCTCAAATGAGTGTTTTGTGATTTTCAAAACTGGACTTGCTATTTAACTAGTATTTGAAATTAACAGCCAGTTTTAAACAAAATAAAATTTAGTGACTCAAGGCTAAAACAAACAAGCTTAAAGTTGATGCAACATTAATAATCCAATCACGCATTTGTACCTGGGGGAGGAACAGAGCTCAAGGTCTTGCAAACTACAAACAAAGAGAAGAGATAATGGTGTAAAGATTTTATTTTTTTTTAATAGCGTATTTGTTGTACTTAAGCACAAAGAACTGTGTCGCCACTTCCCAGCACACCTTTAACTTCCATTTATGTTTCACACATCCAAGCACAACACCACCGCCCCCCCACCCCCACCCTCACCCCACTGTCTATCATTTGTGGCTTAGCAGAATGCAGCAGAATTTCTTTCACATTGCACAGTATCCGACCCTGTTAATGCTGGTACCAAATCTCTTGCCCCAAGCTGTGCTTAAAAAGGAACTCTTCTTAGATTACCACCAGTTTTCCTACACATGTATTTTCTAACTATACAGCACTCACACTGATTGTGCTTTCACAGGTTGTCTGTGAGCTGTGTTCCCGCGGTGAAGCAGCCTGCTCTCTGAATTGTCCCATAAGAACAATTTATCTTCCTCATGTTCTGACTGATAATTATTTCCCAAGTATGGAGAAAATAGTCTTTCATTGTTATTGCTAAAACTTCCTCCTTTCATCAAAGGAATATTTCAATATCAGCCAAAAATATAAACTTAGGAAAAACAACATAGCTTGAATACATACCACAGAGTTGTCCCAAGGCAAACCTATGCTTTTTTAATGCCTTGCAGCCACGCACCGTGAGGTGCAATTCTTTAGTATAGGAAGGCTGTTGTTTTTCCCATCCTAAACACCTGAATCCTGGTTACCAGTCCAGTACAGTGAAGTCAAAATCTGGAGCCATAAGCTACTCCCATGCCTCCACGTGGCTCAGTTCGTGCTACTGTTTACTCCATGGTACAGCTGACTAGCAAGTGCAAAGGGCTGGTTCAGGACAAACGCTCATAACAATTTGCTAATCTGCTGCTATTCAGTATTATCATTAATGGCTTGGATGATGGACTTGGTTGTACACTTCTTAAATTGACAAATGAGAACAGCGTGGAAGGTATAATAGCATGCTGGCAGATGGGGGCTAGAATTCAAAATTATCTTAATGTACTGAAATAAATAATGCGTGGCTTCAGCATTGCAAAGAGTAGTACTTTTGAACTTCAGCTGTGATAACCAAATTGGCAAACAAGACATTCTTTAGAAATTATCTGGATATTTCAGTTATTCAAAAATAACATGTTAAGCAACAAAGGGCACAACTGTGAAAAGAGCAAATTTTACAGTAGAAAATTTAAATGGAAACTTTCTACACAGCATGGACACCCTGCTTTCCATCCAGCATCAGAAAGCATTTGTCTGTTGTATTATGCCTTGGGCACCACTCTTCAGGAAAAGTGAAGACCACGTGATAAGGACTCAGAAGAGAATGGCAAGAACAACAAATGTAGAAAGTTGAAACAAACTATGTAGAAAATATGACCCATTAAAAGAGATGGATAGAATTATACTTGACCTATAAAACTAAGAGAAGTTTGTGGGAGAAGACTGATAAATACCTTTCCTTCAAAGGGAAGAGTAATAAACAATTTTCCATATACAAGAGGATGAGAAAAGGAGTAACCAGTTTAAATTATGGCAAGATAACACAGACATCAGAAAACAAAAATTAAAGAAATTTCTAGTATCTGCAGAGCACTAGAAAACATAAATGAGAGGTTATAATTTCTCCAGTCATAGCTGATTCTGCCTCAGTGCAGAGACAGACCCAATGAGTCCTCAAACTCTCCTTAAGCCCCTACTTCTGCAGCGCCCCACCTCCATTGCTGAATCCACTGACATACCTGCTTTGAAGGAGGGAGCAAGACAGATGCTTGCATATACCGTTAGTTACCATTTTCTGTATATGCCAGCTTTTGCCATGAAGTGGCAATGGCAGTGCGTTATAACAGTCAGATGGTGGTCACCTTCCTTTTCTACCCTGGTTTTTCCTTTTGTGCTAATATTTTTTTGTATAGCAGTCTGCTATATTAGCAAATGCATTACTTGCTCTGTCTTAAAAGGACATAACATTTGAAATTTTTCTATTAAAAAAGAGACCTCAGCAAAACTCAAAACTCAAAAAAATTATAAGAAGCATTTATGTCACTAAAGCACTTACACAGCCTCACGCAATGAAACAGAAGCTGGAAGGAAACATATTTTCTGGAAAAAAATACTGTCTGATGAAAGCTAAATGTACATTGAATACATATTTGTATGTGTATATGCATGTGTCTTCTCTCAGCATCCCATAAGATTTCCCACAAGACATTTTGCTGCAACTAGGATATAAAGAATTAATTTTATCAGAGACAAGTTATCTATTTGTCTCAGCAAATAGCTATGTAGTTATGCTGGCTGCAGCATTTTTTTTTTCATTTGGCACCATAATAGAAGAACTGAACAGCACTGAGGACTAACTTCAAATAACATTTTCAGTACCAAATTTACAATATGTGTTAATACAAGAAATTGTGACCGCCTCTGTCATCGGTTGGTTTTTCTAACTTTTACGGCATTAAATATTAGGGAATGTGCTGTTTAGATAACCAGATACACACTGCAAAGAGTGAGAGGACAAACCAAGCTCCCTGTGATCAGTTTATTACCTGAAAGCTATTTGTGCAAGTCATTCGGGAAAGAGGAACAAATACAAGATGGTTGGTCTTCGCCCCCTAGTGTTTGCTCAAGAATTAATGTAAAACAATAATAAAAGAAAGAAATTTTTAAAAATTAATCTCTTTGGTAAAACACAATGGGAGAACACAAGCCATGTTCATCTAAAGCATTACATAAGCATAAAGACTCTTTGTAAGACATCAACTTACAGATTTTAAAAAAACAAAACAGTAAGGTAAATCATATTTGCTGTGTAGAGAGCAACTTAAGAGTATGTACTTCTTAATCATATGCACACAGCAGCATAAAAAACCAGCCTAATTTGCTTAAAGAACTCAAGCACTTCAAGCAAGAGGCATTGTCTGGGTACTGTGAATTAGAGTGGTTTGCATTAACAGGACACAACAGATCTGCAAATAACTGCTTGGCAGCACATGAGATGTAGTGGAGTTACGTACAGATGTTGAAAAACAGTTTACTGTTAAGCACTTCGCTGCTTGAGCGAAGGCAAGTGCTGTGCAAAGCGTGTTCCAGCAGAGACCCTCATCAGTGAGGCAAAGGTGACAAACAGAGCTGGGATTTCCAAGAAGCTGAGTACAGAAATCTTCTGCTTGTCACATGGGAATGATTAAAAAGAGCTTAGCGCTTTACCTTGCAGCTTGTAGCTCTAGCAACACAGCCGGAAAACAGTTGGCAAATAACTAGACAGGGAGGCACTGAGAGGCCAGGCAAATACATCTGATAACCCCAAAACACTGTGAGCAATCAACTCAACCTCTTCTAGGAAAGTGAATGAAAGAAGCAGCAGCCATCCCCATCCGCTGCAGATCAGAGGGGGAATGTGAAGGGGTTTTTAAAATTATTATTTCGTAAAGCATTCATCAAGCACATCGCAGTTCTGAATTTTCTAGTCTTTCTAATTGCCTTTTATTAGATGCTCAGTTCTTTCCTTGAAACAAATTTCAAACAAGATCATACCACACATCTAACACAAAAGCAGTCTCTTTCCTTATTCCTAAGGAGTTACTGGAATGATTGACTCTGCATACATTTTCATCCTCACCCACAGGGTTAGTTCTCAGAAATAACAGCTCATTTTTTCTAAAGCCCACAAGAACATGAAATCTGGAGGTGGTTAATAAAATTCAAAGTTCAAAGTGTGGATGAACTGCATCCTCCTGCTGGTAGAAACCTAGCGGCAGACATTTATTGTCCTCCAGAGCAGGAAGGGTTCCTTCTCTACTTAAAGAGGATCTATTCAGCTCTGAACAGTGCAGTATTTTAGTGAAGATAATTGGCCTTTCTAAAATAAAAGGAAAAAATCTGAAAGAAATTTGCAAGGTGATGCAACACACAAAACAAGACTGCACTTGTACTATTATTAGTATAATATGTACCTGAAATGTATAAAAATATGTACATCTGATCCCATAATAAAAATAATCTCTTTTGCATTGCAGACCATGTTACTTAAAGGCAAAACATAGCAACCCTGGCAGGTAAATTGCCCAGTGTTTTGTGTCATCGAGTATCACCTCCCATTTAGTTTTCTATAAAAGCCATTACCTAGCAATGATCACAGCAATAAGGCAGCTTGTTATCCATTCCTTCCTTACTGAAATAAGCACAGCCTCATGGACCAGCTTGGGAGATTCATTCAATCAGATGCTAAAGGTATGTGACTAGACATATCAGAGTGCTTTACCAAGAGTTCTGTTACATTTTGGTAGTTTTTTTTCAGGAATGACATCCAAAATGAGAAAATGTGTCTCCTTTATCTTGTAACCTTATCTAAAAATAGCAGTAGGGTACATTTTCAAGGCATGAAGAAGAAGAGAGAGATGAAAAACCTTGTAGAAAAAAAATCATAACACTTAATACCTCTAGCTATTGGTCCTTTATGCATTTAGAATAAAGCTAACATAGTTTTAACTAGGCAATTACTTCTCTGAATTATACCATACTTTAATTATTTTTAGATTAAGGCAAAGGGGAAATCACAAATCTATCTAGACTAACTAACCCTTGCACAAGGCTACATATAACTTTCCTGAAATAAATGCTTCCAGGTAAGAGCTCTGGCTGAAGATGAGCTATGTTTTAAAAAGCCATTCTTTTTTTAATATGTTCATTAATGAAAATCCAATCACAGTTAAACATTGGGAATACAAATGTAAAAATGTACCTTATTTATGCTATGCAAGAGCTCAGCATCCCATTCTTCCCACTGGGTCCTGTTACATCATTTCCCCCACTAGATCAAAGAGCCTATTATTATTATCTATCAGTTCCCTATGCGAGTAGTTATAGATTGTGATCAATTACCTGCTGATTGAAGTTAAAAACCCCTTTAAATTCAATTTACAGTGCTAACATCAAAGATACTGTGAATTTCTGAGGTTTTTATGTAAGCTCATAACACTATATCCCTGGCCATGTATCCCTGGTTATACATGCAGAGAAGTAATTTCTTCTTTACCAACATTGACTGGAAAATCAGGTTTATCTGACTAACTGTGATGGTTCTCAGGGCTTCTCCGGTAATCGGTATTTCCTGAGGCAAAGCATCTGCAGCCCATCCTGAACATATCAGCTACCTTACGAGTTCTTACATGCATGTTCTATATTTGGCTCCAAACTTGTGGTTTGCTCCTGGACCTGGATTCCTCTCATTTAGTTACCTCCTTGCTTTTTTACTCACCCATCCTCTGCTCTTTGGATCTTCTATAAATATTGGTTTTATTCACATCTTTGTAGAAAATATTTTTTATTGTGGTGCCTGCATTAAATGTACTTTGTATTGCTACTAAAAGAACATTGCACTGTCAAGACCTTATTGTCTAATATGTCTGAGGTCTTGCAAGACCTTACTGTCTATCTGGCAGCAGCTTGGATACTCTGACTCACTTACACTTGGTTCAGCTGTGCTGGTTACACAGCCTTAGACCTCTCACACACAGCCAAAGTTTTGCACAGCAGAGGACGAAGGGTTAATCATTTACAGTCTCACACCCACCCATTATTGTGGTATATTATTTTACTTTCATTAACTGAGACCTGGAATAACTATTCCATTATTAATTATGTATCACTGGAATGTACCTATTCTTCATAAACAGACCAAATACCCAAATAAATGGCTAGCCCCTATTTATATATTTCATACGATTTTCCAATCCACCAGAGGTGAGAAATTTTTTACTAGAAATTTACCACCTGACCCTACATAGAGTAGTCAATCTTCCTTCCTTCCTTCCTTCCTTCCTTCCTTCCTTCCTTCCTTCCTTCCTTCCTTCCTTCCTTCCTTCCTTCCTTCCTTCCTTCCTTCCTTCCTTCCTTCCTTCCTTCCTTCCTCCCTCCCTCCCTTCCTTCCTTCCTCCCTCCCTCCCTCCCTCCCTTCCT
Source organism: Phalacrocorax aristotelis (assembly GCF_949628215.1). NCBI lineage: Eukaryota > Metazoa > Chordata > Aves > Suliformes > Phalacrocoracidae > Phalacrocorax > Phalacrocorax aristotelis. The sequence goes on along the minus strand of NC_134279.1, from coordinate 36,688,182 downwards.
TCCTCCCTCCCTTCCTTCCTCCCTTCCTTCCTTTCTTTTTTTTTTAACTAATTATAGCATTTTCTAATGAAATCTGAAAGTAGAGCAAGGTTTCTTAAAAACACTCACCTAGCTAACTCCTCTCATGAATGACAGTAATGAAAGCAGCAATATGATATTAGATAAACTTACAAATTAACAGCAAAACTTTGACAATCAGATAAAACACCATGTATACTTACCGTAGTAGCTATGCACAAGGGCTGAAATACAGTTTAGTTACGTATTTGCATAGATTCTAAGTTACGCTTCTGCTTTTGCTTCTGTAAGTTCTAAGTTACGCTTCTGCTAAATGAGTGGGTTTTGATGGCAATGGACTTTTATGTAGGGATATGCTACCACTCTCTTACCTTGCACAGTGTGTATAGGAAGAATAAACACACAGCACTTTCCCTTGAGAAAAGGGTCTGACCTGCCTGTGGTCTCTTGTTGGAGTCTACGGGCAGCAGATGCAGGCCCACGCTAGGAATGTACTTTGCTCTGCCGTTACTCGGGGAATGTGCAAGGTGCTTGTCCCACTGCACACGTGCTGGTGAGAGAGAAACCTACAGCAAAACCAGAAATCCACTCTGTTCCAGTGCGATGTACAAAAGCACACACGGCTGAACAGCTCTGCAAGGGGATCCAATAGTCACTAGTGCTAAGAGTGACACTTTTGAACAGTTCTCCAGCAGAAAACTGTTTGATGATAAAAAGGGGTCACCGTTCTTTATACTAGTATTGATCAAAGTTGTTACATAGATCTTTAAAGAAAGACATAAAGAAAATTCTTTCCCTTCAGAAATATTTTGAAATCCAGCACCGTCTGGGATTTCATTATCAGAGTCCAGAGACTGTGCAGAGACGAAAGCAGCACCCCAGAGCGCTGATGTGGTCATGATAGCTTTGGCAGATGACTCTTACCTCCCTTTGATCCTTGCCCAACTGTAATAGCCTCAAGTAAATCAGTCTTTTAACGGGTATATTTTCTTCCTACCATACATGCCACACTATTAAATCTCTTTTTTTCTTCTTAAAAACAGAATTAGGGAAGCGTTTAATTCCAGTTAAACACTGGTCTAAATAAGCAGATAACAATCTGTAAATGAAGCCCTTTGCAAAGAGACTGATCCGATTATGACTAGATACAGGAAAGGTGTTATTAAGTTTCCCTCGTTTTGATGTTTTGAGAGAGAAAATTCTGTTCAACTCCATGCTCAAAAGATCATTCAGCAACAAGTGTAAGAAAATGACTACATTTCTAGATACTGATTGTATTCATTACTGTTAGAGCTCTTAAATTTAGATTTAAAAATGTTTTTATTTTGCTTTGGGTTTTTTAACATCAGTTTGTAAAAAGCCTGGGGTACATGAAAACTAAAACCATTCCTGTTTCAAAGTTATGGAATCAGACAAGCATGAACCTAAAAAAAAGAGAGCAGATTTCCTTTTGAACATGTAACCATTCCAGTTTTATCCAGAACTTTTTAACAGTGAAAGAGTGAAACTCCCTTTCACATCATTCCATATCATTCCCTTTATACCTTATTTCTCAGAGCAAGTATAAAGGACTAGGCCTTTAATGGGATGTTACTGTAAAAATCAGATGCTGAGCTTTTTACAGTAGATTCATAGCCACCTGTGGCTTTAGAAGACCAAAGTATGTCAAAACCCAATCTTTTCCACAGAAGTGGAAATATTCTTTTGCATTAATGGGCTTAAAAATTTTTGTGCTTAAAATATTGCAAGATAAAGTCTGTTCTCAGGCAGCACTGAGCTCGTCTCTTAGCACACAACTCCTCCGTTCTCAGAAGCAATTTTCCTACCTAAAGAAAGAATTTACAATTAAAGAGGAATTTTACAAAAGCTTCCCAATACCAAAATTATGTGGTTTTCTTTCTTAAGTGCCATTTAAATGCTAATTTTAAAAATGTGTTTTAACTTTGTTCCACGTTAAGGAATATTGGAAAAGATACGATTGTACTTAATAAAGAAACTGCTGCCACATTTGGAAGACAGAAGGAAGTATCATCAGGAGTTTGCCTCATCTACTTCATTTCATGGAGTGCATAATATTGTTCAAACACAGAGCAAGACTCGCAAAGTGCTGTGGCTGTTAGTAGTCATGGGCTGTCTTGCTATCGTTATGTGGCAAATCTGCAGTCGCTTCATCTACTACTTCAGCTGGCCAACCACAACTACAGTGGTAGTTCAGTATGTGGAAAACGTCAAATTCCCTGCTGTGACTTTTTGCAACTTGAACAGGTAAAAGTTATGTTTGTTGTTCACTCTTGAGGGGCAACACCTTTTTATCTAAAAGCAGTCAGGTTCCACAACTCATTTGAACAAATCACACAGATCAAGGAAAATATGGGTCTGAGGGACTTGTCTTCCATACCACCATGTGAGCTTTAAATGAAGAGGAAAATACAAGAATCAAGGAAGGGAGGTTGCTTCTTTAATCTTCCCCCTCCTTCGGATGAACAGTTGCACTACAGGTTTTTAAGTTTCAAAACATAAGTTGCAATAGAAAAACCTCTCTGTGGTGGTGTTCTATGTATGAGTGTTGCTTCTACGGTGTAACTGAGGGAGAGTCATCAGTCACACCCAAGCTGAAAACACAAGTAAGATTTGCACAATACAAACCTCACATAAATGTAGAAATCTTATGCAAAGTAGATTTTATTTTTTTCAGAGGTGCTCAGCCAGTTCCAGCTGATGTCAGTGGGATTTGCAGGAGGGAAGCATTTTGTTTGCTTGGAAGTCATGTATCTAAGCAGGAACTTCACTACAGATTTCCACATCTGAAGACAATGGCCAAGATTCAGATGCAGCCAATTTGAAAAGAATATAATAAACTTATGGCCTGATTTTTAGAGCAAATATGTGATTTAGGAGCAGTTTTAGAAATACAGAAAGTTGACCCATACTGTTTCCTCAAGAACTGTAAGTTTTCATATCTTCTACCTTCTGCTGGCAGAATCAGCCAGAAGACCAAGTCTCAAATATCTGGAGCCGTTCTGCCTCACTGTGCCTCCTTCCCATTGCCCTGCATAAAGCCGTCCTGGGTTATACTGCACAACATGCGCTGTGGATAGAAGTCCCTCTTGATTACAGTGGGCTATTATAAAAATGCCTCACTTCTTATAACTATAGCAGCAGCACATTGTAAGTAAATAGTCAGCTACTGAGCACGGCAGTTGTCCGCCTAAGCGACAGTTTGCTGCCACATCCATCTGTTGATCATGCTGTACTTATCCTTCCCTCCTGTTTTTAGTAACCAGCTTTTTTGTTGGCAAGACAAAGAGGCACAGAACTACCTTTTGTCTTTATTTTATTGACTCAAATTCAGTTGTGAAGAGTTGTTCCTTCCAATCTTCCTTAAGTTGTGGCATTAAGATCTATGATACAAATACATTGAGAAGTTTTTAAAACTACGATTACATAAAACAGCAATTCTAAGAACACGGTATTGTAGTTTCATTTGTGGATATTCTTTTCACAAACTTATAACTGTTCTGTAAACCCTTACTTTACTTCAATAAAGGACTTCAATGCTGTACAACAGGAAAGCACCTCCAATGCCTCATCATGTTTTTGAGATTTTTCTAGTGGATTCTAGAAGTAAGGATCACCCTCGGTTTATACCACTGTGTTAGCAGCCACAGAGCTCACGGGAAGGTAGACTGTCTCTACACGGGGATGTAGCGCCTTAGTAAAGCAGGTATATGAGATTATTGCAAAGGCACTTAGAAATCAATTTTCTAAATGATGGAAGACAACTGTTTGGAAAGCAACAGCTCCTCCCAGCTAGTTTCCCACATGTAAATGCAGTTGCTCAGCTTGTCATGAGTTCTACAAATCTGGTTGTTGGCTTATGCAGATGGCTAGTCTACTTGGGTTTGTTTGGTTTTCATTTTTTTAATAAACCAGCTCACACAACAGAAATGTTTCCAGTATGACTGACCAGAATGGCCATGGGAAGGTGTCCATTTTCTGTTTTCAGATATGGAAAATATCCTCCTAGAAATGTAGACTATATTATTTATTCCTGTTGTAGAGATCAAAGCGCAATGTGGTGGGCAAGCATCGCTTATAGTTTGCGAGCAGACAACAACTCGTGTCACAGATTTGGCAAGAGCAGCCTTGACATCAGTCCTATAGCTCTGCAGACTCCAAGCAATTTTTTCTCCTTCCCACTGACAGGTTTCAAGCTCATGCAGTAAGCAACCTCAAAATAATTTTTTTAATTTGGAATATTGTGTCTGGAGTTCTCCACAAATTTGCTATGGAAGATAAATATGCTCAAGAGCTAAATGATTTCCTTCTTGGGAACCAGAACTTCAGCATCAAAGAGTTTACAAGGAAAAATGGGTTTTATCTGAACAGCAGCACATTGCTAGAATGTGAGTTTTTTGGAAAGCCATGTTACCCACAGGTAAATATGTTTATTTTACTAACAGTAGAATGGAGGGGAAGGGGATGTATTCTTACCACTCAATTTGAGACATCTAGCTTCACCAGCTACTCCCCGTTTTCCCTTTACAGCCAGGCAATGGGAAAACAAAAAGTCCTACTCTAAATCACCCTGGGGACCCTGATTTTCCCACTGACGGCAGACACAGCCTGCTGAACTCCCTGAGCTGTAAAATGGAATTTTAGTCTAAATTGCTCTCTGCCTAGTGCTACTTCTGCACGGATAGCAGCCTTTGACAGATGTCATTCCTCCAGGCTGTATCTAACAACCTTTTCCATAAATGGCCTATAACAAAGGTCAGTTTGAGCAGAGTTTTTTGCATGACATGCGTAGTTTTGTTCTTGAGGTCAAGAATATAGACAGTCAGGGTAACTATATGCAGACCTCACAGGAATTTTAAATAGTGAGGTGAAAATAACCTATCTTTCGCAATTTTGGACAACAGACAAAGAATGTGATCGTCCCATTTTTGTGTCAGTGCTTCCATAGGGCAATTCCCAACTTAAATAGAAAACATGAACAGAAAAAAGTCAGGCCTATATTCTTTCAGATTAATCTAACCTTTAGATATGCTGTGACTTCCAAATTTAGGCATTGGAGAATTCTCTTACCTGAAAGACACTAGTGCTAATAACTAAAACTAAAGTAATGAGAAGCAGTCATATTAAATGATGAGATGGCTTTGGGAAAAATGCAAATATTTTACTTTCATATGTAACATGACATTTAGCTTTGAAACAGTCTTCACTAAACATCTGCTGGAAAAATTAAACAAGTTGTTTTTGAATATGTAATTTCTATGTAATGTAAAAGGTATAGAAAAACAACAGGACCTCATTAAATGATTCTGAGCAGCTCATAGGTATTAATAAACAATATGAAATAATTGAATGAAATAATAAACAATGTGAAATTTCTCCTTTAAACTCTGTTTTTTATAGAAAGAGATAAAATCCTTTTGAATATTTCCATCAATTACCACTTTTCTGATTGTAATGTTTAGCACTGCCTTTGGGGGGTGGGGGAAAAAGTAAAACCAACCCAACCAACCCCAATAGCCCATCTCTTGCACTGTAATTCACCAAGGAAACTGTAAGCAATCTTGCTTTCATTTTACTCTTCCCTATTTTCCTTTATTGAAGGATTTTGAACACGTTTTCACTGAATACGGGAACTGCTTTACTTTTAATCGCAATGATCTTCCAGCAAGAAGAGTGAGTTTGTCTGGAAGAGGCTTACATTTGCTTTTTGATGTCCAACAGGTACAGCTATCCTAATGATTATAAACAACAGAGCACATAATAACTTACAGATGAGTAGAGGTGTTTTGTTTTGGGTTTTGTTTTTACTTTTTGCTTGGTTGGCTTTACAAAGATCTTTAGAATTTCATGCACAAAATTCTGTACCAAGACTATTTCTGATTGAGAGGGCATTTTAAAGGAAAGTTCTAATACAGATTTTAAAAGTCAGAATTATTATTGACTCTGTCCCCAGCTAAATGGTTCTGAAAGTTGCAATGAGTGTAAATATGTATATATACACAGTTCATCCACAGCTGAAAAACAGCATCAGAGCAGTAATTTGGTTTTATACAAGCACTTCCGGATAACATAATTTCATTTTCATAAAAGGCCCAGTAGGGAAGGTCATACGGTGCCAATTTCTATGCAGTGCTGAAATTTTAGTTGCAGCAGCAGCAGCAGCTGTGCTCAATGTCAGCTAAGATCTGGTCTTTGCACTGTAAATACTTTATAACCTTATTAGGATTACCTTTGACCAACAGAAAAACTAGAAAACTCTGGGAATATCACCTTGTGAGGTCAGGGAGGAAAACTAAAATCTAGAGTGGTAAATGACTTAGACATTCACTTTTATTCTTTAGGAATTATGAGACAGGAGTGAAGGTTCTGGAGAGGGTAACAGAAAGTTTGCTGAAATGTGATGGGTTGTTGGGAGTAGAAGGAACAAATATCCAAATTATAAGTAAATATTCATCTATGTCTCCTTGCTTTCGAAACTGGGAGATGACAGAAGGAATGAAACCCCCGAAAGCTTATAGTAACTGGAAGGAACCCCACAGAGGTAATCAACAAAGGAAATTCAAGTCAGTTATACTTTTCTGTAAATTGCCAAAAATGTGACTAGAGCTACAAGGCCAAAGAAAATTGCTTAGTACCATTTTAAATATAGCTAAAGCTTCAGAAGGTAAGCAAAGCCAAAACTACTTTAAATAATTATTTTTGTATCAGGAACAATTCACTGATGGACCTGCTCTTGGTTATACTGATGCTGGCATAACTTTTGTTATTCATTCCCCTGAAGAGCTTCCACGCTTTGATGGTTTAGGTTTATTAACATCGGTCGGCATGCATGCACAGGTCTCAATCCGCCAGCTGAAGGTAAGGACTTTGTCCATCAAGTGAAAATATTGATCTTTACTCTCTCTAATTCTCTTCTGAAGTGTGACAATGAATTAGACATTTTCAAAGTTAAAATATTTACCGTGCCAATGTGACTCCTAAAATAACATTTCCTCCAGACACAAACAAAATTACTGCTCTTCTGGGGCAGGGTGGGGGGCATGTCATTGGTCTTTGTATCTATTAAAGTCAGCCTTTCTTTCCTAACGTCTTACAGCCTTGGTGACATATAATGATACAAGGACACCACGGTACTTCCCCACCAACACATTCTGTTACCATTAAGGTTGTCTTGTATTCCTTGTGGAATCCAAATGGAGAGGACTACCCTTCTGCACTAGACTGTCGATTAGGTCCTACTTTTGCTGTGAGAGAGAGGAGAAGATTTTACAATCCCATAAGCACGAACTGTAACTGCCTCCAATTAAATCACAGTGTTACTGCTTATGTCTCCAACAGGCTTCCTTCAGGACTTTAAAATGTGAGAAAATAATACCTAAATTTGAAACAGAGACAAAAAAGTTATATCTTCTGTTATTATTACCCTACAGTCAATTATCCAAGAATACCCATGGGGAGAGTGCAAGCCTGATATAAAGCTTCAGTACCACAAGATATATAGTACTAATGGATGTTTGCAGGAATGCAAAGCCCGGTACATACAGGACTGGTGTGGCTGTTTACCATTCATTCTTCCAGGTATTTCTCAGGAATATCATCATACCATACACTGATCATCTTGTTAGGAGACATCACCTGCTATTGAACAGCAAAGGAGATGGGGCACATGCTTGAGGGATATCTACAGCTGGGATTAATTAAAATTATATTAATTTGTCTCTTTTTTTTTTAATTCAGCAAAAACAAGCAAGATATTTTGGTCAGCTCTAGACCTAGTGTCTGGGTTATTGTCTATTCTTAGGATACAGACCAAAAACCTTTAAAGAAAATATTATGCCTCATAGCTGTGAGACAAGTCTGTAGTCTTCAACCTGTCTTCCTAAAGAGCTGGAACTAAATCCATAAGAAGTCATAGGTTTTCAGATGTACCACAGAATACTTACTTCGCAGGCATTTAGCAGCCACAGCAGAACTGATTGCCTGAAGACAGAAACCGAGGTCCCCCACATAAACCATGGAAAGAGCCTGGGACCAGAAGAGGGCTCTGCAAAAGCCAAATGTCTGCGTGGAGCCATCTAATCAGCCCAAAATGCGGAGTATAGGTGTATGCTGTAATACTCCCCTCAAGAATCCAGGCATCTTAATCCCTCTAGAAATGTAAAGCAATAACATTGCGCCCTGACCAGTCTGCTCCCTCCCACCTTTTCACCATTGAAAGTAATGATAATAGTCACTTCTCTCTGAAGCAAGAGCTGGAACGCAAAAATCTGCTCTCACAGCTCTTTTTTCACAATTAGTGGGCAAGAAAGCCACTGCCATGCCTGCACTTTCTGACTCAATCTATTTTTAAATATTCCCAAGCAAGGCAGAATGTTTTCACTAAGGGACACCCTTAATAATTAACCTCTAGCCTGTTTGTCCGAAAACCCCTTGGAAAGGAAGTTGGCAATCTCCTGGAAACTCACGTGGAAAGGAGTTTGAGAAGGAAATTAAGTATAGATCTCCCATAACCAGAGTGAGAGCTTCTTACAGTGAGAGTCAGATAAAGGAGGGCAATGCCTTCTTTAACTGTGTGCCAAACTGCTAAGTAACATTTCCATGCAAAGGGGAAAAAATGGGGTGAATCTGAGACCATCTGAAATCCAACAATTTTGCTGTTAGCTCAGGGTGCTATCTTGCCCCTTATGTCTCCAAACAACTCTTGCATGAAGTTCAAAACTTCTTCTGAAACACATGGGGTGTAATCATCTACAGTACTTTGATTTTCATCACTAGCAAAAACCCAGAAATTCCTGGCTTTAGCAAGCTAACGCAAAAAGTGATCCACAAGCTTAAAGGCAATTCTGGCTGGCACATGTACTAACAACGTTTGCTCCAAACACAAGCCTCCTGGCTTGGTCTGTTGTGTCTCTTCACTATGTACCCCTTGTGGTGTTGGTAACCGCACTGTGCCCAACTGAATCGATTTCTCAGTTGTAAAATGATAAACATGAAGTGGTGAGCGGACTTTGATGACAATACATTTCAGTTTAGTAGAAATACAGCTAAGGGTTAGATTGTTAATTGAAGTTCCTAAAGTTTGTTGTTTATTTTGAAGGAAATGGAACAGAATGTGATTTGCTGAAGTTTTACAATTGTGTTTATCCAGCAATCTGTAAGTAATAACTTCATATTTTCTAAGCCAATTCCAAACAGTAGACAACAGCTGTCAATTAAAACAAAGTACTGCAAGGAATACTGAAACAAAGTACATCCCGGTTCATTTAATGTTCTGAAAACAGAGACCAGACAGAGCATTACATAGATGCCAATTAAAAAACCATAGGAATTCATTTTAGTAATCAGAAATGGCTTAAAATGGAAGAATGTTCAACTAATCTATTCCCAGTTACCAAGCCTCTAGCTTGTATTTTGCATCTTCATGGTATCATGCTTCTAGCTCCAATGTTGTATTCTTTTTGTTTGTTTGTTTGTGACAGAAAAGTGAACAGCACAGTAATAAGAGGTTTGCTAAGTAATAGAAAATAGAATTTAAAAAAAATCACTGGACTTTAAGGCTTTTCTTTTCAAAAGTAAAATGAATTACGTATTTTCAAAGTGCTCCAAATGAATTTATTTCCATAAGCAAATAATCTGCACACGGTAGATATGAAATTTATAAATAACTACAACAGACTTTTTGGAACATACTGTAAATGGTAATCTGAGAAATAACTTATCACACACTTTAGAAAGCCTCCTTTTTAATTGTTTTGGATTTTGCTCTGTAACATGACTCTCCCTTCCCAAAGGAATGGATGATTAAGATACGAAGTAAATTAACAAGTCTGGGGGGGCCTGTGTGAGGCTTTATTTCTGTTTTGATTAGGTGTGCACAGCACTCAGGCAGGATCTACTACTGTGAACCATCACTATTTCTTTTTCCTGTGGCTCTTTTGAAGTAGATTCTGCTAAGTCCACATTCTTACATAATCGTGACCTTTGGTAGCCTGTCATGGTGGAAATACATCTATTATTTTACTTAATGGATATTCTGTGATCAAGTTTCAAAGAAAACACTGAGCAATAAACAAAAGTGAGCCCTAAGTCTTATCAAGGACAGGTAGGATTCAGAGCTGGACCCCAGAAAGAACGGGCATCACAGTACTGTACATGGCAAACCTGGCTTGTAGGTCTCCGGTCCCCAGGACCCCCAGTTACGTGCTAAGTCTCCTTTTACAGTGCAGGAGAGGTTAGACACCTGATAACAAAATCTCAAATGACAGCACACTGATACAGCATCTGCGGGACCTACCATTGGTGAGAGCATTTATTTTAGGGACTCTGAAGGCTGGCTGTCCAGAAAGAAATCCACAACCCCAGCATCCCTGGAGAGTACCTCAAACCATCAGCTAACAGGCTGAGATACATCCTCCCCTGTGGGTTGCAAAAGCGAGAAGCTCACACGCAGTGGGAACAGACACAACGGCCACCACCACACCAGGACAAATAGAGCATCACAAGCAGGAGGTTATGGTATCTCAGAATACCAGATGGCTTTGGGTGATGGTTTATACTTTAGGAAATATTTATGCCTTACCGTTTTTCTTCTACATTAACTTTCTCCAGCTTTCCCAGATTTCTGTAATGATTTCTTTCTGTTAGAACCTCATCAGAGGAATGGGTCCCCACTTTCATGAGTGGTCAGACCTGCAGAATATTGTGACTTCTCTTTGGTATTTGAAGAAACAAAGCTGTCCCTAGGCCCTCTTAGCTGTCTTAAACCCAATCATCAAATGGCAGGCAGGAGTTAAGGTAAAGTGAACTTAGCTCACCAAGATTTTTCTGTAGTTATCAGATGATAGTAAACTACAACAGGCATTGCTCTGGAAGCGGTTTCTGTGCACTGAAATGAGCGAGGCAGACATCAAGGCATCAAGACCAAGGATTATATACTTAAGTATGTAAACAGAGAGCTAGCACAGAACATGGAAAGTCTTCTGTTGTCTGGCTGTTTAACTGTGAATGAGAAATAATAAGCATATAAAGCCCTAATGAAGGCAGAAAGACTTACAGGTGCTGAATTTCTTTGGAAAAAGTGACCAAAAAAATCTCAACCCTTATTACTGTGCACCAGTTTCCCAAATGCCAGTTACAAATACTTATTTGTTCCTTCAAAACGGAGAAGTATCCAATTTTCCCAGGATAACTAACCTGTGCATTTATCAAAGTCAGTAAAAAGTAATTTTGTAGGTTTTAAAAAAAGTTTTTAAACCCTGCTTTTTAAGAAATATTATGCAAATTATTTCTCATGAAATTTCAGATGATATAGAGATAAAAGGATTATGTACAATAGGAACCCACAATTCCACTTGCCCTGCCCCATGTGAAGAAACGGATTATCCTACCACTGTCACCTATTCAAGCTTTGGAGGAGAAAAAGCCATAAAATATTTTTCTGCAAAACTGAAGAAAAGCCCAGAATACATCAGGTAATCTTGCTTAACACCTTGTCTAATATCTTTATCAATTACTTTTAAGTGTGCTAATAGAGCGTATGATGTATATATGACTTTTAAAATTATATTCTTTTGTGTGGTATTAATAATGTCTGTGAGATAAAATATTCTCTTAAACAAAATTGGTTAAGATTTATGCATATTTCTATATACATGAAATATAGACTTGTGGATAACATAAAATAGATACTGCAATTAAAAAGGAATGTTCTCAATTACCTCTGTGTCACTGATCTCTCATAACAAAGATTTTTGATCACTTTTGCATTTAAAAATAAAGAATGGGCAGGGTTATCAAACCTATCCACATGAGCAATCCATCCAATAGAGAAGGCAAACCTTCACCCTTCCACAGCTGAAGGCAACGAACAACCTAGATGCTATATAAAGTTGTTCTCCTTTCTCTCAACCCTTCCCAAACAAAGCTTCATAACCACTTAAGAGCTAGGTTTCATTGTAGCAATAATATCACAAATGTAATAATATTTTCTATTGTTAGTAGAATTCACTAATAATGTTTATAATATAAAAGTTATTTAGAAAATATTTGGTACGATATTGATTCTTATGAGGTAGCAGAAGAGTGAAATAGCAGGCCATTACACGTACAGCAAAAGAAAATGGGTCTATATCCGAAAGAAGAGAACTTCTAGCGTGAAAACATGTCTCAACAGCATTGACTACACCTTTTATTCAGGAAATGGTGTTAGAACTTATGTTATGCTCAGACCTATGTCACTCAGTAGTAGCACTGAGCTGACATAATCTGGATACTTTTAAATTCATAGGAGAGATATCATATATGCTCACGCCTGAATAGTGCATATGTGCCTCACTGTTACAATATAATAAATCGATGCCAGATTTCCTTGCAAATGCAAGCATTAAATATCCAAAAATAGAATGGTTTCCAGATTTTTTTTTTGCCAGGAAGATGCAATCTAGTTGTCAAAGAGCATTTAATACAGTTTTATAAGCTAAATTACCTCTTGCTCCCAGACGAAGATGTCAGCAGTACAAGAAAAAGTATTGACAGGTGCTACATGAACTCATAGTTTCCACAACATCCAAATGTGTTTATAAAGAACTGTAGAAAATTTGGCTAACAAAATATCTAAGAGTATTTAATTGTTTCAGTGATTTCAGTTTTCTCACTCTTGAAGCTGTCAGTCTGTAAATGCTTGCATACGTTTATACGTGAATAGGAACTATATGAATCACAGAAAGGTTTGGGTTGAAAGGGACCTTTAGAGGTCACCTAGTCCAACCCCCCTGCAGTGAGCAGGGACATCCCCAACTAGATCAGGTTGCTCAGAGCCCTGTCCGACCTGGCCTTGAATGTTTCCAGGGATGGGGTATCTGCCACCTCTCTGGGCAACCTGCTCCAGTGCCTCACCACCCTCATTGTAAAACATTTCTTCCTTAAATCTAGTCTGAATCTACCCTTTTTTAGTTTAAAACCATCAGCCCTTGTCCTGTGGCTACAGGCCCTATTAAAAATTCTGTCCCCAGTGAAGATTATGAAAATAAAATCTGTTGTTACATGTAAAAGATATTAATCGTTTGAGGACATTTTATCTTTGTTGATTATTTTATTGTCTGTAAATATCATGCGCAACCCAGTAATTATTCAATTAAGCAAGTGAAAATACAGAACATTCCTCTGTTACCAAGCCTTAACCAATAGGAATCCTGGCCACATATCAACAAGTACATATTCTGAACTATAAAGCGCAGAGACCTATTGATTTCTGAAGATGTTAGAAGGGAAAAGTTAAATATTTATTGGATAGTTCTGCTAGCAACTCCATGACAATGGTATGAAGTCTTATTAATAGAAGCTATAAGAATAAGATTATTTTTATTACTCAGCTCTACCCGAGTTTTAGAATTATCACCTAAAGAGATAGAAGTGGTTATTTTACATAGCAAATGCTTTATGTTCATGAATATTTTTAATGAGCTCATTATCACTGTCAACCTGAAAATCTGTAGCAGTTCACTCTTCTGAAGAATGATTGCTAATTTTATTCTTAAAGGTCACAACATTATGTGTGCAATGAGTTTTTGTGTCTGTTTTATTCCACAGCTGTTATGTTTATACTCTATTTAGGACTTAGGCAGAATCCTTCTGTAGACATGATATCATAAAGATGAGCTGTTTGCTCACACTGAATCATTCCAACTGAGATTTACCTACTCTTCTGCTTTTGCAGTGGGCAAGAGTATAATTAGGTAAGTGAGGCTATTAGCAGAGGACAGAACTAAACATCCCAGTATAGGACAAAGGCTCTTCTGCACAAACATGCTTATTGAAATAAGCACAATTAAATATACAGTTGCACATAATCAGGAGTGGTAGGCTGCACTCCCAAGCACTGCACCCGCTGTAGGTCAGGATGCTTGACCCTTCCACTCAAGCTTATCTCTGTGACCCTAAAAAGTATGAGTCTCTCTCACAGTACAGATCTAGAGTTACTTTTTCAACGTAGCCTGAAGATCTCCTCTGACAAACTCATTATAACTGTTGTTAATAGATGACTGAAGAAAAAATAAGTGTCCTAACTCATTCTGGTAACACTCATCTAATTGTTCTTTAAAAGACACCGTCACTTTCCCTGAACTTGGTCTGTGCTGATAAATGCTGGTAAAAACAGCACTCCTGACTGTCTCAAATAATACTGTATGTATTTGTCATTAGGCAGAACCTTGTGCGTATTGACATTAAATATCATGATCTGAGCTACAAAATAACACAGCAGCAAAAGGCCTTGACTATATCCGAGTTGCTTGGTAAGTGAATGTTTAATATTTATTTATTGCTGATTAATAATTAATCTAAAAAAAACCAATCAACCACACAAACACACCTGGTTTTTTTATTCTTTCCCCTCTCAAGTCATAGCCTATGAGGACTTCCAAACAAAAAGCAATACCTTTTATATTATAATGGTAATAATCATGTCTGCCTCATGGTCATTTTTGGTACCATCTCCTGTCATTCCATTAAAGAATCTGCACTACGGTCAGCAGCCAAGTGTAAGAAATAAGTTTGGCACTAGTTTATGGTTATATCACACACAGGACTGTAAGAATAGTGAAGTTTACGGGATTTGGAGGGGAGAGGGAGAACATGAGAAGGAGAAGCAAGAGAATGGTTAAAAAAGCATAGAAGTAGGAAATATTTTAAGTATCTGCTCCACAGTAGGATGTGTTGTGTTGTACTTGCTTTATTTAGAATTTTAAGAACCACATTAGTCTTCTCCAGTAAACATTCTTAAGAATATTAATTCTGTTTTCTTAAAGTGATGGATTATCTATATTGAATTTATTTAACACTTGAACCTGGCAGGGTTGTGTTTGCTTCTTAGACTAAACCAAATGCTTAGGATGACATATGTTTATTTCCTTCTATTACAGCCGATGTAGGTGGCCAGCTTGGATTGTTTTGTGGTGCCAGTATGATTACAATCATAGAACTGCTCGAGTATATTTTTACTAACTTCTGCTGGATGTGCATCTTTCTTCTATTGAAAGCTCCTGAAATGCCTCAGTGGAACAATCTTTCTCAGAATCAACCAACACACAAGGAAAAAAAGGGAATACAAGAATGTTAGTGGCTTGCAGAAGCACAAATGAATTATTTCTGCAACTTCCCTTCCTTTTTAAGATACAAAACCAACAATAATATTTTGCATTGCTCCCTTCCCTGCACTCCTTATTCTTCCTGCTTCTTTTGTTGCCTAGAACTATTTAACTGTGCTACTTTAAAGAGTGAACTTTGGAAAGTCTCTCTTTCTTATGTAAAGAAAAATGTAATCTTTACCCAAAATTTTATTTTAAAGAATTACCAATTCTTTTAAATAGCATAACAAGTGATACTGACATACGATGCAATTTAGAATTTCTGACCCAGCTTTATCTTCTGTATTCTGAGTGAGGAGAAATAACACACATGCCAAATTAACACACACAAGTTTCTTAACTGACATAAAGGTGGAGAATTTCTATGCTGAAAAAGCAGATTCCTTATCAACGACAATGTCTTTGCTCATAGGTTACCACTGTTACATGTTCCAATAAAGGATATTGTAGCTTTGCCTATCAGAACTAGGAGTGTGCTTCTACAGCCTATTATCTGTTGCCTGAAATGCATTAAAAAAAAAAAAAAAAAGAAAAAATCTCATGAGACTGCCAAGTACAATATAGAGAACTGTAGGGCATCTGAGCGGATGACAAGTGGGCAAACATAGGCAAAGTTCAGCATTTAATGTCATGAAAGATGATAGCAAAGACTAAAGGCTTCATCTAAGTCTTACTAAAAATCAGTGAGTAAGAATTTTGTGGCTTTGGTGCTGAAACAGGCTTCCTGAACATTTATTCCTTTAGAAGTGTTCAGAAAAGCTCTGTGCTTTCCTACACCTGTGTGGGCCTATGGAACAGTAGTGGCTTAGAGCCATATGGTTGTAGAAAAGACTTTGGTGATTGAATACAACTTCCAAAGATGTGTAATAGTGTAGTGCATACAGACACTCTCCCCGCCCCATGCACACTAAAGCTCATAGAACAAGAGGTGTGCACTGGAGGGGGGTGTTGTGTTCTTTTTAAGTATGTCTTAGTAAACAGCATAATCATTTTAAAATGTGAGAGTTAATAGGATAGGATCATTTCACTTTATACAATTAAATTATACAGTGTATCTTTACTACATTTTTTTTCTCTACAATAGTTCTCTGAATACAGTTCTGAACAAATCCATGCTTGCCCTTGATAGTCATGATAGTCTCTTGCCAAATTCTATCTATCAGAGCTTATGGTGCTTTTGGAGCCTGGATGGAAACCCTTTAGGAGAGGTAGATGCAAAAGAGTCTTGTAAAAGATGCACCCAAGACTAATTTTAAGACTACATGATAAAGGATTATCCTGATTTGAAGCATTGGCTTCTATTCAATTAACTATACATGATAGTAATAGATAACTGTTTATCTGAAAACTTAGAGACAGTTGTCTAGACCTAAGAATAGCACCATGTCGACTTTGCTGATCAAAACATACCCACATTAGAAAGTTTACGAAGGCTACAACATTATACCTTCTGAACCACTGCCCCCCCAATAAGCGCCAGGACTCTGCAACCCTCAAACTGCCCAGGAGCATGTCTCTGTGCTCTTAAGTAACGTCAATGCCATGCCTGAAACTCCAGGTGAGCAAGCAGCCATAGCCATGCCCTATAATTCACACTATTCTTCCATACCACCTGCTCAAATTCAGCAACTAATAATAAATTAGTTTCTACAAAGGAAGTAGTAACTGTACTTAATAAGCAGCCAAGTCCTTAACGTTAGATATAAAGTAATGAAAAGGCTACCATATGGCCATCATTAGCAACAGTTTCCCTTCAACATAAACCCTAGGATATGCAATTCAGGAAATACAGGAAATGTTTTTGCTTCATCGAAAGATGCCTTGATTTTACTCCTCAGTAACTGCAGGCTTGAGAGACCTCAAGGTTAACTTAAAGATTTTTTTTATTGGTCATCTCTGCTGGGACTTTCCCCCCCTCACTATTACCAAGCACACGCACACTTGGAACAGCAGCCATACAAAAAGGTTTATCTCACCCCATTGTCCGAGGTGTGCATTGGCCAAAGCAGAGGAAGAATGGAAAGAACGGAGCAAACATACAGCAATATTTCTCTAAAGATTTCTCCCAGCCTCAAACAGTTTGTAGCTGTGGAATTCTTGAGCCAGAAGAAATTCTATTTTTGGAAGTAGGAATCAGGTATTATCTGGCTTCTGGATAAAAAGAAAAGCAGGGGAAAGATTAAATATAGTAATCTAGCACGTGTCGTATTTCAGAGATCAAAGTGTTTTGTAGCTATCAATCACAATGATGGTTTTTTTGGTTTGCTTCTACTAACAAGGGTTAAATAAAAATTAGTATTGTAAGGACTAAACAAAAGAAAACGGATATTGTTTCTGCTTTGCTGAAAGTTCAAGTGCAATAAAGCACAGAACATGATAAAGAATCAGCAGAAAACCTCCCCAGTTCTCACAGAGGGAAGGTACTTGCATCTTTGCTTAGTTTAACAAAATTAAAATGACTCTTGCTTACTCCGCTGTCTTCGGACAAGGACAGCTGAAATCACTGCTTGGTTACAGATTCTTCTAACACATGTGGCAGAAGGAGCTCTGAAGAAAGCACAAAGACTGGTGTTTTGCCCAAGGTCAAGTGACAGACTAAGATGGGTTTTTTCAGCAATGGCTTGTGATGAGATTATATAAGGAAATTGATTCCCCAGCATAGCTAAATATAGCAACTGTGCTGTGCAGCAGAGCAGAAGTAAGGGTGCTTTTGTATTTTGATCTATGTCTATTATTCTATTAAGGCAACAGAATTTTAAAGTTTTAAGAAAATATTTGTCTTACTGGATAGGTAAATCTATTTATAGATCTATATCTATAAGTGCAGCAGAAGCAAGGTATTTTAACAGTTTGATCAGATCATCTCCCATTTTAGCATTATTTCACTGCTTATTTGTTTGCTTTTCTTTTTCACAAGTGCACATCCATGCTCCACGGACAGATATCAGCAAGCTTTTCTCATGCTAATTGTTTGATTCTAAAATGTTAATCTTAACAACAAAACTAGTGACATGATTGGGAAAGCCCCCTTGGGCTCCTTCCAACTCCTTGTCTGATGCGTACAAAGAGATGCAACACAGAATTTTGTAGCTAGAAACACATCAGCCTGAAGATGACACCCTCCAACTGGCCCAAAGTAGTTAGTGTTGCACAACAAATAAAATAAAAATGGGACATATTTTTAAATGCATTTTGCATAAGTCATTAAAATTTATTTAACACTGTAGATAATATCATGCTGTTGCATACAACATTTTCTGAAGAATGGAGGAAGGCAGTTGGGTTGTGTGGATAATGATCTGTGTTTGTTTGCTCTGGATTTTGTGTCTGGAGAGCATTGTTGCATTCTCTTATGCATTGCATTCATTTTCACACCCTGGGCAGTGGATCAGAGTATCTAAGTAGCTCCTGGTACAAGGAAGACAGCTTTATAAACTATCAGACAGAGAACCTGCCGTGACAGATTGGGGTGGGGGAAGGCTGGAGATTGTTAAAGACTTGCATTGCATCTTTTGACAGATTTCTTCAGCTCATTTCCTTATTTCTTCTAAGATCTTTCACAAGGCCACTATTGGAAGATATGTGGCAGACATCTCTAAAGAAGTGCCAGAAATTAAGGATTTATTCAAGTAGAAATTGTGATTTTGGCCAAATTGCTCAGGAAGCAGGCCTGGCACTTGCTTAGTAGGCAAAGCAAAATGAACACATAATGGCCCATACAGGAGAAGGAGTGGGATCAGACTTCTATGCAGCAGATTAATTCATTGCAGTGTCTCACCAGTAGATGCCCCACTTACCTTAGGCTTCAGTTCATAAGCCTTCCTGTGCATGGATTTGATTTCTCAGCATCTATTATAGAATTACTCAGTATAACTTAAGGCAGATTACTTCCCTCTGATTAATGATGTATGAGCTGGGGAAATATTTCAAAGAAGTTGCTGGCAAACCTGATGTTACTTAGCCTGAACTAAGTAGCAGTGTCTTTGCTGCACAATGTTTAGATTCATTTCTGAGGTAAATAAACAAACAAAAATATTCAGCCATCCCCATACTGCATGAAAATAAGTTGATCAAAGTATCTCTTAAGAAGCTTATACAAGCCCGCTGATCTACTGTTGCTTAAGAAAGTGTTAAGGTAAATAGGAATTTCCTTAATCCTCACCAATTCTTTAAACTGAAGTTATACAGGAAAAAAAAGGAATGTCCCTGTACAATCACTTAAGTTTGAAGGTAGTTAGCCGTGTCTACCCTCTAGCTCTAATATGGCTGTTTGCACTGTGTGTGAATCTGGTTCTGGCAAAACTTCAGGAAAGCAGTCTTCCTCACTCAAGTAGTACCCCATGGCAGCATGATACAGCCCCTTGGTTTCTTGCAGCTCCTTTCGAGTCTAGCACTGCTCTGCAGTTGCTCTGTATTTTGGAAATTCAAGAATCATCAAACAATTCTAAAAAAATCACAGACCAAGATAAACCATAATGGCTCACTCATACTGCCTGTCAAAGTACACAGTGTTTTAGAAGTGTATATCCCTTATTACGCTATAAACATCAGTACAGCTAGTCACTGTAACTGCATTCTGAGCTAAAACATTCTCAGCCTGACAGTTGATGTGCTTACTAAACTCAGGATACAGGAACTATCTCCAAGCTCATATTGTAGTAATTACTTTCTGTGATGTTGAAATATGATGGTTATAAACTACAAGCTCTGTATGAATGGGATACTGCTGTAGAGCCAGGGCTAGCATCACATCTTGTTGATGCTGCTTATGACCACCCTGGCCTTGCTAACCCTCTCGCACCGCAAGTCCCTTTCCCACCAGAAGCAGATCACCTCTGCTGCCTCCTTGCTAGAGGCAAAAGACACCACAAGAAGAAGGGAAGCTTCTTTGGAAGAGAAAAAACTCCAAATGACCCTTCCCACTGCACACACAACTGACATCCAAACAGAGGTGCCCGACCCATCTCCTACCTCACGACAGAGATTAAAAAAGAACCAAAACCCACCAGCCAAACACTTTTGGGCTCAGGAGTGCTTTTGCAAAACTGTAGAAGGGAGAGAGAGATCCACACAAGTACCTGTTCTTTCCAGACTGAAATACTAAAACCCTTCTACCTCTAGAAAAGTGTGTCATTTTGCAACATGAAGCCTGCTTAAGTGCACGTCTAGTTTTGCCTTGCAGATTGTGGAGATTGCTTTCAAAGAAATGACCCTGAGCCTTAGAAAATTTAGTAATACTTCCAGGACACTTCAGGGTCCTTGATTAAATAAGGCTTCTAGTCCACATCACAATTGTTAGTATTTCTGCTTACTGCTTACTTTGTGACACTTTCAAAGCCACTTTCAACCTAGCCAGTTGCTTTGAGTTAAAGTGATGAACACCTAGAGTAACACAGGTTGTGTCAAGCATAGCATTGGGTTCTTTTATGTACTTCTAGCTATTTAAGACTTGGCAAATAGATATTCAAGGCAGGATTGGTGATTATATATTTGACCATTGCTGATGTATCTACCACATACTTAAAGGCTTCTATTTAAACTGCAAATCAACTGAAGACAAGAAATAGGAACAGTTACAAGAAGTAAGACTTTCGTACACAAGCTGTGAAAAATGTGGATTTCTCAGGGCTGCACACATGCCATAGAGCATGCAAAAACTGTCCATTAAAAGCCAGTAAATTTGCTTCTGGTGTTGTTCAACTCAACCCACATGTCTCCCACAACAGTGACTCAATTCTTAGTGCAGTTTCCATAGCTAAAGTTATTGGGAGTATCAGTAAAGAATTTTAATATAACCTCTTTTCCTGGGGTAACTGACAGGTCTTTGCATGTAGTAGCTGCCAAAGAAAACGTTTCTAGAGAGCCTGCTACAACTCCTGGCTAATAGGACTAGCTCTGGAGCCCTGGAATATTTTCCTGTTGGTCACCTGGCCTGCTACGTTTGTAATCCTGAATGAGCCCTTAAAGTTTCTAGCCACTGTCTGCGGGACTAATATTGTTTGTTACAGACTTGGTCCAGAGTTCAGTGGAAATTTTCCACCCTAAAAATGCCAAACAACCTCAGACCATGCCCATGTAAACTTACAGTTCACTTACAGATTGTGCATCCTCTAATCTGGAAGTGTTACATTACATCTTGATCTTTTCCTGCTGTCTGAATAAATGGAATTTGGGGGTGTTTAGTTCTAACTTCTGAGAAATGTATGAATAAAAAGGGCAAACAACACCCCACATGAAACAAAACAGATATGAGAAAAAGCCCAACTATTTAACTGTAGAAACATCACAAAATCTGTTTTAAGACTAATTGTAAGACGACGGTCACTGTTGAAACATCTAGCAAAAAAAACAGTAGCAAAAAAAAAAAGGCAAAACTGTTACTAAGACACCAACATAATTCTAACAAACCCCGAGGGAAAGAAAGAAACAAGGTCACATCATGCAACACAGCACCATATTTTAGAGAATTCTTTTTTCCTGAAGAGTAAGTTTAGTTGCTCTTTGTTTTCCAGTATCCCAGTTCGGACAAGGACTCCACTGAGTGGAGTACTTCACAAAATGTGGACCCTGTTCCAAAGGTCCCTCAGCCTTAGAAAACTGTAAAGCATCTGCTTCATCCCTCAATTCAGAGCACTGAATTCAAAATGCCAAAATGTTTTGGGATGCCACTTCAAATGCTCAGATAGGAAAGTGGGGTAGGTAGGCAATGGCTATTACCTGTTCCCTCATTGCTACTGCTTGCAAAGAAAGCCTAGCTGTCTTAACACAAAACAAGTGGCCTAAAGAGTGAGCAGACAACAGCAAACAGCACTGTCATAGCGATGGGCATGAGCGTCCCAGAGCCTCCCTCACAGAGAGCGACACGTTATGCACCCGGTGTGTGAAGAAGGAGGGGGCAGCAACGGTTTCAAGTTGTGTTGAACAGCCCAGCTTCCTGCCACCCAGTCGTTTTGACGACATCTTTGAGTTCGCTCCAGCAAATATTCACCCACATAAGCTCTGCTGGGGACACTCGCAAATACTGGATTAAGAGGTTTATATCTAAATTTGGAGACAATCTATTCATTCTTTACTGCTGATACACAACTGAATTCTCTCTAGTTGGCACTGCCAGTTTCTGCGTATCCCGTGAGAAGTTTTCAGTACAATGAGCCAATAAGAAACATTTGGCAGAAAATTCTGTCTGGAAATCAAGAGAATTATAAGCAAGTTAGTAACTGTGTTCAATCCCAAACATACATCCAATAGGGGAAATAATCTCTTTGGGGAAGAGAAAGGGGTAGTTCCCAACAGAAGAACAGAATGTTTGTTGTGACACTTCCAATGAGAGGTAGGGTTCATACCTCTGAAGAAAATCAGAAGGGCTGAGGATCCAAACAGTTCCTGTGATAAGGAAAACACTAGACATTTGCCTTCTTTCTCAACCTCTGTGTCTGTTGTAACACCAAACAGGAAATATACCTTCTAAACATAGCTGCTACTGAGTTTGCAGTGGAGTTAGACTGCATTAATTAACCTTTACAGGAGCTTTCATCACACTTAACAGTTTAAAGTCAACAAATATATTTCAGAATTCCACTGCATAATTCTGACATAGTTCCCTCAATAGAGAAAAGAATATAAACACGTTCACAAACTGATCAGACATTTGCATGATTTCAAGACCAGCTCTAGGGTGCTCTATAAGGAAAATATGCAACAGTCACTTATCGATATGGATTTAATTAACAACAAATTCCTAAGCAATAGTGGTTAAAGCTAGACAAATTCTGAAGGGTTATATCAAAGATAAAATTTGACTACTTTTTTTTGTCAGTCTCCCTGTCCAGATTTATAAACACTAGGTTACCCAAAGGCTCTCTACCTTCAAATAATGAGCTGAAAGAGGCTGAGGGTTAGTTTTTGAGATTGTTAGCAATTAGCCACCAGGACAGAACCGCTGTCCTGCTGAGAAAGCTATAGGAGGAATGGATTTATATCCTGTACTCTGACTGCATGCATTCGGCTATGTATCACTAACAACAGATTAATGAAATAAAGCATATACAGCACTTGTTAATTAAAATGAATACATAGTTCACATGCATCAACAGATGAATGTTTGCCCTAAGGAGCATGAAAGACAGCAGAACAGACAACAGATATCTCTCAGACTCATAAAACAAACAACACTTCCTTTAGCCATACTTACAGAATCAGTCAGTGCCCAACTTCTGTCCCTCTTTTTCTTGTTAAAAGTGAAAAAGTGGCAACATTGCTTTGTACTGTTTCTTTGGATGCTGATGGGAAGAAGGCCCTTGGCAGGGACCAGAGCTGCCAGCACCCTGCATGCCAGTCTCCCTTGCCTGGCTCCTCTGCACCCACAGAGCCACACTCCCTCTGCTACAGGGTAAGGCAGGTGTACCCCACATGCTGCTGCTCATGCAAGTGCCCAAACAATGAGGGGCCTGAAAGAGGCCTTGTGCTCAGAAAGCATCAGGTCTCCTTTGTCCTGCACCTTCCTGATTATCTCTCTGTTCGACCTGCCCCTGTAGGGTGGAAACAGGCATCAACAAAAAAGCCACAGCAGTGCTTAAAGCTATTCCCTGACTGAGCTGTGTGCTGGTGGGTGGAGGCTGTTCCTTTCAACACCTAATTTCCTGCTCAGGTCTTTATTCCCTGATTGCTACTAAAATTTTGTGTGCTCTATGAGTGCATAAAACCATACCTCATAGCCACACACTCATAGAATTTACCCACTTGCACATAAGCCAGAAGAAAGCTGCTTTTTGTTTTTCCACAGGCAGGGAGTTTTCCAGCATGTGTTTGTTGTCCGGGAGCAGAAGACGTTCCAGCCTGACCCAGCTACTGCAGTCAGTAACTCTAATGACTTATGGATGTTTTCAAGTACAGTGAGCAAGAAAAACAATTCTGATAAATGCAACCCAGGGTTCATATCTGCATTTCTGAGATACACAGAAGGGGATTGTTAAAGAAACAGACTATGGAAAGAATCAAAGACTCTTTAACACAGTCCATCCAGTTTATCATAGAATCATAGAATCGTTAAGGTTGGAAAAGACCTCTAGGATCATTGAGTCCAACTGCTAGCCTATCACTGCCAAGTCCACCACTAAACCATATCCTCAAGCACTACATCTACCTTTCTTTTAAATACCTCCAGGGATGGAGACTTAACCACTTCCCTGGGCAGCCTGTTCCAATGTTTGACAGCCCTTTCGGTGAAGAAGTTTTTCCTAATGTCCAACCTAAACTTCCCCTGGCGCAGCATGAGGCCATTTCCTCTTGTCCTATCACAAGTTACTTGGGAGAAGAGACCAACACCCGCCTTGCTACAACCTCCTCAGGGAGTTGTAGAGAGAGATAAGGTCTCCCCTCAGCCTTCCCTTCTCCAGACTAAACAACCCCAGTTCCCTCAACCTCTCTTATAAGACTTGTCCTCCAGAGCCTTCACCAGCTTCGTTGCCCTTCTCTGGACATGCTCCAGCACATCAGTGTCCTTCCTGTACCGAGGGGCCCAAAACTGAACACAGTACTCAAGGTGCAGCCTCACCAGTGCCGAGTAGAGGGGCACGATCACCTCCCTGTTCCTGCTGGCCACACTATTCCACATCCTCATAACTAAAGATTGTGCAGTAGTTTGAAGATGGTAGAACTGTAGATGAGAACAGAAACACCAGAGTTAGGGACTTTGGCCCTGGTTTAATACAACTTTTTCTTTATATTCACCAGAGGGTTCTGGTCAAAATGAACATAAGGCACAGAAATAGATTTGTAAAATGGACTATGCTGCATTGGGAGTGATACCGTTGGTCAGCAGATATGGAACCTCCTAGCAGATAGGTAAGCACTCCACAAAAGAAGCCATTCCTGAAGTGCTAATGAGTTCCAAACAACTAATTCCATTAACAGACCAGATAAATGCATCATGGTAATGCACTAATATAACATTGTCTTGCAGCAGTGCTGCAGTTGCCACAGGTCTCCAGGTTTGTGGGGGCAATAAAATCGGCCATGCAAGCAGAAATGACTCAAAAATTCTTCTATAATAAACTATCTGTGAAATATGAAATGAAATGTTTAGAAAGATGTGGTAGTATAATATCTTTGACTTGTAAGTCTTAAACAATTAAAACAAACAATTCTCTCTTAAAATAGCATCTGCTTTGTAACAAGTTTTGGTTGCTTCTAGGACACTTTTCTTCTAAGAGTTTCCTGTAAAGGTAGTTATGGGAATACTGTGTGCTGCTAGGGAAAAGTTTAGCAACTCCTTTATCTTGAATGTTGTTACATAATGGTGGTGTTACATAATCCTTACCAAAAAAGTTACCAGAGATCAATGGCATTTTAACCATTTCTTTTGTAGATACTGGAATATTTTATCTTCATTTAAAATGTTAGGTTATGTTACATCCTTTAACACATGGCAACTGTTGCAATGCAAAGTATTGACGCATCTATCAGAGACACAACAAAGAAGTCAGAAGGGAAAGGCTTGTGATTTCTTGGGGATGGCAGGGGCAGGCAGGTGTAAGATGAAAATTCAGCACTTCCTAAAAACAAAGCCAATGAACCAAAAGGATGGACTGTGTCCCTGACAGGTATGCAGCATGGTTTGGGGACCATTTCTCCAGGAAATAAGGTTCAAGTAAAAACTGAGGTTGAGCCTTTCACAGAGGTAGAGATCTGATCATTAAACCAGCACTTTTGTCCAGATAGCCTCTCTTTTCAGCCTTACAAAATGAGCAGTGGAAATTAATATATCTAATTCTGTACTTTGACAAATCATTATATCTTGAAGGAAGCAATTGCTTCCAAAAATAAATATTTTCCTGTACAACAAAATTGACCTTTCTTTTCTTCCAGTGATCAAAGCAAAGCAGCGGTTATTTCCACAGTCTTCCTTAGGAGGAAAATGGAGTAACTCAGGAAAGAATGTTCTTCCAACAGCTGCTGACTTTAGATTTTGCAGTCTGTGTGGAACTCTTGCTACTCTATGCAAGAGTGTACAGTACACAAATGGGTACACAGTAAAAGGCGCCTGTTTGGTCAGTGATTAATTCCTCAACTTTTAAACAGAAGTACTGCAGGCACAGCGGAGAGCTAAATGCCTGCTAGTCAGGGGAAAGCCAGCGACAAGCAAGGTGACCTTGTGCTTCTTCCCTAACAAATACCTGCAAAAGTCTGCTACCTCCAATCAAAAGCAAGCCTCCAGCTCTCAAGGCAAGCCTCCAGGCTGGTGGCCAGCTGCTTCTCTGTACCCTTTTGCCAGGATGGTGACAGCAGGTGAGGCTGACAAGACCCTGGAGATGCAGAGTCCTGTAGCCACAGCGAGCACTTTGCCCCTTCCCTGTCTGGCAGCAGACCCTCACCCCTGATTGCAGATCAGACTTCTGGGTGCCTCTTCTGGGTGTCTACGCAATGCTGGGACGGAAGCAGTCATCAGCATCAGGTCACCTCCCTGATGGGCCTTACTCACCACCTGCTCACGAATCCATGCCTCCAGAGGCACTGTCTTCGTTCAAAAGGGAAGAGATGGAGCCTGCCATTTGTGCACACCACCGACCCCATGGAGGTATTGAGGTGGTACACTTGGTAGGTAGGTACAATCTCCTGCACCTCCTTTCTCCTCTTCCAAGTGAGAGTTTATCAAGGTTAGGCCATTTGGAGAGTGAGGGAAGAAGGGTAATTGAGCGTTCGCAGCCAGAGCTACACTGTGTACATGTTCTCTGATTAATTTTGCCTTTTCTTCCTCCTCTTTCCTGCAAAGCATCT
This sequence comes from Phalacrocorax aristotelis, assembly GCF_949628215.1. Taxonomy (NCBI): domain Eukaryota; kingdom Metazoa; phylum Chordata; class Aves; order Suliformes; family Phalacrocoracidae; genus Phalacrocorax; species Phalacrocorax aristotelis. The sequence continues at coordinate 36,661,228 of NC_134279.1, read as the reverse complement.
GCATTCTTATGAATTATCTCCAGCCATGATCTATCTGTGGAAGTGAATTGCCCCTACAGTCTGTGTGTTTGTTTAATCCAGAATTTACTGGCTGCCCTCAATGACAGCTTTGCCTGGGTATTAGTTGCAAACTCTAACATCCTGTAACATGGCTAACAGGACTGCAGTCCCCACTCTCGGTAGAGGTGACAGCCCAAGACAATGGCAATCAGCCAGAACGACACAACCTCCGTCCGACAGGAACACTGTGCAACATGTTTGTGTTCATGTCATGGCTGAACAAAAATAAAGTAACTCAACAACAAACACACAGCCCCTCAATTAGCTCCTCTTTTCCAGGGAAAGCTTTATCTTCTAATCATGTATAAACAGATAATAAACATTAAAACATGATAGGGTAGAACTATCCAGTTTACAGTACCTTCTTCTACAGACTTCAATCTTTAAAAACCCAAACAAAACAGACACATTCCTTCTTCAGGCAGCTCCTGTTCCACCCTTGGATGACCTGTTTGAGACTGTTAATGTCTTTTTTGTTGGGGTCAGGGCAAAGCAAGGCCCTAGTGTTACTTTCTCCCAACATTTTATAGCATGTGATACTTTCACTTTAACCAGTTTTGAGTTGCTGCTCAAGAAAAATTACTCTTCTCGCTAAAAATTAACAAACAACAAAACAGAAGCCTGGAGTAATTGAGCAAATGTCTTATCAAAATGTTTCTGACAATGTTGCAGTGCTTCAGTAGATGGCGTCCACTGCCAGGCTGCGCGCAGATCCAGCAGAGCCAGCACAGGTCTGGAGCAGCTGCAGGTCCTGGCCTCAGGAACAAGAGCCTCATACCTTTTGCAAGACTAACACAAGTTCAGTAACCCACCTCACTGCCTCCTTTTAAGTTTCAACTGAGAAAAGGTAGGATCTCCTTTTCTAAAGTGTGTTCCTCCATCCTGTTTTGTTATGATTTTACAGATCAAATAGAAATTGTTTTTCAGATGGAGAGTATTTTACCCAGGTGGTATTAGGGTGGGACATGCAGGTACCTCTCAGGCAGGATCATAGGCAAAGCAACTTCTACAGCTTTATCCTGTCAGCCTTGCAGAGCTTTTGAAACCTGACACAACAGTCTAATATGATATCCTTTTTGTTTTCTTCAAGACTGTTGTAACATTCTACATAGTTTCCCTGGTATTATTGTAGCAACAGGGGAAGAAAACGTTAGCACCCTGCAGCTTTTAATTAGAAAACATGAGATCATCTGACACAGAACAGGCTCTTCCATCAGACAAGAAGGAACATAAAGACTGGTGACCGGCAGCTGTGCCAGTGAGGAGCTACCCAGTCAGATTTATCTGTTGGCTACTGCATGATCTCCCGTGTTGCAGCAGCTCTTCATTTTGCAGGTTCTTTCTGAACAACTTATTGGAGAGTTTTTAGCCTGTTGAGGCCAGAAATGAAGAAGGCATAATGAGAAAAGGAATCCATGTTTTTTTAAAGTGTTGGGTTCATTTTGGCTCTTTTTGGTAGGCTACAGCACTCAGTCAGAGAGTAATGTTTCCTAATGCTGCAGTGCCATGCTCCCAGGAAAAACGTGGTCCAAAGATAAGGAAGCATCATAGTTCATAGAATCATGGAATCATAGAATCATTTAAATTGAAAAAGACCTTTAAAATCACCAAGTCCAACTGTTAATGTAGCACTGCCAAGTCCACCACTAGCCATGTCCCTAAGCACCACATCTACACGTCTTAAAATACCCCCAGGGATGGTGACTCCACCACTTCCCTGGACAGCCTCAGAAATTTTTCCTGATACCCAATCTAAACCTCCCTTGATGCAGCTTGAAGCCACTTCCTCTTGTCCTATCACAAGTTACTTGGGAGAAGAGACCAACACCCACCTCACTACAACCTCCTTTCAGGTAGTTGTAGAGAGCGATCAGGTCTCCCCTCAGCCTCCCCTTCTCCAGACTAAACAACCCCAGCTCCCTCAACCTCTCTTATAAGTTCAAGGTGCAGCCTCACCAGTGCCAAATACAGGCGCACAATCACTTCCCTACTCCTGCTGGCCACGCTATTCCTGATACAAGCCAGGACACTGTTGGCCTTCTTGGCCACCTGGGCACACTGGCTGTCAACCAACACTCCCAGGTCCCTCTCTGCCGGGCAGCCCCCCAGCCACTCCTCCCCAAGCCTGGACCATTGCCTGGGGCTGTTGTGACCCAAGCACAGGACCTGGCACTTGGCCTTGTTAAACCTAATAAAGTTGGCCTTGGCCCATCGATCCAGCCTGTCCAGATCCCTCTGCAGAGCCTTCCTACCCTCAAACATATTCAACACTTCCACCCAACTTGGTGTCACCTGCAAACTTACTGAGGGTGCACTCGATCCCCTCATCCAGACCATTGATAAAGACATTAAACAAGACTGGCCCCAACACTGAGCCCTGGGGAACAGCACTTGTGACCAGCTGTCAACTGGATTTAACTCCATTCACCACAACTCTTTGAGCCTGGTCATCCAGCCAGTTTTTCACCCAGTAAAAGTGTACCCAGCCCCTCCAAGCCATGAGCAGCCAGTTTCTCCAGGAGAATGCTACACTAAACAGTTTCGAAGGCTTTACTGAAGTCTAGGCAGACAATATGCACAGCCTTTCTCTCAACCCCATAGCAGGTCACCTTGTCATAGAAGGAGATCAGGTCAGTCAAGCAGGACCTGCCTTTCATGAACCTGTGCTGAGTGGGCCTGATCACCTGGTTGTCCTGTATGTGCCATGTGATGGCACTCACGATGATCTGCTCCATAACCTTCCCTGGCACTGAGGTCAGACTGACAGGCCTGTAGTTCCCTGGATCCTCCTTCTGTCCTTCTTGTAGAGGGGCATCACATTTGATAACTTGCAGTCAGCTGGAAAATTAGTTAAAATGTGACATACCTGGGAATGCAAGAGACAATGAAGATTGTCTCCAGATGTAGTGGTGTTTTCCAACTGAAAATACAAGTCAATGCTTACTCACAGATACCATAGCGGGAAAATCAATCATGCCCCATAATGACAGTAAGCAAAAAACCTGTCTTTAGACAAGCATTTAATAAATAAATGTTGACTTTGTCTTGGCATCTCCATGATAAAACAATTAATTATAGCTTAAAAAAATACTGACATCTCCAGTTTAACACACACACACACATGCGCGCGCGCGCATGTGTCCTCAGTTTGTGGGCAAGTTTCTTATTGTCTAGATCATTACATAATTGCCCACAAACACACCTATAATGTGAGGCAAGGCTTTGATTTCTTGTACAGCCTGTTAAATCTCTGAATGATTCACTATGCCTTCTGTGGAAAAAGAATATTTACTCTGCAACCTCCTAATACACGTTTTTTGAAAATCAGATTGTTTCTGAACACTTTGCATCTGAAAATTGCCATTTATTAAGTTGACTGGCACAAAATATCTGACAATAAGAGGACATAACCTGCTTTCTTTTCTTTGCAGGAACCTTACATACAGCATTTAGGACTTGTGAGAAATAGATGTGCATTTCTTCACACTTAGTACATTGCGTATTTCAGTGAGATTTATGAATGTGGTTTGATTTTTCACACAGTTCATTACAACACTATGCTTGTTTTGACGTAGGGGCTGAAGCCAGCAATAGTCAACTCAAACAGAGTTTTATTTCTCACCTGAAAACTATGGCCATGCAGTTTTTGTGTTTTTTTTTTTTTCTGTTTGGTTTTTATTTTTAAACAAAGGCTCAAGGACTATTGACTTAATTGGTCTTCAGTTCAGGATTATGATTAACACCAGCTAAGAACTAGGAACACTTTCAGTCTTTTGTCTGCACTCAGCTAAGTTCTGTCATTTTAATCAAAAGTCATTTGTTTGAGCACTAGACAGGATACCACACTTATCAAAGTGTAAAATCAGTTTTGGAAGGCTAGAATGACCCTGAGAACCTGCAATATAAAAAAACAACACAGGCTCCATGCCAGAGGTGTCCAGCACATGAACAGATAAAAACAAATGTGTGCTAGCATTGGCTGACTGCCGCGAGTTCATAGACCCCCATCACAAAAAATTGCTTCCCTTGAGAGTACAACTGTACTGTAGCATAAAATCTGTAAGAGGTGCTTTACATATATTGAAATCCCCATAATCACCTCTGCAAAAAAAAACAATAACAAAGACAATGTCAGTCTGACTGCTGGACACGTGGAATAGTCTGGAACAAAACCTTTCTAACACAGAACACAGATCTTCATCCCAGAATAATAATCACAAAATGTTCTTACATTCCCCTGGTTGTTGTTATCTCCAAAACAGCCACATTGGCAGAAAGACCCACTGACCATTATGATGAAAACGAACATTAGTCTTTTCCTGCTAATAACAAAGAGTGAACTGGTGGAGACGGCACATATTGGTGCAGTTTTTCCACAACTGTCACCCAAAGCCAGCCAGAAGTCTGAAGAACAATAGAGAAAAAAATAGTGCCTTGTATGTACAACTATAAATTGGAGAATAGAACCACTTTTGATTTTTTTCTTTACAGTTAGATTAGCCTGGCTGTTTACTGGCTTATTACTTGCTCCCCTCTCACTGTCAGGTAGGTGCATGAAATGACAATAATTTCTCCCCTAGGAAAGAGATAACTTGTTAATTGGAAAACAATAACACAGACACTCTGTGTGTCCCTGGCGCTCAAATAAAACAGGACTAAAAGTCCAGTAACATCCCTTTACTTGGAGATGATAAGCCAACACAGCGAGTGACAGAATTCACTTACAACCCATAAGCTCCTATTTGTACTGCTAGGCTGACTGCCTGATGACTGTCTGGACAACATGAGTACCAAATTCTCTTCAAGTTCTCATGCTGCTAGAATGTGATGACCCAATTTTTTTTTTTTTTTTTCTTTTTTAATACACAACGGCTCTGGAAATGCACTGAATAACCATTTTACAGTTTGTGACAATAGAGGTATAGTGTTGACCCTGACCCATCCACATGGTGAATGAAAACCACATTAGGATACCAATGCCTCAGGCCTTGCTCTGGCTCCACAGAGACAGGTGTTATTGACAAGGCTATCAAAGTTTCAGAGTACAAGAGCGTACATTGCAATGCACAGCTTGGCTGCAGCACACTTAAATGTTTATTAGGCTTTAGATTTCACTAGAGTTTTGTTCAAAGAAAAGGTTCTGGGGCCTTGAGCTCCACCCAGCTCTTATTCGTATCAGATGCTAACATACCCCTTCCTATTTCCTTCTTGTGCATATGATTGTCTTTCAGTTGTGAGCTTTTAACTAGTCAAATATACTCTGCACTACCGCCTACGTTAAACACTGGAACCAAGTCATGAAAAAAATCTCACATAATCCAATTGGTTTGCACTTTTGACTTCACGACTCCTTCCTGGAGGACATCCTTTATACACACACACACATATATATGATATACACTATATATATGTATATAAGAGCTAAACTGACTTTTCTGGGTGCTAATAAACCATTGCTGCCAGTCATACCTTTATGAGGTAAGAATAAAAACATGCAGTTCCTCTAGAAACAACCAACCACACCAACCAAACAAAATATAGCCCAATAGGAGCAGCATGAATTATCAGACTTCTGGGAAATAGTTTTTATTACTGTGCCCAGCACTAAGACACGTACTGCTGTCTCCTGTTCCCACAAACCTGTAGTGAAGGTGAACAAGATGACCCCAGATCCTGCAAAATTTAAGTGTGCATTCAGCTGGACTTAGTAGGCAGTCCCAACAGAAATCAGAGCAATAAGGACACGGGCCCCTACTTTCATGAACAATGTATCACTTTCTTACATCATCAAATCTGGGGCATGGGAGAGACACTATACCTCTAAGATCATGACAGCTAAGCTGGTGTTGGATACAGGAGGGAGAAGAACTGAACTATGAGCTGTGTAATAGCTTGTGATATCAGAGGGATCAGAGCTGGAGTCCTGACATTCAGTCTTCTGCTCTAGCTGCTGACTTGTTTGCACCTTCCAGCTACATCCCAATTATGACAGCTGTAGACGTGTTTGCCAGAATGGTGAAATCTGCAATCCTGCACTCTCCTAAAAGAAAATGGTGTTCTGCTTGTGTGGCTCATTGTTTGGTCTGTCCCCACGCGTAACTTTCAGAATCTTACAGAGTTAAAAACACCAGTATTCCACCCCTGCCCTTCCCATGTATTAAAGTTTCAAGATAGTTTTCAAGCTATTCTTATTTATAAAGCCTTTCTAGTTCCCTAACCAATGTAGTAAAACATTTTAATTTCTTTTTGTAAGTAAAAATACAAGAGTAACTGTTGCGATAACGCTATAAATAGATAGCCAAATGAGTGTCTCAGTCATGGTTTCTCCTTCTGGTTTTCCTGCCAAAATTACCAAATTTGAAAGTATGTTCCCAGAGTTTGCTCCCATTGAGGACTGGATTTACAGTATTTACCTTACGGCATACAAACATAAATAAAAATTGACTGCATAAGGGTCAAAACTTGTAACATCCCAGCAGAGCCTGTGAGAAGTGTATTGGTGATTAACAAGCTAATATAGTAAGAGTATATCCCTCTTATTATGACAGAATTGATAATATTTTTGCTAAAAAAGTAAACATGCATATTTGCCTATGCATATAAATTTAAAAAAACCCCAAGTTTTGATAGAACTCCACATGGGGAAGGTCAATGAAAAGATCAGCATCTAAAAATATGGGCCATATTATCAAATGCCTTGTTGGCTGTGGAAGTCTTTATAATGTAACTTCTAATGATTGACGGTATGCTCTAAATATGCTTCCTTCAAGATCTGCTGAAGCCAGTGAGAGTCCTGTTTTTCAAGGCGTGTATTAGGAAGGAAAGGGAGTATATTATTCAAGAAAGACTAGCAACAGACTACTGAGCCTTGCATTATGGAAGCCAACTGCAGTGCCAACTTTAAGATAGCAGTAGTCCCCTGCGGGGCCACAGCCTTAGTTAATAATACCACAGAAACCCAAATTCTTTCGCATATCTGAATTCAAAGGAAAGCATATGATCCAGAAGATTACAAACAGCTAAGTATTCCATATTTGCAATTTCATTGCTGCTTTCCCCTTTCTTCTCCTTGTTTCAACTCTTTTACAAAAAATACTAAAATAAAACAGATGCATTTGTAAATGCCTTTGAAACAGACTTTGGTAATTACTCTGCCTCATGTTTCAGCTAGAGAGCTTCTATTGAAAAAATAAATCACTATAGTTAAATAAAAGAGGAAATAGAGAACACATAAAAGAACTAAATACCTGCAGAAGTTTTTAACTGTTATCTGAGACTAATATTTAACCAAAGTATAATTTTAGCAGCTGAACACAGCACTTAAGTGAAGACCGTTTTTAGTAATAAAAGCGGCTAAGTGCCTAAATCGTACCAGTTTCCTTGAGATAAAAAGCTCTTATATGAGCCCGGTATATGAGCTATTATTCTAGTGCTTTAAGAAATTGGTTATGTTACAGAGTAGCTTAACAGGAGCTTTAACACTTTCAAATGATTAAGAAGGTAAAATACAAACCCAGAGCACTGAGTTTTCTGGCATGCCATCTTTCATCAGCTTGAAGCGTAATGCAGAACCTTCAGTTACTTCACATCCATTTGCATGAATTATGTCGATGAACAACCACAGTTGTCACAAATCCCGTGTCTTTAGGGGTCACCATTACGGTTTTGTTAAGTTTGATCGACTTCAAGTGTAAACTGCTGTTGTGTATCTATTAGAGCGAGGGCAATCTCTCATGGAGTGCTGGGATGCGTTGCTGTCCGACAGTGAGATGATGGAAAGGAACGTGTGTAGCTTCCTTTCTTCATTTCCCATTCCTAAAGCTTTGGTTCGTAATGTACATCCTGCTTGAAGTGGACAGCAAATAATTTTTGATTCTTAAATTTTGCCCAAGAGTTTCAAAGGAATGTATGCATTTTTGTGACCTCATCTCCTATTTTTGGAGCATTAATCTACATATTTTGAACACTACTTTAATCGGAGGATGTGATCCATTAACCTGAATGTGGCTCTTGGACATTTGCAAACATTGGAACAATGACTCGATAAATTATTTAGACTTGGACTTCAAATTATGGAATGGAAAACATAATTGTTTTGTATCAAACAATGAAATACAGCTCTCACCGAAAAGAAAACCCCCAAAACTTCTGTAAGTCAGTGGAAAAAATAATTTATTGCAATTTCTTTTGCACATTAACATGAAACATTTATACATATATATTCTGTGCTGATAAGGTATACTAGATATAGACAATTTTTATAAACAAAGTAATTGCACTATCCTATTTTATAATGCAAATATTTAGAAATTATCAGTCAGATAAGAACAGATATTATTCACATAAAAATTCACTGTATGTTGAAGTTATGGAAGGTCTATGCATCTGAAACCTTGCCCACTTTTACTAACTGTATCAGCTGATAAAGGACACTGTGTCCCCTTACAAGCTTTACATCCCTTAATTATGCCATGATGCCTAGAATATTATCAGGTCCTCCCAAGAAATAAGACCATTTCTGAAAATAAGAGAGACCAAACCAAAAGGCAAACATGACAACGATGTCCTGGCAGCACGCCCTTCAATTCTGGGGGCTCCATCATAAAAAAATCAAAGCACTACAGGTGGTCTAAAATTGTCCAGCAATCTATTATTAACATGACAACTTAATTTAGTTAATATAAATCAATACAAAATACATTGCAACTGAGCAGCATTTCAGTAGAAGTACACTGGCACATGCTTCAAATGGCAGTATCAGACAAACAACTGCCCCCTTTCAACACAGAAAATGTTTACATAGTGTCTACAAAGGGAAAATGCAGGATTATATCAAAAGAGGAACCTTTTTCTAACCAGGAATTTAGAGTGCATCAAGTATTATTCACAAAATGAATGGGAAGCATAGTAATAGAAGAACTAAATCTGATAAACAACATTTATACAATAACTTTCATAATGCTGCTTTAGGTATTATTTTTAAAAATAGTTCTTTAGGTTCATTGTTCTGCCCAAAAACTGAAATACCTATCTTTCCAGAAATGTAACTGATTCACGTAACCACTATACTTCAGAGATGAAGATGAAGATGTGAAGCATCAGATTGAAGTGATTAGTTGTGGCGTGCATACTACAAAATCTTACTCAGTATTACCTTGGTGGTAGGAAGGGCCACATAACTGGCGTGCAAAAATGCATATCAACAAAAGGAAAGCTTGAAGTACATGCTCATAGCAGAGATATAACAATACCAAACATTAAAGAAAAAAAAAAATAGCAAGCAAGCCTGGAGAAAAATGGTGAGTATGATTTCAGGAGTAGGGCAACAGACAATGGTATTGCACATGGCAATGGGAGATATGGCATGAAATAACATCTGTAACTCAACCTTACTGCCTGGCACCCTATTTGGAGACAGTATTGCACCCTATCCAGCGTCCTCTTCCTCTTCCCTCAGCTCAGAGAGCATCTTGCTTTGTTTCCTTGAGTGCATGCAAGTAGAATTTGAGAAGTAAGGGATTTTCTTTGAACCAACAACATGGTGGGTCAATGCAGTGACAAAACACATTTTACAACTTGCAACCAGTATCAGTTAATAATAAAACACAACATAGGTAACGCACGTATTTCTTTCGCATGTGTTGTATGTAGGAACTTAGGAATTTAACAATTCCTACATTCCCTGATAACTACCAGCTCTGATCGAGATACTTTAACTTGTTCCCATCAGTAACGTGGGGACAGGGTGGAAGAGAAAGATATTTGAAAGTGGGGAATAAAAGAAATTGCAGTCAGAGATCTGAGGCTCCCTGCTAGCTTTATTTTTTACAAAAAAATCTGTTTCTCAAGAGAGAAGCTGCAGCTGAGCATCTGTTAAAATAATAATGATGATAGTAATAATCTTATAACATGCAAACAAGCAGAGGCAAAAGGAGTAATAGGTCACAGTTGCTTTTGTTCCACCTGTATTTCTCATGCAATTCTAATTTTTGCTGCAACGGTATCATGGAAGAGATACCTTAAGTGGAAAAAAGCAAAGCAGCACTGATTCTTATAAATCAGGTCTTTCTCAGAAGCAACTACTGTTCATGGCAACTGGTATTAGAGATGCCAACTTAGGAACCAAGTTTGAGGTATGCTGAGCTTCTCCAACCCTATCATTTTCTACAGGCCTAGCAATGAGACAGCATATTTTAAGCCTTGGTTTCACATCTCTGTGCCAGTTGTTAGCATTTTGTCCTCTTTCCTCACCATATAGTAATTACTGGGCTTCAGGGTAAAACACTATAATGACAGATTTGCAAATGCTGACCTAATCACTCTCTAAGGGATATAATGAAAAGGAGAATGTACCACTAATGTGAATCTATCCTAGATTTAAAGGTATTGGAGGTAGAAAACTTCACAGTAAAAGAATAATCAGCAGAAATATCTTCAGGATGATATAAGAAATATTTTAATTTTTACTTCTATAAGCCACTTCTTGCAATATTCTGGAGACACCTTTCAGGAAATTTACCACATAGTTTCTGAGTATGTGTTAACATGCCGAATTTATTTCTATAAACAGTCCCCCTGAAATTAAGGGCACTGCACATGATAACACATTAGCATGTGTATGTGTTTGAAAGGTCAGAGAGAATAAGATTCTGAAATGAAAACCAAGACTTCACTCTTGCCTAAAGCAAAGCAATTACTGTCAGGTAATCAAACATTAAAAGTTGGTTATCTTATTTCTGCTTTTGGATTACAACTATTATGTACATCCTGTAAAGTGCCAGAAATAACATGAAGAGTACCTTCACATGACAAAGAGAAACTGCAAAGAATTCAGAAAATCTTAAAGGAGTAAGACTCAGTGCATCTTTTTGTGTATGGACAGATGAAATTGTGCAGGGAGTGAAAAAGAATTAAAAGATTAGAGGATTATATTCTTTCACATTTCAAAATCACCTCTGACAAAATGGTTATCCATTCCAACCACCACAAGAATGTATCCTTCTAGTCTCCTAGTCTCCCAGACTTACTACAATTTAGAAGAGATACCTGTGATGGGAGAAGTCCTTCTATCTGTAAGAATTAACTGTATATCTGAATTTCAGAATTAACAAAAGCTAACAAAAATGAGAGAGACTTTTTGAGTGTACTTAAACTGTGAGTCTTAAGTACTCCCAAACACCAGGGTGACAGTATTTTTCTGCCGGGTTTCCTCCTGCCCCCTGTACCCCTCTACAAAGCTCGATGACTAGATAATAGTATCAGCAAGTACCCTCTCAGGACTGTTGTGAGGACTACTAAAACCAACTGTTGTACAAGATCTCTAAAAGGAAATTACAGCATTTAAAATTCTAAACTATCTGAACTCTATATTCATATTAAACATGCGTGAGACTGAAACAAAGAAAATGCCCACCTGACTCAGTACCCCTCTGAAATTTTATATTTAAAATTACAGTGTGCCCTGCTACAAATGATAAGACGTAATTTATAATGCAGAAAAAAGTGAAACGTGTTTAAAATATATTTTAAATACAACTATAGATTTGAAAGAATGGTAGCCGTGAAATTATAGTTAATCTTGACATAGAATAAAAATAGAAAAGTATTATCAAAAGTGGCACCCAGAATACTATTGTAAGTAATATATACTAAAATACAGACTTCAGCAGAGTTAAAGTACAGGCTGTCCCCTGAAGTTTAATACTGGGGGTTAATACTGGGAGTTACCATTAAAAAGTCAGTATTCGTATACTCGGGTACCAGTAGTAATAAATCTGGATTAGATCTCCTAAAAAGCCCAAACAGTTTAACAGCCTAAATTTCATTTTCAGAAGCACATGAGTATTCAGATGCATAATTAATTACCTGTGACTTACACTAATTATTTCAGCCAAGATACCTGATGACTTTCATTATTTTAGCCAAGTGCCTTTTTAAGATTAAATACATTAACTTAGAACTATTTCTTTTTGTAATACCTCGAGACAAAATTCAAGCTATGTAAATTTCTTTTACCCTTTTTTCCTCCCTGTTGGCAATTGGTGGAATGTATGCACCTGTTCAGCTATGGCAAATCAGCTGGCATACTGTTACCTAAGTGTCTAAGTTTGTAGCGCACTCATGAGTCTAGATCTCATTGGCTTTTAATAAGATATTGGTTAATACATGCCCAGACTTCTGAAATTGAGGCATAAGCTGAAAGACCACTCAGTGCTTGAAGAGCTTTACCTTACATCGTTTTGAGAAAATGATTTAGGCCCGTGTCGTTTAGAAGAAACAGTTTTCACCCTGTATATTTCTAAAGCAAGACCTCTATCATGCAACAGTCTCTGAATGAGCAGATCCATCTGGGCTTAACAGACCACCATACACATCAGGTGTGAACCTGCCTGCAAGTAGTTGCTGGACTGTTGCCTACATATTTGAAGGCACATTTATTCACTCACTGTAAGAAAGCAAATGGTGAGTTTTGAAGTGCTGACAACCAGCCACGCCAGCTAAAGAGAAACGGACATTATACTGCAAAATCTAGTACAGTGGAGAAATCCGTAAGAAAAGGGAGATATAAATATTTAAACACTTGGCATTCTCTCAAGGACTTTTTAAAATACAAATGCATTCAGGGACTGCACAAACTGCAAAGACAAATAATCTAGGCCTTTAATGTGCTGTCAAGATAGTAAACGCATTAACGAAATGGCGTTGTATGAAACTTAGTTTTTTCTAGGGAACATTTAGTTTTGCAAATGCAAATGGGTCTCAGTGGTTTAGATTAAATTTGTCATGTTTATGCCTTGTTTAAAAAAAAAAAATTACACTCTGGTTAGTCATACCTCTGTCTCTGTACTCTTTCTGGACAAAAACCAAACCTGCATTGGTTCTTTTTTACCCTTCATAGAAACTGGACCCCTGTACTCCAGGTGGAACTGAGGATCTGAATTTTCTGGGGTCATAAGACACCTGAAATTGAAAGAGAAAACAGGTAAATGTATATATTATGCATGCAAGCCATGCACTAGATAAAATATTAAACATGCTACAGATACGTAAGCAAATTAACAAAAGTGTCAAATCTCTGTAGATCATTATCATAGTTGCATACCAATAACGGTATATCATAATGCAGTCTGCCATACAGTTTCATGAGAACTCACATACTTAAGTAATGTGTTGCAGGAGTACTGGGACTTTCAACTCCAAAGACACTTAGATATTTTGCTGAAAAAGTGGCTTCTCTTAAGATGTCAACGCCAATAAAATTACTGCATCACTCACCTGTAAGTATATTCAGAGACATTAATCTTTCCCTTTTCTCCAGTAGTTTCTGTTCTGCTTGTTAGATTGACAGTATTTCCAAAGAGACAGTAACGTGGCATCCTTTGGCCTATGACACCTGTGACTACCTCACCAGTATGGATTCCTATTGTTATCTTTAAAGAGAAAAAATAAAGTTTGAATATTCAAAATCAATGCAAGTAATCTGATGCTTCTGAGGAAAATCAGGTATTATGCCATTTCTATCTACTAGAGTTTATTTTTTCAATGTGCCACTCCTGCTTCTTCAAAGCTTTGCATTTTGTGCTTTGTGTCATTTTTTTATTGTAGTGTAGTGTCATGGCTCTGCCTCCCACATGAAAGAAGGAAATCCATATTTTTCCAGCACGCAACATGCCATGCAGCTATTATGTACTGTGAAATTTAGAAGTGGAAAGAGAGGCATACTCCGCAGGTCTGTGTTTAACAAGTGCTCAGAAGATGCAGAAATAGATGGGGTAGGTCAAGAAAAAAAAGATGTTTCTCAGAGTTAATATCACAGTATTTTGCACTTAAAAGCTCCAGAGATAGGACAGGTGTTTGGAGAGGCTCATTCTTATAGCACATTACACTTATTGTAAAGCCCCACATCAAATCTTCTCACTTCTTTGCCCAGTGACAAAGTGAAGTACACAGATATAAACTAGGTGTTAGACCAATAACATTCATGTAAATAGAAATATGCATCACACTCATTACTTATTTTGCTCTCACAGCCTTCTGATGAGGATAGGTCTGTGCAGCCTCCACAGTTCTGTACTAATGCCACAACATCTTCATAAAATTCCACAATGAGTGAAATTCCATTAATATACATTGTTGCCGGTGATCATTGCCAAATCTGCCTAAGGAACTGTACTTTTCTTTTTAATGCAATATTTTCTCATGCTGATGTGAAGATCTGAAGTGTGATCAAAAATATTAGTGAAGGAGTATTATTTTTCTGTTCTTTGAGGTGAAGAGGACTCAACGAATTGTACTTGACGAGTAATGGGAATTTGTTGATTAAATTTAAATGATTGGGAAATGGACATAAATGATGTGGACCTAATTTAGTCCTTTAAAAGGTTAAGCAGAATAATTAGATTTTAAGGTCTGGGAACTGCACATGTCACATCTACACGGGATTCTTCATATTCTTTGTAGGTATCGGTCTCAAAATCTAACAGTAACAAAGCTTGCATGGGCGGGGACTTGAGCGTTATCATACTTCAAAGCATTATCATTGTATCAAAGAATAGGCTCTTCCTGCAAGCCCACACATTTACTAACCTGTACAGGCTCACCATCTACTTGAACTTGGCCTGCTATTTCCATCATATCCAATGCCAGGTGGCAGATGGATCGTGCATGATGAATGCAAGGCTCTGGTAGACCACTCACTGTCATGTACTTGTCCCCAACTGTTTCCACCTATCAAGATACAGATTTTTTAATTACTTTATTATCATGGGCTTTAGAGTACTAGAATGGACGTAGTGCTTCCTTCAAGACTGTTCGTCATTTCGTAGTTTCCCTTCACTTTCATTCAAATTACCCGAATTCCCATCATCTCGGCTTGTTATTGAAGAGAATTTATTGTATGCCCACAGTGTAACAAATTAAAATGACACTGTGTGTGAACTTGAGCCTCTCTTTTGGGGTCTTCTGAACTTCTGTGGAAACTGAGCACTATGTTTATTTTGACTCCCACTCTTGATTCACTTGGTACAGGACATAAAATTGATTTCTAATAAAAGCTAGGAATAAATCTTATAAACACACAAGCATACACATGTACACATATATGGGATATATATATATCGCTCTCTGTCTACCTGCTACCAGCCACATCTGCAACTATACCACATTCTTAATGAAGGAATGAAATTCACATTGAGTAACTGAATAATAAGTTATAATTTACAACCAGGAGCCCCAGGCGGGCTTATGACTGAAAAACTTAAAGCACAGGGTCAGCAGAACTACAAACCGCTTGTATAAGTGTTCACATCTGCTAAACATGGAAGTAGATTTTTATATGCACTTGGTGGGTGACTGTGCAGAAATCCTGCTCAGAACTAAGCGCTTTATGTTCCTTCACACATTTAGAGATAAACAACATACTCTTCTTTAGCTGTGGAATATCAGGTAACACAGTTCAAAGACTGAGAACATAACTATTTTTTTAAAGAAGCCTACAATCCAAAGGATGGAAACAGTGACATGATAGCAAGTTATTGAAAAATCACTTATTAAATACTTTGAAGATCTTCAGCTTACCTTATAAACAAATGGATTCCTTCGTGAATCAGTCAGAATATCAAATCTCGTGTACAGGTCATTTAAAAGATTAACAATCTTCATGGCTCCCTCTCCAGAGGCATGTTTACTACAGAAGGCATTGAATCCAACAATGCCACTGAAAAGAATGGTCACATTGTCATACCGCTTAGCTGGAACAGGACGCTTGTGTCTCAGCTCATTTGCCACTGATGGTGGTAGAACAGAGTACAGTAATCTAAACGTATGAGAGAAGAAAGGCACAGGCAAAACAGAAAGAATGTGGAGAAAGGTCTTTACAACAGCACACTTCAAATATTAATTTAGTACCTCCCATAGGGTTTATAACATACTCACATCATCAAAGAGCAATATAAAAGGTGTCTACTGAAGAATATGTTATTTGGGAAACAGGAACGGATCTACATCAGCATTACCTAAAGCTCTGACATTTCCAACAC
This sequence comes from Phalacrocorax aristotelis, assembly GCF_949628215.1. NCBI lineage: Eukaryota > Metazoa > Chordata > Aves > Suliformes > Phalacrocoracidae > Phalacrocorax > Phalacrocorax aristotelis. Next base: position 36,645,131 of record NC_134279.1, on the reverse strand, counting down.
ACATTAATATACCTAAATTGCCAACAAAATGAGGCATATATTACTAATTCTTCTGACATGATCTGTTAATAGTGTCTTGGATCATTTTTGCTTATTGCTTAAGCATCTCTGCCATATCCTCAGCTTATATAATGTGGTTTTGCTCACAGAACCCTAAAAACTGCAAAAAAGGCCACGAAGAGATCGAACAGTTCTCCCCTTTTGATCAATTCATGCATTGCTAAATGCTTTCTCTTCCTCTTCTGTTGAGAATGCTGCTTTTAGTGTTTGTTGCATGCTTTAATTAATAGTCTATATGACATATTAACTCTTGTCCATATTGCACATTATGCAAATAAAATCCAAATCACACACACAGAGCTTCACCCTACCCTCATGTGTATTCTTTCAACTTTCTCACTGCCATCTTAAGGTGTGTTTCCCTCTTTACACAGCTAAGTGGGCAAGCTGAAGGTCTCTGAATGTTTCACAAATCTTGAGCATCATTTTTTACACAGCCTCCTGCACAAACCCTCATCAGTTGCATTTTTGGCAAGTTCACTACTGCGTGAGTTATCATTAGTGAATACTTTTGGCACATGATATAGTGACACTGTTCCAGCAGCTGCCAAGGAGGCTAGAATTCCTGAAGATAAAATGACTTTACAAAGGAAATCAACAGGTATGAATAGAAAAAAAATATTTTTAGGCTTCTTTTCCCTCCGACTCTTCCATCCATCCCTTTCAAGTCTTTTTCCAATTATTTCCATTACTCTACTACAGAAAAAAAAATCTGTCAATAGAACTCATAGCACAAAAAATGTTGATTCTACTACTATGTGAGCATAATCCACAAGAAATTCTTCCACTACAGAGATGGGAACTATGTTATATAAATGAGAGTCAACCACCAACCCCACACTGCCTGTCGCACAAACTTTTGTTTAATTTAACTGCCAGTAGACCTTGAGCTGAGCTGCCATAGGCTAATGCTATGGATTTGATTTTATAGTTACCTGTAGAAATGGATTTGGGGCCCAATGCATATACTTTATTATTCTTATGTACTTATATCTAGATGGTAGTATTATCTAGATAGCCCCAAATCCATTTCTACAGGTAACTATAAAATCAAATCCATAGCATTAGCCTATGGCAAAACTTGACCTTTACACAGACTATTTTCAAGGCTTATAAGATATGTTTTACTGTTCTATTAACCTGTGAGTATGGCAGTCCAGAAAGACAAAGTGGTCTGCAGCTGGTTTACAGAACTCTGTCAAATAGTAGCATTTGGGCATTCATCAAATTCATCAAGGCTACAGTGACAGCATGTAAGAAAGTTTGCAAGACTACTGTTTTGGGTAACTCACAAAGCAAAAAGGATTGTCAGTTCAGTTCTCATAACTTTCCTTATGAGGGAAGAAGCCATCAAAACACCTGTGCATGTAATAGCCTAGACTGCAGATGAGATTTGACAATCTAAATAAATATGCTATGAGGCATTAAAGTAAAATGTTCTTTCTTGACTCCAAAATTATTGGCCCAGAATATCTCTTCTAATCCTTCCAAGAGACTGGGTTTTTTTTGAAGAAGATAGCTATAAATAATACATTGCTGTGACTGTTTCAGCTCAAAAATCAGGATTTTGTTCTTACGTGTCTGTCTTTTTCTTTTCATCTTCCAGTGCACGCAGTGTGTGCTGCAGTCTGTCAGTGAGGATCTCAAGCTCTTGAGTCAGTTTATATTCCTCTCTGAACTGCTCTCCCAAAAGAACCAGATCACGGGTGGCATCATGCAATGGAATATCACTGAGATATAAACCTCTTCTGGTTAAATCATCCAAGTTCATCACACTGCAATGTGGAGAAATATATAATGATGTAGGTACAACTAAAATGGACAAAGGAGCATTTAAAACTCAAACGAACAGCAGAGGCTGCTGAATAACAGAAGAAAGATTATGCTTCTGAACTTGTGATGAACTGTACCACCTATCCCCTCTACCACGTACCTTATTTGTGTTCATTCATTAACACATGGCTCCTGATTTTTGCATTTAAATACTGAATTCTCATTGATGAGTTCCATGAACATACCAAATGTACCTCCTTCAGTACACAAATAAAAGTGAGATTACGTTAAGGTAGCCTCTTCCCTTTCTGTTTTCATTCACTCTTTCCCTTTTACACAGGAGATTAATGTCTCATAACCGTGTGATCTAATGTGTTAGCTCAACCTGCTCTTAGCTAAAGAAGCCTTCCACTCAATCCCCCATTCCAACCACTTCTTTATAATCATCACTGCTCTATTACAGTAAAACTACTGCAAAAATATATGAATCCACATAGGAAATATCATTGTGACATTTCTTGGCACTCTTGGAGTAGGAAACAAAGGACAAAACTTGCCAAAGATCATGGAATCATAAGGAATTCTCATTTGTACAAACTGGGCCAGAGCATCCCGATGTTTATATTGAATTATTTAATAATCAGTCAAATTCTGATGCTTAAATGCTCTTCTCTCTTTTCACACAAACATATCAAAATCAATGAAATCAATACTTGAACCAATTAATCTCTGTAGTACTACTCTCGTAAGTGTTCTTTAAATTAGGAATTATAAAATGAAAATCAATATTATGGAACTCTCAATGTTTAAAGTACCTTGGCGAACACAGGAAGAGAATGCTGTCTGCTTCAGGCAAGTAGATCATTTGCCCCTTCAGGCGTAAGCAGCTGATTTCTGTGCCGGTCAGTTCATCTTCACACTCCAGCTTTTCCACATCCAACAGCCCCTCCTGGTGATGAAAAGTCACCATTATATAAAGGCAATGGTACCTGTGTTACGTACCAGGCCACGTAAGTAAGTGCCTTTACTATGGAGGCAGTCAGAATGTTTGGAATAGAGTTACAGCCTACATTAAAACCCAATTAAATTCTCATTTGAACACCATACACTACCCATATTTTAATACTGTTATTTGCTACCTCAAAGATACAAAGTGTGGTATCTTTCTTTACATTCATGTTCATAACTTCTTGCTTTCTTCTTTGTCATTTCTTCACAATAGTTTGACACAAGCATTGCCTATTCTATGAAGTTTTATCCGTGCCTGGGAGCATCTCTTAGAAACCCTGTTAGTTTCTCCCAGGTACAGTTTTCTCTAAGTAAACAGTCTCCTTGACATAGTCGGTGCTACTCTACACGCTGCATTCATTCATAACACCCACCTCCTCTCCTGCCCTCTAGAGAAAAGCACACAGAACTGTGTATGAACGTACGGGCCCAAGCAAGAACACATTTCATATTTGTCTCCCATACTGTTATGAAGCAAAAGTAAATGTAATTGCCTTTCTACATTTACTTTGGCACAATGCCATACAATGGGTTGGCCCTTTGCAAAGAAAGCATCAGACATGAAGTACATGTACCTCACCATTCCTGTAAAGCATTCTACTTAACAGCTACCCATGAATACACACCTGTGACTTTTTTTTAGCTCAAGACTCAACAGGGACTGAGCGTACCGCTGTGCAAAGAATTTTCTTGGAAGACTTCTGAGCTTTCAGCACTTCTTCTTATCCCTCCAAAGCATACTTACTTAAAGAAAAGCCAGGTGAATATTCCCTAGTTACCTTGGTCCTCAGTACAAAGACTGTATTGATATGTGAGAGGATCCCATGGAAACTAATATCAATATGAGGCCGGACCAAGGAGAAAACTGACAACAGACTGCAATTTCCTGGCTGCAGCTAGAATAAAAAAAAAAAAAAGACTTATGTTTTATAGTAAAAATATACAAGGACTAATTATATTCAATTTGCTTAGATGACAATAATGAATGGAAGAGTATATTTTATGCATTTCTCCATTAAAACACAATGCTTTTAAATTAAGGATTTTACATCAGAAGTATATTGACTTCAGAGTCCAATTCTAGTCTGCAAGATGACTTTGTAAAATTCTGTTAGACTATCACATTCATTATCTGTCAAACTGTTACCACTCTACAGAAAAAAAAGCTTTCCAGTGTTTTCCTCCTAAGTGACCTCCTTCAAACACCCTTTCCAATAAGCTATGTTCTCTAAAGCATCAACTTTGATAATACAGATTCTGACAGCCATCCTCAGCAGGCTGAATAGTTAGTTATAGCTGTTCAGTGAATGCCCTTGGGAGAAATCTGGCAGAGCTACTTTTCTTTCAAATATTTTTGCAAAATACAGAGAGAAAGCACCAAACACAAATTGCAGAAAAAAGCAAATAACATAAAATTGCATTTTAAAAGTATGTCAATGATTCAGAAACAACATGGTATGTGCAACATTACCTTACATAATTGTAAAGATCACCTGATGTTTTCATCATCTTACTTTTTGCTTCTCTCATATTACTGCTTTTACCTGTTGCTTATTTTTAGAAACACTATCAGCTCTTTCAGGCAAGAACTGAGGTATCCTATTCATACACAGAATACATAATATTAAATGGACCTCTGAGTACAATTTACTACTGTAAATAACCAGAGGAAACTGCAGCAGCTGCATTCAGTTCAGGACACACCTATATATAGATCTCACAAACATAGTTTGGCTCATCTTAGTTCATACTGATGCTTTTGATGCACAAGCCAGGAAAGTATACCACAGTTTGTGTTATTCTGCTCTGCAGTTATTGTGCATCTGACAGCTTAAGTGTTTGAAGGCATTACTGTCAAGTAACATATATATATAGAGAGAGAGACTATGACCCTGCTCCTACATTATCCAGTAGTATGGGCAAGACCATTTTCTGAACCCCAGGCCAGGTTGCACTGACTGTCTCACATCCACTTTCAAGAGTTATCTGCCATGTTCACAGCAAATGTATCATGGAGTGAGCTACAAGAAAGAATCGGGTAACAAGCTAACACCTGCTTTGTGGTGGTGATCAGCTTTTCTCTGCTCAAGCTTATTCTCTTATTGCACATGGACATGATCACAAGGAACAGAGCTGTTGTAGAATTAGGGCTATTTTCACAGCCCTTTTTTAAACAAGAGGAGGACAAGGTAGTAAATATACAGTTACAGAGGAATGCTGTTTAGACAGCATTTATTTTATTTTTATTTATAATTATTTTATTTATATTTATAATATAAATAATATTTAATATAAAAATAATTAATATAAATATTATTAATAAATATCATTAAATATTTACTATATTTGTAATATTTATATTATTTTATTTATTTTATTTTATTCATCTTTAAAATAAACCTGTGAAGCATCTAGCATTAAGAATCTCTACAATTATGCATGCATTAGAATCATCTAACCTGTGGGAGGACTCTGTATATAGCATTGCCACACTGTGTGACCACCAGATCTCTGTCAAATATTATGTGGAAAGGAAAGGCCTTGCAGAAAGTATAGGGACTGATGCGAGACTCTTGGGTACCATTTTCTTCAAATCTGTCAAGGTCTTCATAGTAGTCCTCTTCTTTAGACTCTTTCTCTTCAATTAAAAACTGAATGTGGTCACATTCCTCATTTCTCTGTTGAATAACCTAGAAAAATTAAGGAAAAAAAGAAAACCTGAAAACTCTGCTACTCATGAATAACTGGAATGCTACTATGAAGACAGGAGTACATTTAGAGCAGAAAGATTAATTCAGGAATGGTATCTGCCTCTTGAAAAATATTATATTCTAATAAGTATTTCTGATTTTAGAGAGTCTTCATAATTTCAGGTGAATAATACCTTTGCTTAGCCACAGTTGCTCTCTGCATGAACAACATATTGAAGATCACTCAAATACAATTTATAAAGCCTGAGTGAAATGCACATTCTGAAATCAGGGGTCAAGGCTCAGGTTATGCTTGCTTTCACTGGTACGTGCCTGAAAACAGGACTCTCCCCTCCCCTTGAATGAACATGTGGTAAGCCTTGAATTACACAGACCACCTGAATCCTTATTTTGATGAAAGCTGTTTGCAAGGTCTGTAACACAACAGCAAACAGTGCTGACCAGAGGATGGGCACGTCACAGTCAGCCAGGTGAAAGATGGATGGAGCAAATGTTTGAATATACAGTCATTACAAATTTAAGCAGTGATGACTGCAAGATCAGGACCAACAGATAAAACTAAAAGCAATGACAATTTTCTCCAAGCTGCATTCCATATTAAATGAAATCACAGCAAAACAGGAGTCATCTACATCAGTAGAATCTCAAATAAGTGTCTTGAATATAGCATTTCACATTCCAGTAATTTTACTCAAAGTCAGTAAAAAATATGAAATTGATAGGGATTATTTTGTTTGCAGTGAGAGTCATGCATTGCAGTATAATTAAAGATGATAACAAATAGATTTACATAACTTACCTTGAGAGGCCAAATTCACCTCTTCTCAAGCCTAATTAGATTTAATGACTGGAACAGAACAATTCTATTTACACAGTACTGTCTAGCGGCAACTTTCTGGAACGTGTTGCACCTGATTCTACTTTTATGTAGAGTCTAATCCTCAAGCCACTGAAGCTAAAAAAGACTTCTTATAATCTCTAATGCATCCCAATTCTGCCCTTTACACGTAGTCTAACCAAAGATTAACAGTTACAATATGAAAACAGAACAGGTATACATAAACACTGCACTTGATCCCTAAAACGTTTAGCTTATTAAATATTTCTCCTGCACAACTGTCAGCCATGCCAGCTGATTTCTTAAGGAGTGCTGATTGCTTTATTTGTTCCTATACAAATGGAGAGGTGTAAAACAACAAAACAGTATTTTATTGGTAAATGATGCTTAATTTAAGATGGTAGTGTTCCTTGATCTCCTATTTGTCTATTAATTTAAAGGAAAGAGGGGCTCCTCTGGAGGACTGATCAGAGCAGAAGCCTGATTTAGGTGCTCAATACCAATGCGTATACCGTACATTAGTCTTCTCATTCTATTGCACACATAAATAACATAGAGAAACATCAGCCTACTAGATTTACCACCTAATGTAGCTACCTAAAGCTGGAGGTATGAGCAAGTTCAAATGTTAATAATGATAAAACCTGATTTCCTCAAGAAATTGTGCTGGTAGTCCATATGGCAGTGTGTGGCAAGGACAAGTGGGAAATTATGAGTTAATACGAGGCAAACCTCGGAAAGAATATGTGGTGGCCATTTGAGGAAAACAAGTTATGTGGGTTTGTCTAGGAAAATGGAACATAGTAGGTGGAGACCTAGTTTTCCTCTGAATTCAGGATTTAAAGGTTCCCCATGTCTTCCTCTTTTTTTAAATCTTTTCCTCTTTTTTTAAATCATTACCCTGAAATTTTGAGAGACTGTGGCCACACTGAGGATAGTCACAGTCTCAAATCTTACTTTCTATCACTCATACACACACACTTTCTATCACTCATACACACACACTCATCACTCTATCACTCATACACACACAAAGAGGTTTTATTTTATTATTACTATTAATGTGGCATGGGATAGCTGAGAGTATACACAGTAACCTTTTTCAAATTGTGTAGAATTATCACTAGAATTGATCTATGCTTTCCAGATCATTTCTAGTCTTGGACCTTACTTCAAAGAGTTGCTCTTGCCACAATGTATATGTATGTGGGAAAAAAACCCACATACTTTGGATTAAGAGCTTCCTCATTTGGCAAAGCAGTCCTAAAATTAATTTTAATAATTTTTAAGGAAGTGTTCATATTAACAGCACATCACCTTCCAGAGACATTACTACCTAACGACCATCTTAGACACTGCATACTAGCATTCTGCATCTGTATGGACAAGTTTATTCCTGCTACCGTGCAGCACCTAATGGATTTTTCGTAACTTCTCATTTTTTCCATTTATTAGAAATGAATGATGCATCAATAAACAAAACAAGTGTTGGTTAAAAAAACCCCCACCTATAAAAATAGAACTGCTACATGCTTCAAGACGTCTAGGTAAGTTTGAGACACGACGACCCTTGGCACATCCTACAAGCTGTGGTGAAGTCAGTCATCACACACGTGCTATTTTCCTAACCTTTATAGATTAGATCTGTGTCAGTAACAGTGCACAGCTGCAAATTTCCCAGGTGTCTTCAAGTTCATTTGCAACACTATTTTTGACCAGGCTCCAAGGCATCTAGAAATGCTTGCTGTACTAGTGCATCACATTAGTGCAGCAAATGAACAGGCCAAACACATGGAAATGTGTCAGATCTACAAGATAGCCACAATGCCACCCGCACACTCCTGCTAAACCTGGTATGTTGTGGGCATGGCTGGTTTACTGAATTTTATTTTGGTCATCCATGCACATATCCTTATTAAGAGAAGCTACAATCAAACCCCTCTCCAGGTTAAGCAAGCTCCTGATTCACCCTTAAATAACTTCCCATTAGATATGTAATTTCATGATGTCTTTTCTGTTCACGTCATTTATGCACTATGTAATCTTCCTACCTCATTATTTCATCCACCTTGTCAGCAAATTTAAAATGAGCACTTCTGGCTATTAACATAATATCTTAAATTCTGTCCCTTCATCCTTGTACCCACAGAACCAATCTAATTGGCCAAATACTTATCTGGCATAAAGACCTGCCCTAGATACTCTGCAGTAAGCTTAACTGGAATAGAACTTATTTACTGTTTCATTCTGCAAGTGAAATTTGCAAGCCACAGAATTTCAGTATCATTTATATATTATTGAAGAACCCTCTGTTAAATGCTTGACAAATAGAAGTTCAGTGACAGAAGCAACAGAGCCAGGAATCAAGTCTAGTTCTTCCTCCCCCTGCGGTCTTAGCTGGTGAAGTGACATCAGTTCACCACGTTTAAGAGCTCATCACCATAGTAACTGCAGTTAAAAACTGAAGGTAAAAAATCACTCTCCTGGTTTCAAAGAGAATATATAACATCTAATTGCTAACCTGCCTGTGCTTTCCAGAAGATCTATCTTCAGTTTGTCCTTGCTTAGCCAAGTGAAAAGTCACACCAATACTTCAGGGAAGGACAATTCAGAGAACAGTTATATTAAAATGACTTTGTGTTTTAATATATTTGGTGAGCTTCACAAAAGATATTAAATCAAGCAGTATCACTGTGATACAGTATGTATAACGAACACATGCTATCTGTTAAACTTTCACTGATGTATCTAAAGACAAGAATTAATTCTTTAGATATGAGCATGTCCCCAGGATACACCTGTATCTCAGCATGGGGGAGGGACAGAACGCCCTTGGACAGGGATCTTTTCCCATCAGACTGTGAAGATTAATACAAAGTCAGGTTTTTGCCATTTAAAGGTCAATACAGGATTAAATTCTTGACCTCTTTTGATCAAAACAGACTGTGCAATGCTACTTGACAAATTTCACTGCAGCTGTTTCAGGGTAATCCTGAGGCAAAGCGGTTCACTGGAAATGGTACCACTCTTAGTTGTGTGCACCCAAAGTTAAAACTGTGGGGGTGTCTCCACCTGGCAGCTGGTTTCGAGGCAGAGACCAAAACCCTGAGCCTGGAGCTAGTGAAGTTTCCTGCTGCCCTTGTGCCAGAATTTGAGGCTGACTATGCTCCACAGTTGACTTCTCTTCATACACAGCTACCATTTTAATGTATGGATCAGTACTGCTTGTCCTCCATAACAAGTACCTACGTAGTTTTTAGGTCAGCTCTCCAGCTGGTCACATTCTGGTTTTGTTTTTTTATATTGTCATTAGTAATGAGACAGTCAGAAATTACCATCTTGTAAAGGATGTCCCCAGGCCTTTTCTCATTTGATATTGTAAACCATCTTTGCTGTCTAAAAGAAAGATTTTGATATGTCTGCTCTCAGAAAATAACCGAACTGCAGAAGTCTGTTTTCCCAACAGATTTTTGGGCTTTGTAGGATTGTACAATGTTCTGTTAATCCGTACCATTTACAGCCTTGAGGGAATCTCTGTCCTGACTTCACCTTCACAGGTCATGCTCATTTATACACAAACAACCTTTGACAAGTGAAGCAAGAGAAGGCATAGCCAGAAGGCTGCTAACAGAGATCTCATGCCAAAGCTGGTCACCAGCACCATGAAGATTTTGAGTCCTCATACTGAGACTGGCAGAACATAAATACGCTTAGTGCGTTCTCAAAGTCAGCAACAGTTCTTGGGACAATACCTACTGCAAAAATTATATAGTCTTAGCTCTATTCAGCTAAAAACCAATCACCATATCAGGGAAGACAAGGCAAATTGGATTTGAATTAATTAATCAATTAATTTCAACCTAGGCTTTCCTGAACTATTCAGCTGGAATTGTGAGTCCAAGTTCAAAACAAATCACCTTCCTTTCAGTGCTAACGGAGCTGAACAGAGACACTGAGCCCTTTTATTTTTCTTCTTGCCTTCAACACACACATACCCTAGGTGTTAAAAGAAAAGGCACATTTCCTGAAGAAAACCATTCTGTAAAAAGAAAGCCCTACTGTATTTCAGAAGAGCTTGTATATATATCTCTGTAGGTATATATAAAACAGTTCTGTGTGAGACTGCAGAAAGGTGATATAATTAAACAATTTTTTTCCATTTAGCTATTTCTCCACCCAAAAAAAAAATATATATCTGGGACAAAATACAAGCAATGTGTTTTCTCAATATTTATTTTTCCTCTTGTGATCATGACATTTCTTAGGTATTCTCTGCAGGCTGAGGGAGGTGATCCTTCCCCTCTACTCAGCACTGGAGTGGCCACACCTCAAGTGCTGTGTCCTGTCTGGGCTTCCCAGTACAAGAGAGACATGGAGCTACTGGAGGGAGTGCAGCAAAGATGATTAAAGCAATGGAGCATCTCTCACAAGAGGAAAGGCTGAGAGAGCTGGAACTGTTCAGTCTGGAGAAGAGAAGGCTCAGGAGGATCTTATCCCTATGTACAAATACCTGAAGGGAGGGTACAGAGAGGATGAAGAAAGGCTCTTTTCAGTGGTGTCCCGTGCCAAGGCAAGAAGCAGTGGGCACAAACCGAAACACAGGAGGTGCTGTCTGAACATCAAGAAATGCTCTACTGTGAGGGGGTTTCGTGGTTTAGCTGGTGATTCAGCCCCACCCATCCGCTCGCTCACCCCTCCACCGGCAGGAATGGGGAGAGAATCAGAAGGGTAAAGCTCGTGGGTTGAGATAAGAACAGTTTAATAATTAAAATAAATCAATAATAACAACAACAATGATAATGCAATGAAAAGGAGAATAACAAGAGAGAGGTGAAACCCGCGGGGGGGGGAGGGGAATGAACAACCAAAACAACCCGCACGTGACGCAGCTGCTCGCTGACCCAACGCCGCCAGTCCCGGAGCCGCAACCACCCCTCCATGCGCCAACCGCCCAGTTAACGTACTGGTCACGGCGTCACATGGTGTGCAATGAACATCCCATTGGCCAGCCGGGTCAGCTGCCTCGGCTGTGGCCCCGCCCCTCCCGGCCTCTTGCCCACATGGCAGAGCGCGGGAAGCTGGAAAGGTCCCCGACTACGATAGGCGCTACTTAACAGCAACTAAAGCATCAATGTGCCATCGGCACTGTACCAGCTACAGGGAAGAGAATTAACTCTATCCCAGCGAAAACCAGCACAGGGGCACTGAGCGCTGGCACCAGTTGTCAAAAGAGTTTGCAGTCTCCACCCTTAGACATAGTTGAAAGCTGTCTGAACATGGTCCAGAGCAACTGGCTCTAGGTGGCCCTGCTTGAGCAGGGGAGATTGGACAAAATGACCTCTAGAGGTCCCTTCCAACCTCTGCTAGTCTGTGATTCTATGTAATCCATGAAACAAAATCTAACCACTTAATAAAACCAGTATTATTATAAACAATTAAGATTTGCTACCACTTTCACAGAAACTGATAATATGTAAGACAAATTCAAGCAAAATTTCATGAAAATACAGACTTAGAAGCATGCGTTCGCTCAAGCAGATTCACATAAGCACTTGGTCTAAACAGACAGAGAAGAAAAGCAGACAAACTGCAGATATCAACTTTACACTAATATAATGAGAACTGCAGAACTTACTAAACCAGTCCTTTGTTGGAATGTTATGTAAATGCTTTGGATAAAGAGATTTGGAAGGACAACTCAGGCATCTCAGCTCTCTTCTTGCAAGTCAGAAGGCAACTCCCATAATAACATCAGAAACTTAGGGTTAGGCACTGAGGCTCTTATCAGTTCCAAAAAAACCAAATTCTTCCTTAAGCAAAATTCTAACTAAAGTCCAAATGCAAAATTTTACAGAAGAGGCATTGATTGGTCCATAAAAACTGAGGGGATGAAAAGCAGCTCCATCATTTTTCTGTGCTGCGCTATTTCAAACAATGCATTACTAAGTCTGAAACACGAAAGCATTAATTTACTAAATCATGAGGCAAGGGATCGAGATGAAAGAAGTCAGGCAACTTTTTTCTTCTGTTCTCATTTTTTTAAACAGTGTTAAACTAGCCAGGTACCACAGTGGCAGACTTACTCTGCTTTAAAACCCTCACTCTGCACCAGTAATGATTAATAGTTGACCTGTGAAATAATGCAGGGAGACTTTCATTGTCTGTGTGGATAATTTGCAAATTTTGGCAGTCTCACCTTACAGAAGCAAGTAGCTGACTATTCTCTGCTTATCTACCACCGAAGTTTGTTAGCACCTGTGGCGTAAAGCACTATTTAATGTCACTGAAGGTGTCAGAAGTCAGGCTTTATTAACAGAGAGAGCAGAGACAAGAAAACCTTCAGGGTTGAGAGCACATGACTTTCTAATAGGGACAAGGGAAAAACAGGGTAACAGACAAAAAAAATACAGACAATATGCCCTTTCTTCAGTTTAGAGGAAGTACTAATTTTTAGGCACCTAAGTGCTTTTGGCTCAGATGGTCTGGAAGAATAGTTTGGATTTAAATTGAACTTTGTGCTCACTTATAATAGGTTTGACCAATACTATCAGATTTCTATTTAATTATAGTACAAAAGTAAAATTTCCAGAAAAGCTTAACAAAATCAAATGAAAATGAGAAGTAAATTTAGAATCAATATTTAAAACTCTTTGGAACTTTTTGAGAAGTCCTAGATGGATATCAGTACCATCCAATACAATCTTCTCAGCAAAGCAACATTCAGACTGATGACATAGTCTGTCAGAAGTTTGTTCTGGTAGCTGCCTTGCACAACCCAGATTTCAACTCTGCCCCATCGATCACTTTTGTCTCTGCGTGACCCCTGAATTATGCTGGCAGAAGTCTCTCTGATAGAGAGAACACCAAACCACACAAAGGAACAGATGTGGGTAAAAATAACCCAATAAAAAAAAAAACTGTTATTTTTAACCCAGTTCATTTCCTCAGTCTAGTTTATTTTATAGTTTCACAACAGCTGGAGAGACACAGCTGAAGAAGCTGTTACAACAGCTTGAGCAGTAAGAGAAGGTGGACTGTATAAGCTGCCTGTGCTACCAAAAGCAATGCTTCTCAAGCAACAGCTTCAGCACTCTTGCAGCCAGCTTCCCAACATTGTCTGTCTCAACACTTTGAATAAAAAAGGACCTAAGAAGATTGTTTTGATTCTGTTGCATCCTTCGTATCTGATTATTAACACCTGTTGTAAAAGTTTGAACTATGGATTTCTACAATCTAAACAAGGACATAAAGTATATCACCATTCACTATAAACCTGAGCTAGCTTAGAAGAAGAAACCTAAAAGACAAATACTCTAATATAGCAGTACAAATACCTTTGTCACTGGGTTCCTTGTAAAGCTTTTATGTGAGCAAGATGGTGTTTTTGTGATACACTGATGAAACTGGAACAGATTTTTCTGAGCAAGTATAAGAATTCTTGCTGTACCTGCTTAGATTCCTTTCTACTTGATAAAAAGTATTTTAAAACATTTGCCATATTTCTAACACCAAAAAGCTTTTATTTGCTGTTTTTCCCCAGATATATCTGTACCTTGGATCAAGCCCTGATTTTATATCATTACATATTCAAGGCCTTATCAATTAAATCCTTCTGTTCCTCTGTACAGACACAAACGAGAAGCAAGCCTCTCTCCCATTTCACAAGTGACTTAGCACACATGATGTTACGTAAACCCTGTGACTGAGGAACATTTTTCCACTTCTGGGGCTGTAGGTGTATATCCAGCCACGCTCCCACACAATGGTAGTATGAGACCCACAAACACACCTTTGTTCTGGGATGGACCTGGCATGCAGGCTGGGAGGCAACCACTGTGCTCGTCAGCCAGGCCTCATCAACACAAATCAGCCGCACAGTTTGCATATAGGTGAAGAATCTAGGACACCAACACAAAACGTCTATGTTCTCACAGAACACAGTAGACAGTAAGAAATATATGCCAAATATAAAAGAAGGTGGAAAAAAGCACACCAGATGACCCACTACCTAATTTCTGTACATGTCATCTCCTTCTTTGAATATGGGGATATTGTTTTGAACAGTTCCCGCCTGGGTCTGTTTGCAAATTCATGCTGGCCTTCTCAGCACATGGCTGACCTGTCCTTAAAGCAACACAAATGATGATGGCTCTTCCTGAGACAGTACTGATGCCACTGCTTCACAGAGGATGGCGACAAGGAAAATGATTGCCATCACTCAATTTTTTATTTTCTTGATTTTGTCCTAATGACATAAACTTCCAATGTGTGCATCCCTTCAGACATTACCTTCATATCTATTTCTGTACCATGGATCTGTTGAGCTACTGTTTTGATGATTCCAATGACAATATCCTGGAGACCTTCTCTTTCCGAATAGTAATGCAGAATAAGTCCCTTCCCCTTCTCCGCATCAGTGCATCTAAAGGAAGGGGCTCGCATACCCGGGTAAATAGTAGCAAGGTGGTCATGCAAAGCATCCAGGTTCTGGAAGAAGAAATTAAAAACATGATTATAAGGCATTCACTTATTAGTTCTTATTAATTAGAAAGTAAGTACCTATTCTGTCTCATCTGAACACTTCCTTTCCCCTACTGCTCACACTCCCTGTGCATTTGCCTTATTATTTGTAGAACTGTCATTATAGCAGGCTTTTCAGGCAGCTCATGATGTTCTTTCCACCTACGGGGCAATATTTGGGCAACGAATGGCATCAAAATCAGCACTACTAAAAATGACTCCCGATAGTAGGAATTCATGCTTGACTATGCTGTATTTTGGAACACTCCAATGATTAAAGTGTTTCTCAGATTTAAATGATTAAAAGACCATCGTCAAATACATACTTTGAGAATAATTGAAAAAATCCACAGTATACATAGAACATCTCACAGCTGCTGTAATAATGTTTCAGAATAGGTTATTCAAGAAAGGGAAGAGGTCTTCTATTTTTCTAGCGGATGTTCTGGACATCTTATGCATTTAACTTTAAATTTTGACCACACAAATTGCTATCTGGCAAGGAAAGCTAAATGATAGATTGATAGGCATATCTAACAGGGACATTAAAGAGAACAACAAAATCAAAATCACACTTAGAACAGAACACTAGCTCCAACTTCGATTATGAAGTAATTATCAAGGCTCCAGTTTGCTAATCATTATATATTTAACACAGAGAAGGCAACCTAGAGCAACCTCGCTGGATAGCACTGCAACCCACATGATCATTTACCTATGTTGTAAAATTCATGCAACTCCTTTACATCTGAACTCCTGAACATTACTTTTAAATGTTGTTTGCCCAAACTTCCAGGTAACTGCTAGCTAGCACCAGGCTCTGCATCTTGTTTTCTGCCAGCACAAGGAGAATGAGCTGAAAATATTTTCAGTGTGCTGTCTGGGCCATTCTCCACCTTTCATGAGCATCTGTCGATCATCAAATTTGTGGAAGCATACTGAACTTAATTTCATGTGAGCTGTGAAGTACTCCAACAGCTGCCTCTTCTCCTGGGAGGCCTCCAGAGGAAATGAGATGCTAAGAAATGAATTCCGTAGGATGCACTCAGCCTGGAACTTCCTCCTTCAGTTTTTTACTTTGTTTCATATTCATATTTTTGTTGCTATAACAACACCTCCAAATTAAAACTTGAAGAGGCAACAATCTGGGAGTCAATTCATTCCAGCTGTTAGTGGGCATTCAATTGCAAAAAGTATAATGCTTGAAGACAAATTCTGTAAGAATTTTGCAGGGTTGAGGACAATGAAATTGGAAAAGACTGCTTTGAAAGAGCGTGGATGAGAAAAGAGCAAGAGAGGTGACTGGCTTTGAGGTAGTACCCCACAACCTCCTTAATCAGGTGCAGAACCGCTCTTTCACTACACGTGCCTCAGAAACAGCTGGGATATATTGACCTTTTGGAAAAAAGCTCTTGAGGAGATACCTGGGAAAAGACAATAAACTTCCAGTTACAGAGTCATCAACACCTGAAGAATTTCAAAAGGAGTTTGGCATGGGAAATGGCCAATGTCAAGGACATAATTTTTATAAGATGGTTGTCTAATTATTAACATTGATGTCGGGCACAAGTGTTTCTAACAAATGGCAGTAGCCCCATTCTACAAGACCACTTCGCCACCCTACTATCCCATCACTGACTTTGTCCAAGCAGTGTCACAGGCGAGCTCATATGATATGCCCTTCAGTCTTGACTGCCTAATCATCCAGAGTGGGGGACTTGCCCCAGGATGTATTGCAGCTGCTTTCCAGTCCCCAATATGTCTTTTCTCCCTGTGCATACAGATTATGGGGTGAGCAAAGAGCTTTTCGTATTCGCAACCTTGCTACAACACATAGTCAAGAAGCAGCAGAGATATGCTTCCAGCCCAAGCAGCTGAAATCACTCCCAGATCCTGTCATTTGGACATTGTCATTGTTACTCCCACTCCTATTTTCTGTTGTGTTTGATCCATTCTGACTGATATTGCAGCTTCTGGAAGAACAAAAGTGTCTTTTTCTCTAGTTTGTTCACCTGCTGTGGGCCAGAGGTGTAGTCAGGTACAGATAATAATAGGTTAAGCTCTCTCCCTGAATTGTTGGCTCTTAGACTGCTCAGACATATGCCAGAGCTTGTGCTGGGACCACAGCCACAAACTCTAGAGCTTTTTAGGGTGGTGATCAGCTTTATGGTGAAACACAGAGGGATCTCCAAGTAAGAACAAGCAGTGATGCTATGATACTAAACCAGGCACATCCTGGTCTGTCTATAAGCAGAAGAGTTGTGATTGGCACCTGAAATACAAAGATCTGCTGTTAAGGTCTGTGTGGTAGAGATCATATGGAAACTTTCTAAAAGAGGAATTAATTCCCCGAAATTTATTGCATTGCAATTATGAGCTTCTAAATAGCCATGTAGATGATTACCTAAATGAGACAACTAACCATTACTCCAATGTCTGATTTTCATTCAACAGAAAGCTACTAAACATAGCGTAAAAGCACACTTTGGGTTTCTTAGGAGGTACCTCTTTTCACACTGCTTCTTTTTGGCACAGTGTCTTTCAATATGATTTGCATTTTTCCAGGCCTGTGTTTTTCATAGAAAGTATAAATATATGATTTAGTTGTGCTTTTTCCTCTTTCATGAAGCTTGAAGTACCTGTGTTTCATCTATGAATAAACTAAATTTTTTCTATGATGTCAAGGGAAACAGATTATAAATATAGGATTTATTTGCACATGCTTTAAAAAGCTGCGGCCCTCATTTACTTCATATATCCCAGACTCAGTACAGATTTCAAGAATCACCTTTTGGAACTCTATTATGTATTTTAAGAATTGGACAGAAGCTCAGCACATAAAACCTATCTGCACCTATTTTTGTAACAGGTATATAAATTAGTTTCCTGACCTAATCTGACTGTTGGAAGATGCCAAAATAAATCACGGATAACGTTGATTTTCCATCATAAGAAAAAGCTATAAAATACACTTCTGGCACAGTTACTAACACATTAGTCCTGTTAAAATTTACAGAAGTATGTATTAGCCAATGTCATCTGTTAACACTGAAATTCAAACAAAGCAGCTTAAAATACTGTCATTAGAAGAATATAAATATAAGCTGTTCAGGCTTTTATAGAAGTTTGGTGTGCACTACAAACATGTCCAGTCTTTTCATCATCACACATGGTAAGGAATGGAAATAGAAATATACTACATGGAAAAGGGGATGATGGAAAGAAATAGGGAAGGACTGGCCCATCCATGTATACACAAAGTGATGGAACAATGGGCCAGCTACACCTTTTTTTTTCCTCCTCCCCTATTTTTGCTCAACCCTAACTGCAACTCCAGTACATGAGTCATCTTTAAATTTACATTTATCTGAAGGCTTGCTTTAATGGCAGCCTGTGAATGAAGCTATGAAATACAAAGGATATCACATCCATGGACAGACAATGGTATACAGATCACCCATGGTATGCACGTGTTGGAGCATACACATACCCTGTCTGCCCAGCAATTACAGTCCGTGGGTTTGGTACAAGAAGTCTGGGTTGACTACATCTAGGAAGCTCTGGAATAATACAAGTTTTGGGGTAGGGAGTGAGACACAGAAGTAAATATTCTAGTAATCCAGCAAACTACGCACTCTGCTCTTTTCACTTATTATTGCTGGAGAGATTTTAAAGGAACAGATGGCAAGAGGCTGCTAAATTTTCAGTGAAAATCAACAGAGATTTGACACTCAACTTTTGGGTAATTGCCTGTGAAATCTTAATCAGTTCAGTATTTTTAAACTCATTACAGCACACAGTTCTCTCCAAGAGTGATATACATCACAAATCTTAAACCCAAAGTGGTTTTTCAAAGTGAACAATTTTCAGGTGACAAAAAGGGAAGCCCATTTTTTCTAGAAATACACTTTAGAGAAGTTACTACATTTCTTCCATGCTATTGAAAATTTGTTTTAATTTTGCTTTGTTTTATAGTGCAGTATCACACTGTTCTGCAGTTAGGAAAGCACAAAAATTGACTTAAACACTGCTGCTCTATCCCACGCTCAGTTCATAGATGAAGGATAATATCTTAGAGATAAGTTGTGTATGAGCTCTAGCTCTGTACATAACGTACAATTCGAAATAACCGGTATCTATAATTAGTCAAAAAGAACTTAGGAGAAGAAATATCCTACAAATCTGAAGACCACATTTTCTGTTAGTATAAACAAGATAAGTCTTTTTACTTGACACACAGAGACAATTTGAATTGGTGAGTTTTTTCATCTCTCTTGTACTCCACACTTTTGTTACATATGAAAACTCCTGTAAAAAACTTTTATTTGGAATTTCAAATGAAATCTCAGATTTGTGAATGCCTCTGCAACCCCAGCATACCTGCCTTCTCACTCTTTCTATGAAATTCAACAGTCAAAGATGCTATGGGAAAATTATTACTCTATCAGGTAACTGAATAATATTTTAACTGAGAGGGAAAGAGAACAACGATGCCAAAACTGCTGAGCAGTGGAAAGCTCTACAGAATACAAATACCAAGGAAGAAAGTTTTCAGACACCTCTCCACAAATAACTGGAAGATTACACAGCACAACAACCTATATCTCCAAATCTTAATCTAATCCCTTGACCAGACTGTACTTCTGTCTGGTATCTGAAATAATTTGGCACAAAATTCTTACCTGCAAAAACTCTCTGACATTTGAGCCCAAGACACGTAGAATTGTATCATAACCAGACTCTTGACAAAACACAAAAAACATCTTCCCAAACATTTGAAGAATTTCCCCGGCATTTAGATCTAGTTAGAACAGGAGAATATGATTCAGTCCAAACACTACATTTCATACACTTTGCTTACTACTTTAGTCTTATATTCATAAATAAGAAAGTCAGAACCTAAACTCTACCCAGATCCAGTAGGACAAGAATATGAGAAAAACAAGATTCAGGGTCCACATGGCAAATAATGCGTATTCAATACAGGAATTTCATTAGGATTTACCAACTACCATTATGACTTTGCTGCATCGTGCATTTCATGCATGTATAGCATTTTAGATTTTGATACAGGTAAGAAATCACTACTTGAAAACAAAGGAACTTGGTTGTTAGTAGCGGTCGCGTCAGGGGAGTTACTTCTGGTTTACAATAGCGTGAAACCACATCAGCTGCTCCAATTCAACATAACTACTACAGTCATCAGTCTTATGGGTTCTTGGCTAATTACTGGTTCAGAACTAATTCATACGGCACTTGGGTCTGCAGATAAAATAATGCTGATGGGCATAATTCTACCTTTTAAACTCCAGACCAGAGCTGCAACGATTGAAAATGAATGCGACCCAAATCAATGGTAGATATGAAATATGATATGCCCATGCCACAAACATTTTTGTAACTCAGCATGTTTGTTCAGCAGATGGATCAAGGATTCATTCACAGGCTGCTCTTGCAGCAGTGGTTGAAACCTGGGTGTATTGCAAGGTAGTTACAGCAGTATATTGTTACTTCATGACTGCTTGTAATACTGACCATGCTCTGTGGATGAGGTATATTACTGCAGTTTAAGGTGTACCTATGATTTGGAATACTTTGGAAGTAATAAAAATCACTTTAAGTAATAAAAGGAATTAAAAAATATCTGAGATAAATAAAGAAAGAAAATCCTTTCTTCTGAGATTTAACATAATTCTCTATTTGACCAATTCCCTGTTTTCACTGCCTCTGTGCTAAATCCTGTTTCTCTCTGTGACATGGATTTTTTTTGAGGGGGTTACCTTTTATGTGGTGAAAAGGCAAAGAAGATATCTGTATAACTTACTGAGGACCTTGCTTGCAGCTGCAACCAGATCATAGGTTTTGGAATCATCATAAATTATTCTGACAAGAAACTGTCCTTCTTCATCCAGCTGTGCCTCCTTCCTAAAAAGAAAACAGAACAAAATCTTTTTGATTGAGGGAAAAGCACCATATTGATAAATCAATTATATATTGTTTGGTATTAGTCTTTTAAATAAAATAAGTTTGTAGGTTCTACCTTTAAAAAGTTATTTAAGATAGAAAATCAGAAATAGATCTGTTCCATATCTCAGAGTCATTAAGGTACAATACAAATATTTCAGAACATGTGTGTTCTGAAAATGATAATGAGCTGTGAGAAAATGAAGGCAGTTTTTCAGTACAGAGCCTCACAAAGAAGTTGCTGAACTAATAAACACAGAATTTGTGTTTTAAAAGAGGGGAATATCCAATGATCCAGACCAAGATGGGCTCTTTAAACACTATTTAGGCAAGTGTTTTCATTCCTTGCAATTTTAATTACACTTTATTTACAAAAGGTACATGATGTTTTTAACAACCATTTGCACAAATCTTTGAAGACAAATCTAAAATCCAGTAGGTATCCATTAGGTAGGTACCTAATCAAATACCCTTGTTTTCAGAATTCTGCACATGCCCAGGAGATAGAAATGAAAAAAAAGGATGCTAGAATTTTGTAAGGCCTTGTTCTTGCATTGCACGTCAGTTCTTCATGAGTAAAGTGTCACCACTTAGCAAAAGCACAATAAAAGTATACATTTCTTCACTAAAGGAAACAATTCTCAACCCCAGGTTTAAGACAAGACTCATGCACATGTCATGTGCACACTTACTGCTGCTGCTAAGTAAAAAACCAAAACAAAATGGCTCCTTTGTTTTTCAGGATCATTTGTTATTCTCTTCAGCTTGAACATTGAGTCAGCAGCTTGTCTGAAAGGCGGCACAACTCTGTAGGCTTTTTTTTTTTTCCTGAGGAAAACAAGTTGATATCCCTAGGCAATGAACTGTTGCACCTTCCAAGCCTTACATTTGACACAAGTGAGTTGCTAGGGAGGGCCCACAGCGTCTTCCTCCCTGTTTTATCCCATGCGTTTAACACAGGAGCCAGGCCACTGGTGCTGCAGCAGTGGCTGAGTCTCAGCTCTCTGGAGGAGGACAAGGAGCACCTTCAGAGGTAGGCAGACCTAAGGACCCTGCAGGGCTTGCTGCCCCATGTCGCTGGTCAAAGAGGCAAAGAGGTAGAAGAGGCTAGAAGAGAATGACTGAATCACACCTTCTTATGTCACACCACAAAAAAAAATTAATATGGGGAGTTGTTCTTCAGAAAAAGCCTTAGAATTAGAAAAAATATCAAAAAGGCAGATGACATTTTTTATAAAAACCACCATATGTCATGCAAGTCAAGACATTCATCAACTCAGGACTGGAATAATTACTTTTCTAACACATAAATGAAAGAACCATGAGTACAAAATTACTTATTGGTACCATGGTAATGAAGGGCCTTTACCAGAATGCAACAGAAAAGCTCCTTGAGATATGGCTGAAACATACAGTTTAATGGCCAATATTCCTAACTGCTCTAAATTTCTAATGGTCATCACAGGAATTATAAACCTATAAAAAGTAGATTCTAAATCTATTATCTAAAATCCTACATCCTCTTTTACATCAAAATTTTTGTCTCCATCATCACAACATGATCAACCATCAATCAAAACCAGTGTCTTTCACTGAAACTTAGATTCTAATTTTCTACAGCTGGCATAATTTATTTTAAACATGAATTAATACACAATAATAGTGACTGCACAACAACTCAAGCATTTACCGTTGTAGTGGGATTATCCAGCCATACAAATAGAAATATTTTCTGTGTTACTCAAAGGGGAGAGAGGTCTGAGAATTAAGTTCATCTTAAAACTGCTACATGGTACATGCGACTGCTGATTAGGCCTAATTACAATCTCATGTGGTAGTACTCTATTGACCTAAATGAAAATACTTGTCATTTAACCCTCCAATTAGTAATCCTCAGTCTTTGATAAACTATTCATTCATCAGTGGAAGTCTGGAACCCATTATTTTCTTTTTCTCTTCATCTTTAATCTGGCTTATCACATTCTTACTGCTGATCAAAAATTATACTACATTGGTTTTATATTTAAAAAATATATCTACTTTTTTATTAACTAATGAAGTCTTGTAACTGCTACTCGACACACACATTTTTATACTCACTATATGAATAGGCATAATGAGCTAAAAACAAGCTAAGCAATTTTCCCAAAGTAATACAATAAGGCTATAGGGGAGGTGAGACTAAACATCCTATATAAATCTACATAAAAAGAACGTAATTCTGTATTCAATGGCATGAAAAACATTAATAAACTTAATTTTTTTTGTTAAACTCTTTGGCAACTTCCCACAAGAAATGAAAGAATGGACACCAGTAAGCAGGACAAAACTGGCTACAAGAGTGTTCTCAGAGATACAAAAATATTATATCTTTTTAAAATAATCAATTACAAGAATTTATTCATTACTTGAAGAAACAGTATGTTTATAAAGAAGCAAGCAGAAATGGTTATGTGTACACACATTCCCCTAAAATACTTTTGTCTTCATACTCCAAAACAGTACTTCTGGTCCGCTCCCCCAGTCATTCTCTGAAAACTTCAGATCAGCCTGCAGGATATCAAGTCTCACTGTTTCCTGAAAACAGTTCCCATGGCACATATTCCTTCTTTTCCTAAGTAGGAGGACAGCTGGAGTTACTAGTGGGAAACATTGTCTTGAAGCATATGAGGTCAGTCAGGGACAAGAAGGTAGAGTTTGTATTTCCTAAGAACTGAACTGAAATTAATATGAGAAAAGAAGACCATCTTGATTCTTTGATTCTCATAACATAATATGTAACTGGAAGTCAGATACACTTTGGAGGGAAGTTTGCAAAGGGTGAACAAACTTTCCCACATCTCTGAAACTCACTGTGATTTCTTTTAGTCTCTCTGATCTCAGCCAAACCACAAAGGATAACAAATACATCTGGAAAAGCAATGAACATCCTCAAAAACATGGCATACTCACACAATCCAGTAGCCACAGTTTTTGAGTGTGAGAATTTTCTCTATTGAAAATTGACCCAGTTTGATGATGCTGGTATCTCTTTCAAAACTTCTTACATTTCTTTCCAATTACATTGACTGGAACTTTTCCTGTTTCCTACTCTGTGCCAAGCCATGCTTCCTTTTTTTCATATTTTAATTGTCTTCAGTTTAGTTTGTCAAAGTTTTTCTTCAATGCCTGCAGCTTCTCTGAGCCACCACTTTTTAAAATCATCACAGGTTATTTCAATGCCTATTCCATTTAGATTATTTAGGCTATTTTGGTTTTCTCCAGTTTTCTTTAGATGCTTTGGATCACTCAGCGGCCATCTTCTCTGTAGCCTTAATGATGTATTTCCCATTAAAATAACTTTACTGATAAACAAAAAATAGTTCAATTAGCAATCACATCTGCATTGCTTGGATATAATTTTCTGGGGTGAAGCTCACTGCTCTAAGGCTTTACTCCCCCTCAGTATTAGCAGTCTTACTAGGTGTTCCTGCAGTAGAGGAAAAGGACCCAGTGCTTGTACTACAGCTTAATACTCCAAAGCACAAAAAAAAAAAAAAAAAAGAAAAGAAAAAGAGTCCAACAAAAGCCAATCTAATTTTGAGAAATTTTTTCTAGAAAATTTATCAAATTAAATATTACTCCTGCAGAGGATTATACTCCTCACTCAAAATCAGCTGGGCAAAAATATCTTTGCTTATCCTACAAATCTGGCAAATCCAATGACAATCTCATACCTAAACCTGTGCCAAAAGATAAACTGCCTTTTTAAAGCCTGTGCTTGAAAATTATTACATTCCAGAACTCTGTTTTTTTTCTTTCCGGGACAATTCCTTCTCCATACTGCTATGCCCTGTTGTGCTGGTATATAATTCAGTTAGATATTTGTTTTTCTGTGTCATTTTTCTGCTGGATAAATTTCTCTGTCTGATTCATCACCTGGTCACAGAAGCTGCTGCGCATACAGAACAACGTTTAGCCAGACAGAGTGGCTGAGGACAGGCTAGGAGGTTCACTGAAGTCAACTGAAGCCTTTCCCCTGCCTCCAGTGAGTTGGGTCTGACGCTTCTGAAGCCCTTCTGCCTCCCTCAGTAACCTGAGAGCAGTGATAACTTCCAAAAGCCTTTCCCTCTGAAATATGTGAAAAACCTTAAGACTACATATGATGGGGAAATGCTGCTGTAACCTTATCCAAAATGGCCAGTGCAATGTGAAAACACTCCCAGTTCTCAGAGCTACTTATCCTCCAGTAAGCCTACAAAATTGCAGGTCATCTAATAAACTTGCATCAGAACTATTGGCACCAGAGAGGCTGACCACAATGTGACCACCAGCAGTCTAGGAAACAGGACAAAGTCATTGAAATGTTCATTCAGGTGAATGGGCAATCCCTAAATTGTTTTCTCATGGCTGCAGTTTTCTCACCTAATTACCTGACCCCTACCTGATCTATCAAATCTGTCTGCATTTACACTATAGAACTGGCTTTACAACAAAGGTGATATGAAGAATATCTGTTAGTGTTGTGAAAACTGTTATAACGAACGCTAAAAGTGAGGCTGCTTTGTCAGCTTTGCAGAGGTGCTGGGCTTGGCTCTCCATCAACAGTAATTCCTCCACTGTGACATAGCTGTTTTTAACTCCATAATCAGTGTATCACATATGAAAAAAACCTGCCTGTGTGGAACAACAAGGTACGGCTACAAACCTGAGCATGTGAACTTTAAAAGACCAGAAGGCTGCAACAGTTCTTATCTGAACAGCTTCCCTCTCCTGGCTGACAGAAGGTTCATGAGCTGGGATTAGAACTGCAATATAACATGGCATCCTTGGATGCAAAGAATTTACATTAGGCTGACCATATTTCATAAAAAATATCATAATCCTTAACTTTATGAAAAACTGTTCATTTCCCTTGAAATGTTTTGCTGCAATCTTTATTCCTTTTGTTTGGTTTTTTTTTACCAGATAAGATTATGGGAGTAAATTAGCACAGCCCGAATGTTTTCTGCAGACTGCGGTGTTTGATCACAAAGGCATTAACAGCAATAACAAGTTAGTGGCTTTCTTAAGGGCTTGACTGGAAATAAGCCAAAAGCAACAAGCTCTGGCAAATTCCCCAGCCCTGGTTAATTCTTCAGTGAAGTAGCAGCACTACAGTAGCAAACTTTTATATGGCCTTTCTTTCAAAACAACTTCTAAGTCAAATAGAACAATTTACAATTAACATCTCTTTTACATTTCTAGAGACAAAAGAAAGGTGTGCTTTGCTCCCCAGTAAGTTTATGTTCAAAACTTTTCTAAAAATCCAGGATTTTAATGCTCTTGCCCAAACTGAATCCTGTTGTCAGCACATGGGGTGTGATACTTCATGGTTCAAAACTTACATCCTATGATATGCCTGTCCTAACTGCTACAGCCTGGCAGCCCATTTTGTTTACTCTAGACTAATTTTGAATGATTACACAGAGCTATTCAAATTGTGGGAAACAAATACTCCAGGCCAGACTCTTCTAAAATGCCTTTGTTTTCCTCCAGAATATTTATTTTCTCCAGGTTAATGTGAGGAATTTTACTTGGGAAAAAAGAACCTTAATCGTTGCACCATAGAAAATAACACGGCTATATAAAGGCCATTTTTCACATACAAGTTTGACCTTGAAATCAATGGAAAAATTCCTATTGAGTAGATGAAAGCAAGATTAAGTCTTAAAGCATCCTTTCCTCTGTCAGTCATGCTAACACCCTCCAAACTGCTGTTGGTCTAGCAGCACAGAATAGTGTTACAGGTGATACTATGTGTGTACAATGGGCCTTTTGAAAATCTTTCCCATTGTGGAACCAGTTTAGTAGTTGAAAACACACTACTAATATTCAAAGGCAATGTTAATAATTCACAGAGCTAGATGAAGTGTTAAGTGTGGACAAACACTCTGACACAAATCATTCTTAAACTCAGAACACATCTTGCAGTGCAGATTTTTAAACCACAGACTGCGTACATTTTTATTTCACAGAGGAAATATTTTCTCTATTTTGATGTAGTAAGGATTTCTTTTGCCATCTTTAGAGACTTTACAGACAACATAGTTGGACAAGATGCCACGTCAGGCTGGTCTTGCTTATATAGCCCATTCTGCACAGAGTGGACTTTAATGTAGTGTTACAGTCAGGTTGTAGCATTTAAAGGGAATTTGAGTAAATCATAACTAAGAAGAAGGTTACTGCTGTCAGAACTTTTTCATTCATGTGAAGTAGCACTTGCTATCCTGTCTGTGGTCAGCCATAAAGCTCGAATTAAAAGAAAAAAATTATTACAGAAGAAGAACCCCTACTGCTGCAGAACTTTGCATGCAGTAAATATTGAGAAAAGGTAATAGATACAAACGGGAAAAAAAAGGTCATGCAAGACTGCATGGATACTTTGTATCCTGCATGGATACTTTGTATCCTAATGATGCACAGGCTTCTTTGTGATATAACAATATTATTTAGAAGCTGTTGGTGTCACTTTAAGAGATCATCTAGTGTCCCAAAAACACAACTGGACCTCTTCCTATCAAAACTCCAGTCCAAAGTGCATGCCCTGGGTGTGTCCCCTTGAACGCACCACAACAACAGCTAGTTCCAAGACCACCTCTAGGGCTTCTTCCACGATAGGTGTTGTTTCTGTTGGGACTTTTGCCACCATTGTGCTTAACTGTTCTTGGTGTACCAAGGATGGAAAAAGTGCTCGTTAAATTGAAGAAACCAGTCAAAACAATCTTAATGACAAAAAAACACTACTGCACTTAGAAACCCAGCATGGTTCTGATCTCACTGATAGGAGCATGTCAAGTTTAATTCCGTTCCAAGACTAACACTATTAAACAGAATTACATGTCTTAGAACTAAAGATGGTATCAGTGAAAACAGAATCATTGTCTTTGCATCTCTTTTACATTAAAATTGCAAACTCACTGCTCATTATATTACTTTACAGATGGTTTGTGTTGTCAGAATGCTTGTATTTTTTTCATGTATTTCACAAAGATGCTTTGCCAGTGATTATTGAAAATATTGAACCAGTCTCCTCACTCCTCCAAAAAGGAAAAAAAAAGAAACTAGACTTGTACATGTTATGGATGGTCCAGAGATATTTTAGAACACCCAGCTGGGAAAAGCATAAATTATATTAAGTTACAAGATTAAATAAAAATGGGAATCTGTCCAGGAAAATGACATTCTGGGTAAAGTAAATAGATGTATTTATAGACTTCAGAGCTCTAAGCTATTTCCCAGTTTTACAGGCTGGATATGAGAGTGTTTAATGTAGGTTTTCAAAACAAGATAATCCTAGAAGATACAGTTAACAAATGTACAAGTTCTTTGCTACTACTCCAAATACTAAAAATATTATTAAAAATATAAAGCTAGCATTATTTTTCTTCCTTCTATATAAGTGGACTAAAAGGAATGGTATTTACAAAATACTCCTTTAAGCATTTCAGAGTGAGTGATATGTGTATAACACCTGGTATCCTCACAGGTCTAAAAGCACTTCCCAGTTCTGGGAAAACTGGAAAGTACCTGAGAGATACTGCAAGACCACTCATACCATGTTTCACAACATGCCACTACTTCCCTTTAGCCAAGTCTTTCCCAGATGAATTGAAGAATTTGGCATCCACACAGTTTAAACTCCTGATCTCCAAGCAGGTCTTTCCGCTGCAAGGAATGGAAAGAGCAGGAAGTGCAGTGTCCTGACCCTACAAAGTTTGTGAATATTAACCTTCAGACCCATGAAGAACCATCTATTCAGCATCAGTTTTAAGAAAACTTTAAAATTACTGCTTAGAACTTTGGAATATTAGGAAATGAAGACTTAGAAACATAAACAACCATAAATGTTCCTACTCAACACCACTTTCTGCATAAACACTCATTAATGTTAAGAGGCGTATGGATTAAAAAAAATTAATCCATTGTCCTTTCACCACTAACGGCTTTCCAAAGCCTCTTTCTGACACCTATTTATAAGTAATTTGTATTTTTTTTTCAAAATTGTTATGAGGTTGATTGAACAGAACACTTCATCTTCAGCACTGGGTAAACCCACACGGTGCTAAGGATGTAGCAAAAATCAATGTTCATGTTTCTTCACAGACCACTGCAATTAATTATAACTGAGTCCTACATGACCCAGAAGACATATGGACTTCCAATCCAAAACTCTAGTGAATAGTCTCTTTTTTCGTCGGTGTTCATGGTGAGAAGACAATTAAGATGATTAACACAGTATGTCTGCAACCTTTTTGAGCATGAAAGTATCAGTAACTTCAGGTAAACTGTAAAGCAAGCATTCTTCATAATACATTAGTTGTGGGCTGGGAAAGAGAAATACTGAGCGAGCTCACAGCAGTTCAACAAAGCAAGAGAGAGGATTCACAGGGGACTGATTACCACCACTGCAATACACAGCTATACATGTCTATGTGGTAAAATCCATAACCCACTTGTTAGCCACCTGGACTTTTTCTACGGTTCCTGAGAAGAGTAGTATGTAAGAAAGCCAGCAATTTGATGGGAGAAATCCCAAAGGCTTTAATAGGTTCAAAAAAAATTAAGTCCTGGGCACATCCAAACTTATACTTAGAAGCAAAGATAGTTTAAAAGGAGTTTGGCACCAAGGTTCTCCTGCAAATCAGCCCTTATTGAGAAACACCACAAATAACTGGAATGCTTTTCACTCGCTTCAACTACACATGGTAACTAACTGAAATGCCACACCTCACATTTTGTACAGATCTTTGATTCTTATCTCCTGTTAGTTGGCATTTTTATTGCCCAGGCCACATTTTGGTTATGTAGACAGAATTTGCACACACACACATATATAAATATTTGTATGCACATGTATCTACATATACAAATACAGTTTCTCAAAAAACTTTACATTCTAAGCTGATGATTATCCATCTTCTCTCCTAGCAGAAGTGACCCTGTTAACACTGTAGACAGATTGGTATAGACTATGGTACTGCTTTACACGCTTCTTAAAGGGTTGTCCTATATATATAAATAGAAACTATGGTCAGCTGTAAACTTAGACAACATGACATTTTCCAGAATGATTATGAAGAAATAAAACAAGTGTCTCAAAAGGAGCCATAAGCATTTTATGAGCTTTTTTTGTTGTTGTTTTGTGAAAACAAGAAAGATGGACCCAGGTACCACTCATAGCAGCATTAGTGAGGTTTGCACCAAGCCACATTTCCCTGCCTCTCCCCAAGCCTGCATGACGCAACCTACCAGTCACACCCATGAGCCCACAGAACCTGTTCCTTTTCCTCCAGGCTACCGATTCTTTTGGTGCTGAGGCTAGATCCTACTTGGTTAATGCACAACTAGTCTGTATTTTATTTTATCCCATTCATTGATATATAAACTCGGGCTTGATTTACAGCATAGTTTTCAAATCCAGCTCTGAAGACAAAATTACTCCTTTCTAAGAAGACTTCCTGTGGAACTGATCCCTATACTATTTGCATGCACAAACGTTAATTAGCTCTCCAACAAGCTTGTGAGGTCAATTATACCATTTCCATTTTAAATGGGCAACACTACCACAGATCAAAAAAGTTTCAGTTATTTTGGGTGCCCAGTTTGAGACAGGTAGACCTGTTTTTTCAAGGTACCCAGCACTTTTTTATGCTCAAAACACAGTTTTCATGGACTTTACATGCCACTAGCATCAGACCTACAAGTTATCTGAATTCCAGTACCTCTTAAGAGCTACTGTTGCAACATGTAAGAACAGTCTTTCATTACAGCTTTTGTGCATATTTTTCTAGGTTTCTGAAAAGGCAAACTGTAGTATAGTATGAATTATTATTATATCTAAACATCGTGCTAAGAAACAGTAATAGGCCAAAGCCTTGATTTTTACAGGACTTGTCAACAAATGTAGATTGTGTTTTGCCATATTAGCAAGCAGAAAAAAAAAAAAACATTTTTGACAAGGTGACATTCTGAACTCAGTATACGGGCACGATAAGTCAAGCTAGTGCCTTTATTCTGCATCTACAAAAGGTTTTCTATTATCTGCTTTGTTTAAGATGCATAAAAATGGATATATTTGCTATGCCAGAAATTCCCAGAAAACAATGCAAGTTTTACAAAAAATCCAATTCTGTCCCCCATAAAAAAATTGTAATACATATTCTGAATGGCAGAGTTGAGGAGTTTTTCTATTACATTATTTGATTTTATATTCTTTACTGTTTTGGAGTATAACTGCAAATAAAATTAATCAGAATATGACATCCTGTCAATGAGTTCATAAGTACCTAAATTCTAGTGAAAGTCAGTAGAGGATATTTTTAAATGCATAAATGAATAAAAGCATCTACTTCTCCTGACTCCACTAACCAACCCGCAACAACACTTCAACACTAACTACTAGGAATGCCTTTGAAAATTTACCCAATAAACATGTATTCTTAAATCGTCTACATTTTACTGCAGAAGCCACACTGAGTAACTAAAGTACTGACCTATGTTGACCTTTACCGATATGATGCAGAAGTTTCTGTGTCTGTTTAGTTTTCTAAAGGCAAACAATAGCCCTGCAGTTTATTTCACTCCCCCAAATTGTACAGTCTTCTACCTCTTCAGCTGAATCCAATATGAAACTGAGGAGAGAAGATTCCCACTTACATTGCACCAGGATAATTTCTCAAACCTCAGAGTTTCACAATTTTAACCATAACCAGACAGTTAGAGAAAACAAATTCTGATGAGTCAACTGGCCTGGAGCCCTCGTAGGTGACAACATGTGAAGTCTGAGGGAGAACAACAAAGATTTCCTTCCTCATAGGAAAAAGCAATTGACTTTTGTTCTTCCTTTGTGTGCACTTCCAGACCATTGGGTCCATGTAAAGTTTGTGCTACCCAACAGGCTCCCCAGACCTTGAGTCTTGGCATTTAAGACCATGTGTGGACAGCACATGCCATCCTAATACACAAAAGGAGGACAAAAAAGTGCAAAGGCAGGATCACGCCTTAATTCTACACTAAGCATAGAGCACAAGGAAAATAAGACTGTTACTTGCTTTCTGC
Source organism: Phalacrocorax aristotelis (assembly GCF_949628215.1). Lineage (NCBI taxonomy): Eukaryota > Metazoa > Chordata > Aves > Suliformes > Phalacrocoracidae > Phalacrocorax > Phalacrocorax aristotelis. The sequence goes on along the minus strand of NC_134279.1, from coordinate 36,613,178 downwards.
ATCCCATGCTAAGGTACAGACAGCAAAGGATGCATGGCTCTTGGGGCACAAAATGCCTATTCTGCTACTGTGCAAGTTTCAACACAGATGTTATTTTCTAAAATCAATTAAAAAGTGGTTTGACCTCTAGGTAGTTAATTTTTTGCAAACACAGAGTTTTCAACTTCTGTTCTAGTTTTTCCATGCTCATCAGACTACACATGGTTTTGTGTGGATTTCTACCATAGAAACAGAAGGAAGATGAAGACTGCAGTTGACTGGTTCTGCCATTTCATTTCCCAAAACCAGATCTTTCATGTATGTCTACGTGGGAAAAATATTAGTTTATTCTGCAGTCTTGTGATGAAGCATTTTAATGCATTTCTTAATATGGTATATAAGTTCTCATTCCTTTTCTTGGCAGTATATTTGAAAGTGTCACATCTAACCTGGCCTAAATTCAGATTTAGGAGCCTTTGGGAAAACCCTGTATTCATTTAATCAAACACAGATAGAGATACTGTTGGGAAACACAGGATAAATGACTATGTACATATTCCCTGCTGACAACATGGCCCTAGCTCCCACATATTGTCCTGGAGTGGTTTCAAGAAGACATCCCTGTTAATGCTTGTTTGTTACAAAATTAAACATTTAGAGCTGCTGAATAGAGGGCTCAGAAATTCATATAGGTTGGCTATTCACCTCAGCCAGATGTGACACCTGTTGCAGAAGAGCTCACGTTTTATCGTGATAGAAACCCCTCTAAAAAATATGTAACCATACACCTATTTAAATACGTCCATCCCAAAAACATACCAGAAGAGACAGGACTTCATAAGCCTTGTGTTTGTTGTTTGGTTGTTGTTTTTTTTAATGTGGGTAGTCTCTCTGTTTTGGTTTGGACAGGTAGACTGTAATTGTAATTCCACACACACTACCACATTCACACACTACCATATCACCCAGCAGTACAATTCTGGCCTTGATGAGATGCGAGTGCACAACTGCATGTATGTGAAAATGGTCAGGCCTGACAATTTTTAGTTTATATCAGCTAGCATTTCTGCTGGCTGCAGAGGAACTGAAGATATCTAATGCCAAAGGAATCTTGAGAACCATCTTTTCAAGCCATTGCAATTGTGGCCACACAATCCGAAACAGCCCTTGGGATGTAATAACAAAATAAGGGCTTTGAGAGAGGTTTTCTCTTAAGCAGGGAAGGGACAAATCAAAAGTGTTTTCTCAGACAAAATGTGGTTAACAGCTCTAACAGTTTATTTACTAAGAAAATAACTGTTTGCAGAACTAGTGGAGCGCTGATCAAAGAAGTGCGTCTCCATGTATTCCAGGTCCTAAGTCTCTCCTTCCAAAGACTGAAGGAGTGAACTGAGAAATGTACATGCAGCTTACAACTACCAGTAAGCAAAAGAAATTATTATGCTCAATCATCTTCACTTTCCTCTAAGAAAAATCTGCTACTGCAGAATTCAGCAACTGCAGAAGGACTCTCCAAAGTGGCTCTCACTCCCCACCTCTCACCCAGCTTCACTAAATCCCTCTAATGCTTCTAGAGCTTCATCATGAAAAAACTGCCCCCAAGCCCAAATTCTCAATTCAATGAGTGGTAGCTAGAGAAAAAGTAAAAAGAATCAAATTTTTTGAGACTTTGCAGTTGAGAAGATGAATAAAGGCTCCATAAATCAAGATTACCTTTCATCAGTCATATGCCAGGTTTATTCATCTTATTTTGAATCCAGCCTATTTGGGATCAACAATGTCAGTTCAGAAATAGATGGCTTTGAATTGTTTCCGGTTTTAAGCATTTTAATTCTAGTCCTTTAGCAACACCAAACCATATTTCCATTGAGCCAACAAAATTGATATTCAGCAAAATTTCAGAGTATATACTGTAATTTTTCCATGAGCTTAGTACCTCATTGTAAAGGTTACCTGGTGTGTAAAGAAAAAAGTCTGATGTTTAGTTACGCTCTGTTTTAGAAGTGGATGAAAAAACCACAGAGTCTAACTTTCCCAAGAATTCCCCTCTAGGACGTTAGTATGTACCTTTTTCAGACAGATCATGGTTTCACAAGTATGTTGAAAAATTAATGAAATAGCAGAAGGGAGACTTTAAATCATCATTCTGACTCAGTTAACAGAAAGTGATGGCAACAAAAACACCACTCAAAAGAGCATCAGATCCAACTATTTGGTCTCCCAAATTCTGTGTTTAAGAACTTCATTCGGTGTTGCTTTTGACTGAAGAAGCTGCAGGAGACAAGAGTTTTCATGCTTCCAATTGAGCATACCCTTTCAACTCAGTATTTAACTTGGTAGTTGTTTTTTGAATGCACTTTTTTTTTTTTTTTTTTTAAGAATGACCTGTTTTCATTACTTCAGTTTATTCAGTTCTGTTTTCTTCTCACTTCTATCAGTATTAACTACAAATTCACCCACTGGCATTTGAGAATCACTCAGCAATCACAACCCACGACTCTGCAATGCTGATTCACAGCTTCTGCAGTGGCTTCAGGGAGAACAAAATAACAATATGCAATCAGCCCAACATAACAAAAAAAAAAGTTTAGATGTCAAATTTTGTACTGAGATACCCAGAGGCCTCTCTGCTCCACAGAAATGTTTAAGTTGTTGCAAATTCAACCACTTTAACAGTGTAAGCTCCTCTCATGTTTTTTAAACAGCCAAAGACTGCTGATTTCAACAATTGCTCCTTCAATGCAATCATCAGTGATTCAAGTAATTCAATGCAGCATGTCACAACACTGGTCTATATCTTCCCTCTGTTTCCTAAATGATTAGCAGTTCTAACAAAGCCTTTGCAAGAAGTCTGTATTTGCTTACATAAGGTAAAACATCTATCCTCTTCCACAACATCTCTGTAAGTGCACCACAGGACCTTAAATTACCTAAAACAACAAGCATTTAGTGGATATCAGTTAACCCTGTACTATCCCCTAAACCAGCACAACCACTATAATCCATTCCAGCATATATACAGGGGTTTGTTTGCTGGCTTCTAAACTCTAGGATACACTATTTTTTTAAGATAAATCCTGCTGAATAAATTCCCTGTTGCAAACACCTTTTGCATAAGGAGCTATGGCAGCTCTTGCATATATTTTGGCTCTTTCTTGCAGATCATGTTCCATTCTTCTGTTTGGGTGGTGTGGTAGTTTGCTTCCAGAAAGCCATCTTCTCTGTCAGTTAATAGCAGAGCCTAGCTGTTGGGCTGCTGCAAGGCAGAAATGTTCCTCAGCTGAAAGACAGAAACAGGATGTAGCAGCTTCCTGAATTTTCACAGCTGACCTTTAGCAAAATATTTCCTATCTTTCTATTAAATTTCTCCAAAGCATTAAATGACTAACACTCCTCATAGGCTTTAGTTATCTTCAGTATTCTGTTAGGTATGTGTAAAATCTTAGAGATAGGATGCACCAGGAATTATGAGCAGGTTCTCACAGTCTGCAGCATGATCTTGTACTAGAAGATGAAACTTTGTATCTTCTCAGATGGATCAATCTTAAATACAAATTCTGTTCAGTGGGTAATCTGGACAAAAGTGGACCACAATACTCAAAAGCATCTTGGTAAGGGATGGCATGCATGAAAGAGTGAACATTCTTTATTGTATTTTATACATATTTTATTACAGTTTTCATGGAAAATTATGTATCACTGTCTTTTTTACTAGGTCTCTTAACTTACATGTCATATAAAACCAGTATCAAACCATAAGAATTCAAAATAGATCAGTGTGTTTAGATAAGGTATGTAAGAAAAATGAACTTATATGGCTCACTTAACTTACAGCACAAAACTATGTGACATTCACTGGAGACTCATCTATGCAATCCACAGAACTGCATTTGGAAAGAGTAATTTATAGACTGCCAGGCATCACTGGAACAGTGAACATCTGCTGAACCAGAACTGTGGACTCTCCATCTTTGGTGATTTTAAAGACTCAGCTGGACAAAAGTCATAGCTGAGCCCTGATCCAGCGCCGGTAACAGTCCTGGTCAGAACACAGAGTGGACTAGATGACCTCCAGAGGTCCCTTCCAACCAACTTTTCTATGATTCTCTGATTTCATGGTACTGTGTAAGATCACCACATTCTTAATGAATGGATTAATGAAAAAAAGGGTCACGGTCAGAAAAATCTCACAGTCAAGAGCAACCCTTTAACTCCAAAAATTGTACTAGGACAATGGCAAGACAGCTACATTGACATATTAGAATTGGCCCAAGATAAATGGGAGAGAGGAGTATAGAAGAAGGTGTCCAGCTGAAAGAAGCCCAGTTTCTCCAAATTAGATAATCTGCTTCTCCCTTAAAACATACAATATCAGGAGATCATACTAAACCCTTTCCTCTAACTACATAGGTACTTGAAGCCTTACGAAGTAGGTTTACAACTCTGTAAGCAATTATGTCTTTTTTAAAAATATTTCTTGTATTTTTGCCCAAGTATCAATACTACCATATTTATGGTAAATAGAATTTTGTTTGCACTACCTTTTTCAAGCTTTTTGTACAACCTCACAATTTATCAGAATTTTAAAGTGAAGACAATCATCTCCGTGGAAAAATGCTATACTGCCAGACAAGCAAGAGTTGGACACAAGAAATCAGGTTCAAAAGAAGAAAGCCAAAAATCACTCTTATATGTACATTCTTATACTCTATAGCAATGACTATTTTAAATTTCAAGCTGAGTACATTACCAAAATCTCATAGCAGTTTAAAATAGAGTTTACTAGCTAAAAACTGTATTCCAGTTCCTTCAGGAACACAAAGAGATGTCACTGTTGCGTGGGTCGTCTGGTGGTCTGACTCAGGGAAGGGCTTTCGTGGCTGCTGGGACGTTTTGCCTGCACGTTACTTCTGCCACATATTTTGTATAATCGAGGGAACCGCAGGGATCAATGTCATCTCTGCTGCGGTTCCTGGAGATCAGTAAAGATGCAACAAGGCAGGTTTTTGCGGCATTAAGACAGGCCCCGAGCCGGAGGAAACGCTGCAAGAACCGTGCGGGTCTTGTCACAGCTGAGAGCCACCTCCCGGGGGCCGCCGCCAGCCAACAGACGTTCATAACGATCTGTGGTACGCGAGGGCCCCGCCAGGTACCCCCGTGGGGGGGATGGGCGGCCCCGGCCCCCGGCCCAACCCGCCCCCGCGGCGGGACGCAGGGACGCGCACATGCACGGACAGACGCACCGACACACTTACTTGATGTCCTCCCAGACGGCGGGGCCGTAGTTGCGGATGACAAGCAGCTCCAGGGCGTGATTGACGAAGCCGTACTGCGGGGCAGGGCGAGGCGGCGGCGCGGTCAGGCACCGGGCGGAGGGCACCGGGCGGGGGGGCCCCTGCCGCCGCCCCGCAGCACCCCATCCCACCCCACCCCTCCCACACCGCAGCCGGTCACCCCGGCGGGAAGCAACCTCACCGAAACACCCCTCCCCCCACTCCATCTCCACCCAATACAAAGGGCTGGGGCCCGGCTGCCTCGCGGTCCCCTCACGGTTCCCTCTTCCCAAGCGGATTCAGCCTCTTCCCTCCCACCACGGGCCCGGACCCGAGCCCGGGCTGACCAGACAGCACCAGACCAGACGTCCTCCGTCAGCCCCGGTCCCCGGGTAGGGAAGGTGGTCCGGCAAAGCTCACCATGGTGGTACCGCCGCCGCCGCCACCCCTCCAACGCCGCCGCGGAGCAGAAGATCGGTACCGATCGCCTCACCACCTCCCCCGGCCGCCACCCCCCCGACTGGCATCTGCCGACAGCCAATGGCGAGTGCGGCCGCTGCTCTAGTATCCAATAGCGGGCGCGGGCGCCGCGCTCTCCTCCAATCAGAGGCGGAGGCGGGACTGCGGGTGGCTGAGGGGATGCGGCGGCGCGGCGGGGGCTGGGCGCGAGGAAGCGGGAGCGGTGGGATCGGCGGGGGCGGCGGGCGCGGAGCCGGCTGGAGCGCTGTTGCCTGCGCCCCGCGGGGAGCCGCCGGGCCTGGACGGGCCGGGTGCCCTGCGGCGCTGGGTGGGCTCCTTATGCGTGCTGCCAGGCCCTTCTCCTCCTCAGGTGCCGAGGTGGTGTCGGCGGGATAACGGTGTTGCTGCCACGCCAGACCGGCATGTGTGGGAGAGGGAAGGAGGGGCGGGCCTAGGAAATCCATCCATCCATCCATCCATCCATCCATCCATCCATCCATCCATCCATCCATCCATCCATCCATCCATCCATCCATCCATCGAACCCTTCGAGTCTTACGGTTTCCTACCCATCAAAAAGGATTTTGCAAATGCTTTTCTCCAGCTGGAGTTGTTGGGACTCGCCTAACACTGAGTCAGAAGATTCACCAAAGGGCCTGGCAGGTTCCTAGCTGTTGGGTAGGTACATGTAGGGCAGCTGTGGTCTGGTGTCGGCACCCTGGCAGAGGTTGCCTCTGCAGGAGCAGAAATGCTTCCTCCGTTGTTTCATATCCCAGTGCAACCACTTAACTTTTAGGAAGGTAAATGCCCCCTAAAAAGTGAAGAATCTGAGGGGCAAAATGGTCACAGATATTCTTGTTACTGTGCATTCATTTTTCAAAGGTGAATGAAGTTAAAAGCCTAATAATGAGTGCTTTCAGTAATGTTTTTTTTTTGTGTTGTTGAGTCCTTGTCACTAGCCAACATGAATAAAGGCTGTGTTGCATCAGAAACCGGCTGCACACAGATTCTCAAAGGTTTCTTCAAATAAGGTATGACCCTTGCAGCAGGACATTTTGAGCAGAGGATTGCTGACAAAATGCCAAGGACAGTTCAGAAATAACACACTGTCATTATGTTATCATATACACGGAACAAAAAAGGTAGTGCAGCACTTGAAAAACCCATTTAGTTTAAAGCCCTTTGTACCATCTACAGACCTGTCCTCAGTGTATGAAATAAAAATCCTAAGGAGGCTACTGATTGCTTTTGCTTGCTTAAAAAGAATCAAAATATATTCAAGAGATAATGAGATTATCTAGGAGGATTATAGGATGAATATCTGATGGGCTACTACTGTAGCAGCTCTTGGGCAGAGACCTTGCTACCTAAAGTCAGTAGAGCCATAGATACTAATCGATCTAGATGGATTCTAGATGTAAGTAAAATTGTAAAAGCTCAGTCCTAGTAAGATAGTGCAAAGTAAGTTTAAAATTTGAACTGTTCACATACTTAACTAAAAAATTAAAAAAAACACAACAAACAAATAACCTCCATGTAAGTAAGTTAATGAATGACAGCATTTTAAAATCTTTTGAAATCTGATTGCTTGGCGAACTTCTAAATCTGTGTTAAGACCTCTTAAAATTACTGGTAAGTGAGGAGACAAATTATGGGTGGATAGCCAATAGAAATTTGGCAAACATCATCTCAGTAGGCATTCCAAGAACAGTAGAGGGAAACCCTGCTTTTAGGTCATGTAGGCATAATAATCCTACTTAGTTTAACACATTCCAAATCTGCTGGGAAAACAAATTCTAGATTTTTTTAAAGGACGACCAGGAACAAAAGTTTCAATGTAACCAGTTAAAACCATAGAGATAATATGCTAATTCTGAAGGAAGGAAAGAAAATTTTTAGAAAAAATAACCAAGCTACTGGTTGAAGATATCTGTGTAGAAAACTACACAAGAACCGAAGAGATGCAAATCTCTAAGAATCTCTTCAATCTCCAGGAAATTGGCAACAGAGATGATGTAATAAATCGTGCTATTGTAAACAGATAAAAGGCTATGTTTCCCTATAGCTGAGGAGGGTCAGCTTGTCACCAATTAACTAGGATTTGAGTACACCAGGTCACCATCTACTTTTCCTATTTGGTAGGAAGGAAGTTTTGGGGAAATGGGGAAACGTATCCTATGTACAAATGTTGTAGTTAGGTGCCCTTTGTAATCTTTCTGTGCCTACTGGTGGTGGTGAATCTACACTACTGGAAGATCTAAGACAACACCTGGGAGTTTTTCCCCTCTGATGTGTAGTCTTCCTCTTCACACACCTATAGAGCAGTTGTGGGAATACAAAATGTCAAGGAAGTCCTAACAGCACACCCCAGGCAGGAAACAAGAAGACTAGATTAAGAATCAGTGTTAACAACATCCTCTTTCTTCATAAGTTTCAAAGGAATCCACTTAGTCTGTATATGGGTTAAATATTAATCCTCATAAAATTCTTTTTTGATACGATTTTCAGAAAGTACATTATCTTGGCAATTTTTGTGGACCTGAGTGACACTTCTTCAAAAGTGCTGATATCTGCAAAGGTCAAAATTGTTTTAGACAATTGTGAAATTGTCTGTCTTCTGATTTTCTTCAGGCTTAGTAGGTTGCATTTGCAGGCTGTTCTTGCAATTAAGCCATTGTAATACAAGTGGAAGTTCTAGCATCCAAGGTGGGATGATTTGTAAAATGTGAACTGAAAACATCATGGGCAGAGTTAAAGCAGACAATGATTGATCTAGTTTTCTAAAACAGGGTTCTCCTTTTAAAAGTTTGGAAGATGCTGAATTAAAGAATTCAACCAAGTGATTTGCCAAGAGGGACCAGCCTCCATTCCAGATGCCTGCTTAATCAAGACTATCTGGTAGGTCTCAGGCAAGATTTGGTTTCAGGTGAAGGAAAAGCTCTAGGTCAACAAGATAAAGTACACATCAGACTAAGCCGCTAACACTGGGCTGTGTTTTTTCAAGGCCCAACGCTATCAGTATTAGGATTGTTGGGTCACATGCATTATGCACATCACACAACCGTTTGGACTGTATCTGATGCACTTCCATAAAGCCTGCAGCTTATACACTCTAGCACACAATCTCATTCCCATTTGGGAACCCTCATGCACTAGGTGCAGCTCATGACCTGCTGCCCAGCTGCTTTTTGGTATTCAAGAGTGGGAGGGTAGCTGTGGCACTAGTCGCAACTGGGAAGTGCATGGGATAGAATGCAAGCATGAAAGGAGCCTTTTAGAAAGTGTTTTCTGTAACTGAACTCTTACAAAGCAGCTTCTCCACTTTGTGTCACCCTGAACATGTTTCTCAGGAGGAGTTTCCTGCATGGGCCGTCAGAAAGCCAAAAGAGTCTCAGTCAGTGATCACAGGAGAAAAGCAACTGCTTTATGTTTTAAGTGGTGGTATACATGTTTTCTTCCTGATTTGAGATGCTAACTTCATCTGGAAATTCTACCTGAGATCCATGAAAGCAAAAAGTAGCACAGAATCCTTTTATGCAGTATGAAAGGGCAGTTGCTGAGACAATAACTTTGGGAAAACCACTAGCTGGCCAAGAACATTTACATTCAGTTCAATATGGTTTGTGTTAACACACAAGCACTATAAACCAAAATATTTTAATAAGCTGCATTTTTTACTTTGCACGTTGCTCCTGTTACTGTAATCCTGAATAAAAATGCTGCCTTTTATGGTATTGCTGGATTTCACTTACTGAAGTGAAATTACTTTACTGACATCAAACTGAATTATGGGTATTTTCTAGTTATCTGTTTCAAATCATAATGGTCTGAGACTTGACATCTGGGATTGTCATAATAATACTTCTCAGGTGCAGAAATACAGTCTTTTTCAAGATCACTTCAGCAAGATTTATTATTTCTACTGTACCACTATACACTATTTCACTACATCATTACATTCATTTTCCAGTACTGATATTGACAAGCTATGACTGAAACAGCCCTCAGTATGTCAATGCTGTTCTGTAATGCAATAATCTGAGTAGGTTTGAGAAACTCTGTGGGCTCTGTTGCATCCTCCTGTAAGAGGTCTGTCATTTTAGCAAAGCAGAGCAACTAATCATGTGTCCAAATCTTCCCTAACACCTTCTGCAGTCAGTGGAAAGGCTCTTGTTGATTTTCATAGACTTGTAGTCAAAGCTCCTGGGAACATTATTGTCCTGAATATTTCTTTGGCTGAAAAAATCAGAAGAGTGGAAGTGTGTCTATGACTTACTCTACCCCTTTTCACATCCTTTGGATGTTGCTGCATGTATTCCTCTAGGTTATTTCTTGCTGTGCATGCAAGACACTCACATAAACATGGCACTTGTTGGTGTAGTGGCACAAGAATTTGTAACTTTGTACTGCTCAGAAGATGGGAAACAATTTCAGCACAGACCTTCAAAGGAGGCTTCTAAATGGCGCTGCAAAGCAATGTGCTCATTTCCATTTATATTAGGAAACCACTGGCTCAACCTGACTTTACTGTCAGCATCAAAAATCTACTGAAGCAGATGAGACACACAACGTTATAAGGTTGTTTACTTTGTTTTAGATTCTTCCACAGTTTATTATTTCTTTGACTGCCTCTCCAGCTTCATGTTCCAGCCTAACTGCATATTTAACATTCAGATCCTACTGTTTGTGCTCAGGAGAGTACATATCTTTAAACTGTTGCATCTGGGTGTAGCAGAGGTTCCAGAACCATTATCTTCCATCTTTTATTTGTGCTTCAGTATCAGAGTGATGCTGAGTAACACAAGACAGTGAGTTTTACGTTCTCACTTTGCTTTGCATAAAAGGACTGCCAGTGAATTCATGCAAATGGGATTGGGAAATTAAAGGAAGAAAAAGGACAAAAAATATCTTGTATCTGACTATTTCCTTCCTCTGCAGTTATGAGAAGCCATACCATCAGAGATGGTTTTAGAGAACTCCAAAGACTGTTGCGGCACACATCTTGCAGACTTTAGAGGTAGAAACAGAAGTCCTAGCTTTCATTTCAGTAACAGCCTCAAAGTTAAATTTGGTCCCTGCCGAGCTGACTTCTGATAAACTGGAGTGGGGCTTTGAAAGCAACACGGTCTCTTGTACGCTATATGGCAAATAGCCACAAAAAGTATTCCTGTTGCAGGAAACAAAAACTCCCCTTCCACTGCTTTTGCAGAACAATAAGCAGGCATAAAGTACAGTAGGAGCTAGAGCAGCCTGCTAGGTTATAGGATGGGTGGGGTTTGAAAAAGGGTCCCCTTGCCAAGATTCAGAAGCAATTCCCCTTAATTCTGATGGCTTTCAGCGGGAAGTACTGAATTTGCCTTCTGTACTATCTGTTGCAGCTGTTTCTGCAGAGAATGGAAAAGAAAATTATGGGAGAAATAAATTGGGTTTGGGAGTAATCTGAATTCTTCCTTTTTAAGATTTCACAGGGAAAAGTAGATCTGTCCTGGGGCTCGATTATCTGTGCAGTTCACTGTGTTGTGGGTTTCTGAGTTCATTTGATTTGGTTTTGCAGAGTAGGTCAGAGAGAAAGAAAACATCAGCTCCGCACTAATTGCACTTCCTCTGACACCAGGAATGAGAATTTTTCTCTAACATCATCTCCCTGAAATCTTATCAGGTCTTGCCTGATGAAATAAAATTAGTTGAGTTCTTTTGCTATAGCTTTTACTTTCGCTATGTTACTGTTAAGGTTCAAAGGACCCATTTTTATTTATTTCAAGGGCAATTTACACCTCTTTGGCAAAGAAATTGCAGTGTGATAAAATTGTATCTTCCATCACAGTGTAAACGTGAATGGGAATCAGCCCCATAGAATCTTCATGAACTAATAAAATAAAAATTCACACAATAACAAAACTGTTTCTGGGCATAATACTAAGGTATTTGTATATTTCTATAAATAGCATTGCATAGCCTCTGAAGACTTTCACAATATCATACAACATAATAATATACAAAAGACCAGCTTAAAAACAACTGTTTTATTTCCTTGCAAAATCTCCTGGTGTTATATCAGTTAAATTGCCTTCCTTTTGTTTATCTTAGTATTTTGCTTATTGGCTTTCTGATTCCCTTTTTTCCACTGGCTTTAAGTGAAAAATTTAGTTACAAAGTGAAAGGACTATTTAAGATATAAGTGAAAAGCTTAGTTAAAAATAATTGTCCCTTATTAAATGCATATTAATTCAGCAAAAAAACTTAAACAGAGGAACAGCTTCAGTGAGAACTAAATTCTTAAGTTATGTTTAAAGCTAAACATAGACTTGTGGGATCTTTTGCAGAACAGGTCTGAACACAAGTATGTTTTGAAGGACCTTCTTGAATCATTGTCTTAAATATGTGCCTAAATCCTATGTACTTCACTGAGATTCAAACTTATTGCTTTATCTGTACACTTAAGTGCTTTATCAGGATTTTTCCCTGACTAAGGCTGAAGTGGACATGGGAATGTTTTGAACTTTTTGGAAAAAAAGTTAGTGAAGTGAAAAGGAATTCTACAGCAATTCTATCCTAGCTGGTAATGTAGCCTAGGGTGTATTAGAGAGTTATAAAAAATAATATTGGAAGATGAATTTTATCTGTAATAAAAACTTTGGCCTAGGGCACATTTTATTTTACAGAGGTACACTTAGGAAGGTGTCAGGAACTGCCATGATGAACATCCTACTGAATGACAGATTCATATGAAATCTGGCTTTGAGAATGGCCACCATCCAGTCCAGCAATAGCTCTTTCCTAGGGACAAAAGGAAATTCACTCCTAAGAGTCTCTTCTACTCGGTAGATATGGAGAAAGAAAACCTTTTTATTTAAAAGCCTATTTGTTTTTAACATTCAACAGATGACAGGGATGGGTAGATTCCTACTGACTTCAGTCATTACTGGCTTATTATCATGAGCCTACTGAAGAGTCAGTAGTCAAATACTCACCCTTTTTTTAAATCCAGGAGCACCCACATGGGACTGCTACTAGCCTCTGGGTATTTATGTCAACGGAACAGAATTTTCTGACCAAAATAATATTGCAAGGATCAGTCACCAGGATTTCCTTAGTTGTTGTTTCCTTGAAATGCCACTGTTAAAAATGTTACAAATATGTATGCTTGTATATGTGCATGTATATATAGCACACGCAAGAGACAGATGTGTATACATATAATAGAGAGACTTTCAGGTTCTGTTTTTGTGTCACAGAACTATTTCTAAGCATCTTGGATGGATATAGGAGACCTCAAGCAATGGCAGGGTTCAATGTTTCAAGTTTTGTTCAAATGCTGCTTACAGGAAATCTGAACTAAAATATACTTTTGAAATGATCTTAGCGCTAGTCCCTTATAAGGATTTTTCTCAGGGCTCTGATGGTACCTGTTGGTACCTGAGTTTCTACTGCAAAACAGTGGGATAAAACAGTATATCAAGCTTCAGAATGAACGAGTCAAGTTCAGAAAATGAACAGAATGGCACTTTAGTCTAATATAATTGTTCCCTGTAAATATTCAGAGAGCAAAATCTGATTCACTGGCAAGTAGCTTGAAGGAAGACTTTTACGCTTGATATGCCAAAACCCAAGTTTAAGAGGTTAGAATAAGAACAAATAATGTTTGATCCTACTGGAAATATTTGTATGTGTGTAAGCAGTGCAGTTCTCCAGCCTGCAGCTGGGATCAAACTGCATGGCACAGAGAAATTTCTGTGCAAGTGGATCTGCTAGTTAGAGGAGCAGAAGCCTAAACTCAGGACTCATAAAACTCTACTCTGCCAGTTCTAGAGTCAGACCCTTGAGAGCTCTCCACTCACGTCCTACCATCCACAATAGAAGAGCTTATATTGTATTAATATTACCACTTCGTATATGCGTTCATATGTTTTAAAGCATTTCTATTCACCTGTAGATTCCCCTGGCAACTTTAAAGCGAGTATACCATAGGCATTTCAATAACATGTCATACCCACATTGTGTCCTTGAATAAGAATCGTAGCTTTAAACTGGTGGGCTTCTCCTCCATTTTATACAGTCTGACCGGAATTTTCCTTTCTAAGCAAACACACCAAAGCATGTTTTATTACACTTCTTTTAAAACATTTCAAATTTAAATGACAACAGAAAGAAAACATTTATTGCTCTAATACATAATAACAAGTGAATATTCTTATTTTTTGTAAAGTATTTAAAAAAAACCCCAAAACTAAAATATTGTTTAATGATTACAGAGACTTTAGTATGTGATTATACAGCGTTTTAATCTATATTCATTTTATACACAAAATAATGTTCATGAAACGGTAAGCAGCAAACTCTGCTATGTATATGTGTATTAGCTACAGTCAGCAGCCTGATCCAGAAGATGCTGAGCACCCTCAACACGTTGACTCCAGTCAGTGTTAGAAGATGATCAGCAGCTTCTTGGATGGCGCCCAAATGATGCACTGGAAGGAGTATGTGATAGCAATGACAATATTTTAATGGATATTTTCTTACAGAATCACTAAGAAAATGTATTTTAATAGTCATTGATAAGCACCAGCTCACAACACTGCATGTGGCTGCATCACTTGCACGTTACATTTCCTGACAAACTGCATGTACAATACATCTAGAATTCTCAGCACAGAGAGAACCGAGAGTTGTTATGTAGCACTTACAAATTACCACAGGAAAAATGTAGGTTTTAGTAGCATTTTCAACAGTGAAGTTCCAATATTATTTTAGTGACTATGTTCCTTATGCAAAGGAAAAATAAAAAGTAGTCAGTGACATACTTCCTGACATTTTAATACTGGCTTTCAGGTGTTAACGATCTAAAGTGCTTTCATGTTTCATACATTTTTAAAAATTTTCAATTTATACAAAAAAATCAAAATATTTATAAATTTATTCTATACACTTGCAAATGTACAATTTAGTCTATTCCTGTTTCCTCACCTAAAAAATTGGCATTGCCATCTCCCAAATCTCTCTTTTGAAACCAAGTCTGTGAGTTTGTTCCTTGAATATAAGCATCCAGAAAATAGCAAATTCCAGGGATATCACTAGGGAAATTTGGTGGAAGCTCTTCTCTTGAGCGAGGTGTGAACACAAAACCTGGGTGTTCCTTTAACAACCTAGAACAAAAATGAATCATTTTATTAAAAATGAATCAGAAACTAATTGTTACTACAAGTGCAGTCATTCAATAATTCAGAATGTAGCAGGGCAGAATCTAATTTAATTTCTATAAGTTATTTACTGAAAATATAAAAAAAATACTCATTATTTGGTAACCTGGATAACCTATTAACTTGTGTACCAGCGCAAACAGGAGTATTGCCTCTCTTTTTTTGCCTTGCCAATGTTTTGCATGTAGATGCTATTTGTTGTAAATATTTTTAAAATTATTTAGCACTGAAAGCTAGCTCAGATCAGCACATGAAACTGGCACCGTAATTAATGTTTCAGCTAATGAAATACTGAAAAGCTTGTTAACTAAACTATCAAGATCCTCTTACCAATTCTAATAATTTTGCTTTTTCACACACATGCCCACTAAACCCAGTGGTCTTCTCTATCTGAAACAGGGATTGCTAATCTGTAGGGATAAACACTGACCGCTGGCATCCAAGCTTCCAAACAATTATTGCAGTATAAAGGAGTTGTACAAGGTGTTTTCAATATATGTTTAGAACTTGTGTACGAATAAAAAAGAAAAAAACACTAAACAGAAAGGAGGTTAACACATCATTCACTGAGGGAAAAAACTGAACATACCACAACAATGATAACAATGGTTTACCCTTTAACCAAATAACCTATTTTCTAGGCCCTCAGAGAACTAATCCTCTTTTTCAACAGTGTGTTCATTTCAAGTATTCTCTTGAGATGAATACAGAGCCATGCAGAAACCTATTTATGCCACAAGTTATTGGCAAGTCTTGTGTGGACAGAGTGTCTAGTGGTTTTAAGAAAAGACTGTAGTCAGTATCATTCAAAATTATTTTCTATATGAATGTGGAAAAAATCACTGTTGGCCAGCACCGTTCTACTGACATACATAAGCACTGGTGATGCTAATGCTAGATATATATTTGTTTAGAGCACATGACAGAAAAAGTTAATTACTGTGTGCCCTAATACCTGTGCTACTTCTATCTAAATCACCTATACAAGATAATCTGAAGCTTGGCACCCTGTAAATCACATGCTGCAGGGCATGTCAGGGTCCTGTGCCAAATTTTCTGTCCAACACTAGACACAGCATCTTGCCACAAGCCATTATCAGATAAATGGCAGTGGATACAAGCTAAGTAGGAATAACTGACTGTCCAGGCTACCGTGAGGGTAGCAGAGCTTTCTTAAAAGGAAAAAATAATTTATATCCTATTTCTGGTTATTTTACCCATCCAGCCATATCACTATCTACTAGTAGATTCACTCCAATTCATTGTAAAACTTTTGGGCACTCTGGAAGAAACAATAGTCTCTGTCAGCTCAGTGGCAAAAAATTCAGGCCTGGACCTGGAGTTCAGATGTAGACTGTTGTTACTAGAGGACCCAACTATATGAGAGAAGAAAAAAAAAAGCAGGAGATATACAGCTGCAGGGTAAGAAGCAAAATTGGCCCAGACAGCCCATTTATTTTAAATGTAACATCTGAAAAATAAATATCAACTGTTCTGTTTCACCTGCTGTTGCTGGTTGCATTCTGACTAAAAATAACCACGATGCATTCATGAGCAGTCAGATAAAAAGAAAAAAAAAAAGGAAAATAAACAGCAGTACTTCAGAGGGGGGAAAAAAAAGAACAGGAAGACAGGAAGATAATGAACTATTACAGTCACTGCTTCAGGTGGACATTTGGCAGATATGAAGCACTGTACCTGTAAGTTGTTGGGCTGACATTTATTTTCCTAGGTATACTGCAAGATTCAAACTTATTGGCAAGGGTTACATTATTTCCAAAAAGGCAATAACGAGGCATTTTAACCCCAACAACTCCAGCAAAGACAGATCCAGAATGAAGGCCAATACGCATCTTTAAATAAGACAGAAAAGAGCATTATTAGGTAAAATAAAATGGTTAAAGTCAGTTTTACAAATTCTTCCTCTATTTTTAAAAAAACCAAATACTGAGCTACTAATATAAATTGAGTTGGTACAGTCACCTTAAAATGTCTATTCTGGTCATCACTGCCTGTGGAGAGGAAACTAGCTGAAGTTTACCTTGCTTTGCATTTATAGTAATTAATCCATCTGATATGGCTGTGATAACATTGGTCTCTGTGGCAGTAAATTGATCTAGAAACATCATCAGGAGTTACTATGACACTTGGATACTTTTCTGGGAGGAATTACATGACAGAATGTTGTTAGACTGGTGACAGTTAATGAATAGTACTGGCTTCGCTGTTAAGGTCAGAATACAAATCTTAGGGAATAGCAAAGAATCCGTATATGCTGTAGTTCCAGCTGAACTCTTTTGACATGGTCGCATGTAAATCCCAGTCCCAGAGTACAGAGTTTTGATAATTAATCAAATTATACAGGAGTCGAAACATTTTGATACCTCTCCTTTGTAACTCATACTCAGATTTTTGAGTTTTGCTTAGCTGGTGCTGCTTTCTACATTCCTTTTTTGGTTTTTTTTGAGACGTGTTCTTTTTCTTATGTGCCTTATACATAAGTAGACATGTTTTCTTCAGAATAGCACTCTGATACAATAATGGCATAATGTTGGGAAGCTTGTGCGTCTACTGTTTGTGCTACTCTTTACATATCAAGAGAATATATCACTATGAAGAAGTCACAGTTTCTACTTTTGAGTGGTAAAGCAGAAAAGCCTACAACAAAAGCAAAATCCACCCACACAGCAAAGATGGCTGAAATATGTACATTGATAAACAAGTCTGATTTAAAGTAAGGGGTCCGCAGTCACACCTTCTTCTTTGACAACTGATCTATAAAATGACAGTAGACTGTGTGACAGATTTGTTGCTTTGCAAAATAGCTAATGCTTTCAGGAAGCATTTCATTAAAATACATGCAGGCTTTCATTAAAAATAGAAAGACTCAGTTTTCTTCTAAGAAGCTTCTAGTAGGTACTTACACAATACAATTTTTTCTCCCTATTTTAAAATGGATTTTAAAAAAGTAATAGCATTCCTCATTTAGAATTATAGGGTAGCATTCGCGTGGAAATTATAAACATGTTTTAATATTATCAAGATGTTTCCAGATTTTTTATGCATAATTTAATTTGATATTGTGAAATACAAAAAGAATGACATTTATTTATAACATAATGCTGTTATTCTCTGTGATAAATGTGGAGCATGGAATCCTCTTAATAACCATTTTCTTTGTCTTGGACTACAAATATCCCTTAATCTAAACCAAAGAAGCCTGAAGCTTTCTAAAGGAACAAATTAATAGATGAATGTTAAAATGAGCAAATGAAAGACATAATGAACCTTAGGCACCTGTATTAAAAATAATAGGACCTAATTTCAGGACCTTTGATCTTATTAGAAGGTCCACATCCTTTGTCATGCACAAGGCCTTTCTCTTTTTTCTCCATGAGAGGTAAACCTACATGAAAAGTTCAGTACCTGCATAAGTCCTCATTGAAAGGAAGCCATAAATGTAACACTGAATCTAACAGTTGCTTTGACAGCATTAACACTTATTATCTTATGGTAGTGGGTCAGTATCTGACTGTAGAACAAGAACAGCACCAGAATCCTTTAAAAATTTGTGGATTACTGCAATCAGAACATGTCTTTGATGATTCATATTTATACCTGTTACCTCAAAAGACTTAGATGTCCTCATTGGGTCTAATTTTGAGAAAGGATTAGTCTCCTCATTAGAAAACAGTAACAGAATATTCCATGTCACTGACAAATTTATTGCTACGGAGAGAAAAACTGCAGCATGTCAGTGTGTACCTATTGATTTCACTGTGTTTAAGTCTTTTGGGTTGATTTTCAGATCTGTTTCGCCTTTACCCCTCCACAAAACTCTCATTAATAGCACTAAGAAGGTCAGCTTCTCCAGCCATACACACTTGGTTCCCCAGCTTGTCTGAATTAATGCAATGATGTGAAATTTCCTTGAGACAAAAACCGCAAAAGCAACTAAACAAACAAAAATGCCCACTTTAACCATATAAAATACAATAAAATGTATGACCTTGATAGGCTCTCCATGGGGAGACACCACCTCATCTGACAGCTCCATCATCTTCAGGGCCATCAACGCTATTTGAACAGCATGTGTTTCACTTTCTTTGTGTAAACCTCCAGCGACACAGTAGGCATCTCCAATAGTCTCAACCTAAAATAGGCATATTTGTTCCTTGCTGTTAGACTGTTTGACATATAAAAGAATAGTCTGTGGCTTCAGTAAGAATTGTACCTACAAACTAACTGAGTCTTATTTGTCCTGCTAAATTATTTAAGTCCGGGGAAAATCCTGCAGTATCACTCAAAAGATAAAATTGCGCAACTTGTATTTATTGCTGGCCATGATGCTAAAATACTCTTCCTTGCTAACCTGCTGTCAGGCACCCATAGCTACATTAAACACCTATTTACTCCAGATTCAGAGCACAGTCATTGAACTAAATTTCTAAAATCAGCTCTTAAGTTTTGATGGGTTTCTCTCTTGGCTGCAAGAATGGCTGCTTCTGTTGACTTTGTTTGTTTTGTGATTTATCTTAATATGTCTTTCTTATAATGAAGGTTTAGGGCAAAATAATTTTTGAACTTCTATTATCCTCTGTCCCATTTAGTCTTAATTCCCTTTCCTGCCCCAAAACCCCACAGAAAAGCAATGAATTGTGTACCTTGTAAACATCTAGCTCTCCACACTGGTAATCAAAGCGAGTATAAAGCTCATTAAGCATGGTGATAACCTGCATAGGTGAGCACTGGGAACAGATGGCAGTGAATCCAACAATGTCAGAGAAAAGCATTGTGACATTATTAAATTTCTTGGCTTGCACAACTTGTCCCTGCCACAGCTGCTGAGCAACCTCTCCAGGAAAAATTGAAAACAGGAGATCTACAGTCTTCTTCTTTTCTTCTTCAAGTGCTTGATGGGCCTGCTCGAGGGTTGCTTTTAGCTTTCCTAACCTCTTCTTCAGTCCATCCTGAGCTCTGGCCTGCTCTCCTATCAGAACAACATCTCTCAAAGCATTGTGAATGGGAATATCTGAGAGGTACAATCCACGTCCTGTAAAATCTTCTAGTCTATCCACACAAGGAGATCCCAAGAATAGGATGGCACTGGATTCAAAAATATAGATCATTTGGCCTTTGAGATCCATTACCTGAAACAGTTAAAGAAACAATAATTCATGCAAAACGTGCATGGCAATGGTTTAGAAGCAAGACGTTTTAGAGGAAATACGTTTTGCTGAAACATAGGAAAATCAGACTGGTCCATACTCCTTACATTTTCACTTAGTTGCTTAAGAGAAAACATGGGGTGCTAAATCATAGATCCATCAAGTAAGCTTATTTTGCCTGAGCCTCTGGTACAAAAGTCAGACCACAACTTAAGGATAAACAATTATGTTTATCAGTATCGGTTTTAGCTTAGGATGAAAAGAAAAACAAAAAGAAGAATTTTGTGTATTTTCATCTATCGATAAAATGTTACTGACTATAGTGACCTATGAATTTCTGCTAATAACTAGTGTTCAGTTCATGCACCACTTTCTTTGTAAGATAAAGTAAGAAAATCTGCTTCAATTTTATCATACGATGTTTGGTACTCACTGCAATTTAAAATTAAAGGCATAAATGGCAGAAATATCCCATTTAATGATCTAAAACACCAAAATATTTTGTGTGTTTTTATGTCCCTTCTGTATTCAGTTGTGCAATGTGCAAGGTGCTGCAGAGCTCCACTTAACATTGCTTTGAAAGACCATTTTTTGAAGAAAACCCGTTACTTGCTGATAGACATTTGCGTATCTAAGTACCTTCAAAAGCAAAGCAGAGTCTGCTACTGCTTGTAATCATTAAACTGCTGCCTAGTGCAGAAATGAGATGAAGTAGCTAATTAGTGCTACATTTTTTTCCCACTTCATTAATAACTGAGTGAAATCTTTATTACTGCTCTTCATTTAAGTTCTTGGAGTGTTGAGTCTGAACTGGTAATTCATCCTGGAGTGCCTCAGGTGTATATAAGTGGGAATTCAGCTGGGGCCAGTGATGAATAAAAGCAGTCATTGAATATTCAATGCTTTTTACTGTCCCAGGTCATTTGCCACAGACCTAGCTTCAGCAAAAATAGTAAGTAATCCCAGCAGCTGAAACTAAGTGGGACCTCTGGCGACTGCATTTGATGAAAGCATCAGAATATCAAAGATACCAAAACACCAAAGATACCAAAGGCTGAAGGTCTACTTCTTTCCCCAAATCCTAGAGCTGTTGTTCCCAGATGATTGAGGGGCACCTTGGTAAAGCTTTCCCTGCCACTGTCTTTGTGTTGAAGATGCCCTTACTCTCAGCAGCATTGCATGTCATTGGCTTCATCTCAGTTTACTCAGTTTATCTCAATATTTCAATGTTTTTTAATAAAATCAAGTTAACAGTCAGTTTTTACTCATGTAAAAGTCCTAAAGCAGGGTTTTGACTGAATATTGGCTTCAGAATCTGAATTACATTAGAATGCCCTCAAAAAATTATCATCATCATCATCATTATTATTATTATTAACAACATTGAGAGGTAGAGAAAGCAAAGTGCAACATGTTTTGTGGCTGAAGAAAACCAATTCCTCACAGAAGCAATGGTTATAAAAAGTCTCTTACCATGGATGATTTCATATCAGCACTATCCCATCTTCTGACCCGTACAGTAAACTGCATATTTATCATTGTCATTATTCCACTAAAAGTGCAGCTTACTTTGGGGGTAAGAATTTCAAAATACTCTTCAAAATTGGGCTTAGCTTGAAATTCTCTCCTGGTCAAAAGTCTTCTTATCCCATTTCCAATTTGAAGAACTGACATATCCTTGTCAAACATAAAATGAAATGGGAAAGTCTTACAGAACACAGAGGCCGGAATCACAAGTGAAGACTGTGGTTTACATGGAGATAAGGAAGGTTTTGCACTTTTGACTTGTATAGAGTACAGCAAATAAGGCTGATTAGCAAACTCAGTGCAGTCATTATGGAAACAAGGAGGCATGAGCATCACTTCCACCTCAGTTTCATACAAAATATGAGCTGCTGCTTTAATAATACCAGACAGAATAAGACTCGTGATTTTCTTAGGAAAGAAATAATACACATTTAAAAAGTCCTGATCTTTCTCCAGGCATAATATCGAGGCATCTTCGAGTCTGTCCTTTTTTCCTGCTTCTTGGCTGTGGCCACTCTGCTTCAGCAGAGTAGTGAAACTGTTCAAGAAGTCCTTAAGGGTTCCTCCAATAACCCCTAATATGTGTTCATCCTCTTCATAGCATATTTTGAATAGCTCTTCACCAAGAGATTCCCGTAGAGACTCCACGGGAACACCTGCATGGAACCACATTTTAATCAGAACTGTGCTCATCATGCTGAATCTCAAGCTAACCTCCACTGTTTTTTCATGCTAGACCAAATCAAATTAGCAATATCCTTCCCTGATCCAGCAATGACACTGAGGGCCCTCTCTTTTAGGAGTCCTGCTGTAACCAAAGACATACTCGTGTTGCCTGGAAACAGGGAGACAATAAGTTGTAGTTTGGAAAGATCCAAGAGTCGGTGTTCTTTGTAGAGATGTAGACAGAATGAATGCACATTTTGGCACAGGATTTAACCCAATTCCCTTAGCTTGATATAAAGAAACAAAATAAGAATTTAAAAACTTAAGAATAAAAAGTAAGACTAAAGTAGGATCTGTGCACACATGCAGATATAAGTACTATGCTTCATGCAATAAATTAAATGACCCTGGGATTATTCCAGGGCACTGAGGCCAGTTGGCACAGAACAGCTCGCATCCTTGCTAGTAAATTTGTTTTAACAGGATAGCTGCTTGCAGACCGACTGTTGGGAATGTTCCAACTTTCCAACTGTTACTGGGAATCATTTGGAAAAGTGTTATCTGTCACAGGTTAACTGTGTTCCAGGACCAGCTTAACAGTTTAAGTGTACAGAAGACCACATTTCAGTTCCTGGCAATGTTAATTTGCTATTACAGATGTAAGCAGAGATTCCTGTATTGCAGATTACAGCAGTTTTCTTCCGACAGACTACAGTCCTTCAGAAGATGAAAAGGATCAAACAGTTTTTCATTAATAAAGAACTGTGACTTATTACTGAATGTATATCACAACTCCCTCTAGAAGTTGGATCTTTGGGATAGATGATTCTATGACAGCTCAGACTTGAGAAATTCATCTCTTTAGCTCAAATTTCGACACTCTGAACTGTTAGTTGTACGGATCACAGTTCAGGCTCTGTTTTGTCAGCATCACTGCAGCCCTTACATGGAGGAAATTATTTCATAGTAATAAGGCTAATTTTTATATACATCTATTATTTTATATATATAACATATATAATCCATATATTTTTATATGTCTATTATTAAACAGCCTGCATTACCTGCTGCATTAGCATGATCACTGATTATTTTTTCAAAATCTTCTCTATCCCCACTTTTTCTGTAAAGAACACAAAAATATAAGTAAACCCCCTGAAAAATCAAGATAAACATGGTAAAAATAGTAAGTAACAGAAGTTACCTACCCTGCCTTTAATGTGTACAGATGAAGTTTTGGTGGTCAAATAGGCAGTTTTTTATTAATTTAAAACAGGGTCTTGGTAGGATCTTATATTATCCTGTGCATTTGTGATAAATTGAAGTTTTAGTGGTCTAAACTCAGATTATGGATTGAGGCCAAATGCTATAGACTGTCATTAATTAAAAACTCTTCAGTTGTAACAGTCCAGTTTATTGTTTGGTTCGCATTTTTTGCTTGAAGCCATAACTATATTTCATAACATATTGTAAAATATTATTGAAATTTATATTCAAGCATTTATTGGAATTACATTGCATTAAATTCAAAAGAGGTGAGAAGGTATTTCTGTTTTGAGAGGAAATACCAATAACAACCATTAACTTCAAAATTACTTGTTTGGTGGTGGTAATCCAGATTCTGTGACAAAAAACTGCAGCCCTATGAGGCCAATAAATGTCAACCTGAATGTCAGACCCAAAATGATGGGAAAGACATATAGCTTAGATTAACCTCCATATAAGCAATAAGCTTTTCATACATGCTTTCTGAATTTCTTCACTTGAAATATCTTAGATATATTTGTACACAAAACCAATATAGACATTTAGATCTGTTTTAAATTTGCATTACTACATCATTCATAATAGCATAATAACTTTTTGTTTTCAGACTAATACTCCAGGAAGCAACACATAATTAAAGATAGGGAAAATATTCATACCAATCAGCCAGTCAGCAATTGCAAAGCACATCTGACCCGTTATCTTTGTTTCAGTCAATGCATAGAAAGTGCTTTGAAAATATCAAGTATAATTTAAAAGATACATTGTAATTATCTATTGTTACCAAGGTGAGCAACAGTGTAGTGTCCAAAGTCATTATTTTTCCCCACTTCTGAAAGGAGATTTAAACTGAGTGGCTTATTTTTTCCGATGCATTCAATAAATTGAATCCTCAATGTATAATGAGACACTAAGAAATTCTCACTCCCTACAAGGCTCAAATGATTAATATTGGATTAGTACTAACGAGTGCTGAAATTCAAGATGAGTTCCTCAGAAAAAGAAACTAGAAGCCAAGTGAACCCACTGAAAACATGTATGTCAGTATATGTAGCATATGATTGTTCACTGTATCAGAAGCTAAATTTTTTGTAAAATAGTAATAATTTGCATTTAAAATTCTTTTCCTGGGATCTCAGAAACACTGGGCTAGATCAATATACAACCATATCTACCTTTCCCTCTATGCCTGAGTAGTCTCTGAGTTCCTCCAAAACACTTGCTCGTTTTAAACCGAGTCCTTGCCTGTTTCCCTGCACAAATGGCTAAATTGCCCATTAAGACAACTGTGTGAGTGCTTTAAGTATTTGTGAATATTTTAAAATAAACTAAATCATTATTAACTTATGTTACACAAATGTTACACACCAATTTGACAAGATAATTGAAAACATATTCTAGAAGTCCTGACTGGGGAAGAGTGGCTAGAAAGCTTCCTGGCAGAGAAGGACCTGGGGGTGCTGGTTGACAGCCATCTGAATATGAGCCAGCAGTGTGCCCAGGTGGCCAAGAAGGCCAACAGCATCCTGGCTTGTATCAGGAATAGTGTGGCCAGCAGGAGCAGGGCAGTGATCGTGCCCCTGTACTCGGCACTGGTGAAGCAGCACCTTGAATACTGTGTTCAGTTTTGGGCCCCTCACTACAAGAGAGATATCACGTTGCTGGAGCATGTTCAAAGAAGGGCAATGAAGCTAGTGAAGGGTCTGGAGAGCAGGTCTTATGAGGAGATGTTGAGGGAACTGGGGTTGTTTGGTCTGGAGAAGAGGAGGCTGAGGGGAGACCTTATGGCTCTCTACAACTACCTGAAAGGAGGTTGTAGTGAGGTGGGTGTTGGTCTGTTCTCCCAAGTAACTAGCAATAGGATGAGAGGAAATGGCTTCAAGCTGTGCCAGGGGAGGTTTAGATTGGGTATTAGGAAAAATTTCTTCACTGAAAGAGTGGTCAGGCACCGGAACAGGCTGCCCAGTGAGGTGGTGGAGTTACCATCCCTGGGGGCATTCAAAAGACATGTAGATGTGGCATTGCAGGACACGGTTTAGGAGACGTGGTGGTGTTGGGTTGACAGTTGGACTTGATGATCCTAGAGGTCTTTTCCAACCTTAATGATTCTATGATTCCCTATCACCACCCCAGTCCTTATAAACTGTGCAAAACATTTTTGCTGTCAAGTTAGTTGCAAACTCGTTACATATACATACCTGGTGTCCTTTATTTTGTGTTTTGCAAGTGTTCTCTGAAGTGCAAGATTTAGCCTTTCAAACTGGGGAAGAGAAAAAGGTATGTTGATTAAAATGTCATTGCTGAAATCATACAAGTAACATTTTTATAAAGAGAAGAATTACTTCACTGTCCTTTGGACTAACATCTTTTTTCAAGAGGGTATAGTTGTTAGAAACAGCATGTCATTTAAGTTGATGTCTTCAGCTCAACTCTAGTACCACTATAATTAAGCCCCTTAGCTCATGTGTGCCAGTGGTTGTGCATTTTAAATATAGTCATGTGTTTTACCTCCAAGTTGTTAGATGGCAATAAAGACAATGCTGCTAAGAAATAAGAATAAGTATAACTATATAAGTATAATAAGAAATAAGTATAACTAACCCAACTTTCTATTATTACACGCCCCCCACCAAAAAAAAACCCATCCTACCATGGATGCAAAATTTGGAAATAAATCTTTTCAGTTTAAAATATATTCTCCTAACAGAAAAAGGCAGTTATATTCTGCATTATGCTCAGAGAAAAGCAGTAAAAAGTGGCTTTTCTACCTAGTAACTATTCTTGGAATATTAAGAGTTAAATTATTTTTCACTGCAATTTTCAGAAACGTCAGGATTGAAATTGCAAAAGGTAACAGAGTTTCAAATGCAGCTATACAAGATCAGTATAGCATTCTGTGCTTCAGATTACCTCCTTTTCTGTTTTCAAGACCATAGCATTTCAAGACAATGTTAGAACCATTTATTTTATATTTGTAGAAAAAGAAAAATTTTGGCTATGTATGCTGTAAACCCAAATGTCCTCCAGATGAAGATCTAGTCACTGTAGATAACCTTTGTACAGGGTACCATCATAAAAGACCCTTCAGAATATCATGAATATTTAACTTAATTTATCTTGATCCCATGGTTCCATATGCTTTCTCTAGTTCCTAATTAGATCAGATAGAACACTTTCCAAACATGCATATTTCAAATTGCTGGGGCCAGTAAAGCTTTCTTATGTATGTAGTCTCTGATCATCTGAAACCAAAACTTCCCATAAAGACAGGGTCATGGAATAGTACTATGCTGACGTGACAGAATTTGGCAGTGAGGCTTGCTGTGGCCTGGCTTTTTCCTGACTCTCATTCCCTGAAGAAACTAGTGTTTCCTACTGCATCTTTTACTTTTTGTATTTTCAAAAGGAAAGTTTGCACACCTGAAGAAAATGTCATGTGAAAGAAAAGCAATATTTTGCGGAGACTTTTTCCAAGCAAAAATCTAAACTAAATAACTGTTCTGTGATGTATATGAACACAATGTAAATTACATCTGTGTATAAACTGGTACAGTAAATGGAACGCCATCCAATTAATTACTCATCTCTGATCACTGTTGTCTATATTTCTGTAAACACACAAAGAAGCAAATAAAACAATCACACACACTACATTATATCTCAAATTTAATATAAAGTTATTCTGGATGCACTATGTCCTGGACTTCCATGCACAACTCACTGTTTTCATGAGGAGTTCATTAATCAGTCGGGGTCATGATGTGGCCCCCTGTTTTGGAGTTTCCAATTGGAAAGAAGATGATGTTAGTCGCTGATGGTTAAGTAAGGCACTATAAAGTATCTAAGCAATGAAAAATATGTTTTTAAACAAATATGTTGGAAAACTGGGACTGGGAAGACGCTTAAGTCTTGACCCCAAATCAGCATGAGAACAGACTACTATACTTGGACAAAGTTCCAATGAACATAACTTGAATCACTGTAAATAGCAGTGACAATAACCTCGAACTTCAGTAGTGCCTGGGGTACAAGGTCATAATATCCTTGACTTTACCAAGCTTTTGTCCTAGCTGATGAACCAGCCTATCATAATTATAACAGGCAGCCGCATACATTTATACGACTCTTTAAAGAAAAAAAAAACCCCAGTTATTTAATTAAAAGTCCCATCAACAACTATATACTAGAAAAGCAATAAAGCAATCATGACACCGTAGAAAGGGTGCTTTGCCAGTTCATTCATGAGTTAAAAGTCCTTTCCTCTATACATTTAAAGATCAGTTTAAAGGGATTAACTTCTTCTGGGTAAGTACAGTAGAGGTAAAAGGGGGTCTATCGAAAGTTGATCATGTAGAGTTTTAGCAAAAAGGTAATAGATGAAGAGTTGTGAAAACAGGTCAGCAAATAGATTTAACAAAACTCCAGCACTTTAGTAAAGTACACTGAATGTCCAAGTAATAGAATTCTAATTAATTGAGTATACAGAGTGGCCATCTGCCATTTATAGTCCCAACATATACCAGTCAGTTCCTTCACACTTTCCACAGAATTTGAGGCAAGCCCAAGTGCTGACTGTTACGGAACTGCATTTTTCACGTTCTTGTTTCAGAGGCAGACCATGGTATTCATCTCCGCTCAAGCAAACCACTGTGCATGTACTGTAGCTGTTTTCAGTTGAGGTGAGCAGAGACATAAGAAAACCTTTGTGGTAAACACAGACAGTAACATTTTTTAAAATCGTATGGCAGGAGGCTAGCATCATAGCAGATGAAAACAGCTATTCTAATTTTGTTGTGATAATGACTAATGTACTTAGCAGTATGGATTCAGTTAGGTGAATTGATGAGGTGACCACATAATTTACATAATTAGGTAACAAGGCAGAGTTTCTCTAATTGTATCTCCATCTAAAAAAATTGCTACGGAAACACATGGATTTAAAAGGAATGATTAGAATGATCAGTGAAAGGTTGCAAATACAAGGCAATAAAATAGAGAAATACAGTGGAAGGGATGGTGTGTACAAAACTGATTGTGGCAAAATTGTACCCAGAAGGAATGGAAGAGGATAAAATGAGGATTTAAACTATGCAGAACTAGGTAAGGACACAAACTTTGAAGTCAAAACAACTTTCTAAAGGCTTACATCTGAAGGCTGGCATAAAATGATTTTTTTATATATATATAATTAAATGCCATTCAAGTATTATCATGATGCAGTATCTCTTTACCTCAGGAAAGATTAGTTTGCAGATGCTTTCAGTTAGTGTGTGCAGGTACACTCTACTTCTGCTCGTTTTCCTTTGTGGAAGGTTTCCTTGGGCATCTTTTTCATGGACTTCTTTGCAGATAGGCAAAGCTGCTCGAGACCTGTTTTCTGTGCAGTCCTTGTCATGTTCCTCAGGAATGTGACTTTGAGTCAGTAAGGAGAAAGGACATTCCCCTGTGATCTTCAAGTCTTTCAGTTTTGTACAGAACATACTGTACAGTGTCTCTGTCTTGAGATTAAGACTACTTGGCTTTGAGTTCAATGGTTCTGTTTATTAACAAGAGCAGAAGATGCCAGAATAGTAGATAAGGCAACCGCTGTGGAAGATTATTAGTAGCTATAAATCGCCACAGGAAAAACTGCGTGCCCTACAAAACAGGAAGAAAGAAAAAAGAATTAAAAAATTTATTTTCTCTTTCAAATTCCTATGGTGTGCCAGTTTTATCGTGTGTGCGTTAAAATAATGGCTTTTCTAGGCCCTTGCTCAGGAAAACACTTAAGCTCATGTGCCATTTTAAGCATGCAATCCCTACTGACTTCAGTGCTTTGGGTAACTAAACTTGCGTGCATGGTTAAGTTCTTCGCTGACTTGGGGCTCTAGTGATTAAGGCAGAGGATTTGTTTTATCTGATATATCTTTGGTCACAGTATGGATGAGGTTTCTGAAAGGGTAGAGAACAGAATTCTGATGAGAAAACCTTTTTGATTCTTCATAAGCAGCTATCAAAAACTACCTGACGCGGCACAATGAAACTGATTTGTTATGTATACTTAAATCCCAAGACATCTTTTTTGTAACCGAGAATTGTTAGCAATGCAATTCTGGAACAGCAAACCTTCCAAGACCAAAGGTTACTGCCGTGTATAAAAGCCACTGACTGGTGAGAACTAACATCATGGGAATTCGACCACATAACTGAGGTTGCTCGGAAACACCAGGGGATCTTTATGCTTTTGAAGGTGCTATCTTTCAAACAACATATTTTAAAAAAAAGGGCTGAGCTTTTCATTTTAGTAATTGTTCCCTGTTTGTAACATTTATTTCAGTTGGACTTAATCTGAAAAAGGCTCTTCGCTTAAGGGCTTCATTTTCTATTGACTGTTTCTCATTGAATCAGATCCTCTCATCCTCCTGTAATACTCCAACAAGGTAATCCTCGAGAGCTTTTGGTGACTCTGGAAGCAGCTGAAGTATTACATTTGTCTCTCTGGAGATACAGTACAATAACTATTACTTTCAGAGGCACTATGGCTTTAATCAGCCTGTGCGCCACACTGCTTATCTCTGCCCCTGAGACACCCAAAGGGCTTTTAGGGTCACACAGCAACTGTACCAGGGTTAAAAATAACTAATTCCCTGATACAGGTTATCAGCTGCTTCTTTTGAAACAGCTGGAATGAATGGCACAGCAGTGGAGTGCTGCAGACGCGGCACAAGTGGCACGGACAAGAGGAGAAACAAGCAGAAGCTACTTTGGCTGGACCTGCTGCTGAAAAAAAGTATTTGGCAGAAAAGGCCCTTTTAAAGCATGCCGCAATACCAGTGGTGTCAGGCCAGCTTCTAGGGGACATTTATCAAAATTATTAAAGTATTATTTTAAGAATCAATAAACACAATGCTAAGAACAAGAGGCTGAAGTATGTTTACATAATGTTCTATATTTCTGATTTCTGTTTTTACGTAGGAACTCATTTGTTTCTACTCAATGGATATCGGTAATGCTTTATTTTTTATTGTTGAATACTGTTGTGTAGCAAATGAGGCCATGAAAAATTTCAAGCAAGAACCACACCCTCAATGCATAAATATACATAATACTTTTCTTTATAATGTAAGCATTGTTAAATATATGTAAAAGTATTTTTATTCAGGAGCCATTACATAACCTTGTATTACTTTACTAAAAAAGAAAAGGAGAAAAGAACCACCTTTTTTGTGGTTAGACTGATCTGTGTACCAAAGTAAACTGTTAAGTAAAATAGTAACATAAATATATACCTGCACCATCGTAGAAGATTAAAAAAAGGTATGGTTTTGAGGGATCTTACTTATATACTCATGTGCTTTGCTGAATTTGGGCCTTCAATCTCAAGATAAATCTGGAATTTATAAAATCACACTACTAAAACTTTTTAAATCAAGTATACCACCATTTTCGATGAAAAAAAATCTGAAATACATTTTTTCTCAAAAATGTATAAAAAACATTTAAAACATCTCCCAGTGAATGTAATACTGCATTTATATGTGCTGCTATTTAAGAAAAAACAAAAGAAAGACTGAATTAATGGTTACATTAGATACCAACAAATATTTACTGCATTTGCACTAAACAAGAACAAAGGAAGTGAATGACCTTCAGCAATTACCAAGAGTTTTGATAGGTTTTTTCTTCCTGCTAGTGAAACTATTTCTCTGTTTCTAGAAGACAATACTCTTGAATTATGTGGGGGTTCACTTCCACACTAGCATATTGTATTTTAATTAAATTACATTTGATGTGGTAGCAAAAATATCCAGGCAGGTAGAATCAGCGCTGTGGGAGAAGTGATGCCATTATTTTACACCTGGAAAATCTGAAGTCTCCAGAAGCTGCTAAGTGCGAAGGAGAGGTCCCAGAAGACGATCATGGGCCAGAACGCATTCAGGTGCAAAATGGGCACTGATGTGAAGGTCCCTGAGTTGACAAAGCTTCTGGACATGCAGCTACAGTGTCTGCTGCTTCATTTTGCGATGCAGCCTGCCATCCTTTGTGCTGCCGGACACCCACATTCAGGTTCTTCCTGCCCTGGTGGGGACTGGAATCTGTGCCCTTGCTCTGAACGTGACCTTGGGCTCCTGCCAAATGCTACTTATAACAAAATCATCATTGGTTTGCAAGAAAGTGGGGATCCATGATGTTTCTAGTAATAATACTGTTGTACAAAACCAATGTCATTAATGTACAGATCTTTAAATTCCAAATAATGATCACACAGTTCCTAAAGAAAGCTTCCTGCAGAACTATTTTCTAAGTATCCGGAAGTTCTTCTTTTCCCAGAAACAAATGCGATGGCCCTTTGATAACATATATCCCAGTTCAAAACCAGTATCAACTTAATAGGCATAACAATTTTCAAGCAGTGACCAAGTGAAGACTCTTCCTGACCTCTGCAATGACAAGACCCCCTAAATCACATCTTTAAAGAAACAAAGGGTAAAACCTAATTCCATGACATTTCAGATGATTCAAATACTGAAAAAAACCATGCATATACTCAGTCTTCATTTATTAAAACATCAAGTTTGCATCTGGTAACGTAAGTGCATCTTGCACTTAATGTAACTAAAATTCAGAAAAAATCTGCTGTGTTATGGGAAAACCTGTCTCACTCAAATGGTAGGTAGTGGTTTTAAAGGTCTGACAGGAGAAACATAATGAATTGCCAGTGTAGAGTTTACAGAAGGAATTTCAGCAGCATAACGGACCTTAAAAAGGTATGAGAAGGATGATGGCACACATCACAGGTTAAGTCAAATGACTGCAGTTGTGTTTCAAGAACAAGGAACACCATCCCTCCCATTGCTCACAACATATAAAGACTTTTTCTGACCATAAGAAAACAATAAGAAACATGGGAAAAGCTTCTGGGTTTAATTCGTCTCCAACCATGCTTTGAGACAGCTCATCCCAGGGGAACAGCAACATTTAATGTGAATTCTCCATCTCTGCTGTATCAATTGCTGTCATATTTACCTTGGCAAGCAAATTGAAAATTAAAATTAAATTATCTGCTGCAAGATCAAACTATAAGCAACCGATTTATTCCATGTCTGGCTGAATGCAACATGGCACTGTGCCACTCAGAAAAATGAAGATGACTTTACATAGTATAGTCATAGCACCAGAATAACTTAACAGTACTCAAATGCTCTGTGCAAACATTTCATTGTATATTTACATCTATACTTGTTTTACAGCCAAAATGCCTTTCTGTATGCTTGTTTGTACTAGTTGCTTCTGAATATTTTCCTCTGCTAAAACATCTCCTGGACAATCCCATGAAATGCAGTGCAATGAATTAATCATACAGTAAAACTCCCTAATATTAACACAGCCATTTGTAAGAATTAAGCAATACCACTTGTTAACAGTAGCTAAAGGTGATTTATAATCTTAGCGTATGGACATGGGACAAAAACTAGAAGCAACATTAATTACTTTTTTCTTATTATAAGCAGTCCTTTGCTCAGAGTAAGACAGAATATGGTATTATGCTATAATGTCACGTTTTTTATTTTTAATCATATATGTCACTTTGTTAGATGAACTGCTGCATGTTTAGCAAGAATTTAAAAAAAATATAGTTTGTTTTGCAGCAGTCAGAAGATAGCACTGGCTGGATCTAACTTTCTCCAGCATGAGAGCAATTGCAGCACTTGCAGGAGCTCAGTGTGGTCTTGGAGCCATTTCTTCAACAGAAGCAGCTGCTAACTTCTGTCTGGCTTTTATGTCAGACCAAGGCTTGCCATTCCCAATCAGCTCTAATCTCTGTGGGATTCAGAAATCACCGCCTTTCGCCCCTTGCCGATCAGCAGACCTCTGCACAGAGCAAGGCAGGACCTATTACCTTCACGCACAGGCAAAAACCAGATCAGCTTCTAGCAAACCAGGCTAGTACCCATCACCCTTTCAGGAGCAGCTCATTGTGGATTCAGCTGTTGTGCCTGTCAGCAGACAAACACAGGGAAAATAACAAAATCCTATCATTTTGTCTTATTGATCTTAAGTGCAATATCCGCGCTTTACTTTTTCTACTTCAGCTGCTGTGTGTAGCAACAGAATCAAAGCCCTGGCAATTTGTCCATTTCCAAGAATTTTAAGGAGGCTTCTAAAATACTCAGAGAAAATTGCTCAAGTCTGCATCCATATATAAGTTTATATTTTAAGAAGTCAAAGTAAGCATTTATTAGTCTTATTAAATCACATACAAATAAGTAAGCATTCTTTGGCTGCTTCATTGTTAATTTAAACACATTCAGAGTGAACACACCTTCAAAGCATTGATTTGTTTGGGTGTTGCTGCTTTGGAGAGCACAGATGTAAGTAACTGGAGGAGACAGGCAAATCTGTTTACAAACTCCTAAGCGGTAGTGCATCATACCTAATAGAAAACTGCCGATTGTTGACTTGGGTAGAAGACATCTTGGAAAAGATACATCCTTGTGAAGAGGAGTGAGATGTTTTCCTACATCTCCCCAGTCAGAAACTCACCCATCAACTGAAATTTGAGGTTGCCTCATTTACCCCTTTCCAGTAATTTGGTCCTGTTGTTAACACAGTAAACACATTTGCTAACCTACCTGGGGATAACTGTGTCATTACACAAGAATAATTTAAAAACCATATTATGTGTAACTTGCATATTAGGTGACATGCAGACTAGGTATAGGATTTGTAAATCTACGGCAGCAACGCAAACATAATTAAAATATTAATCAGACCAAAGTGCATAGAGAATATAACTCATTGAAAAGAAACTTACAAAGCCAAGAGTTGAGCTCTAGGAAATCCCAAATATAGGTGACCATTCAATCCTAAATCATTACTACCTTTGTGTAGTTACGGGCTTTACTTACACTACAAAGTAGTAGCTTTTTTCCCAGCAAGATTCTAGGCCTTTCCACAGCACAGGTTTTTGCTACTTGAACAAGGACAATAACTGATGAAAAGGTCGTTATCCTCTCTGTAGATCGGGATGAGACATGATATTGGACAGTGGACTTGACAATAATTTACTGGTACCCAAGAAATTACTAGATTTAGCAATCCCAAATTCCACTCTAGCTCTCAAAAGGAACATGCTTTGTCTGGCATTACCTTTTCTGCTTGTTCCCCCAAACGTCCACCCTTCTGACAAGTCATCCCTAGTTCTGACCTGTCTGTACCCCAGAGCCCTCTAGAGTAGTCTAACCGTTTTTTCTCCAAAGCACTAATTGCCATTGTGTGCAGTGCAAGCCCAGTTCCAGTGTCCTTACTGCCAGATGTAACTCTGTTCGGAGCTATTTCTAAGAGAAGCATACTCAAAACTTTTCTGGAAGTCACAGCATACTTTTGATAGTAAGGAAATACCACAGCACACTCCAGCACTTACCAAACTATCTAGTGAAATTGCAGTGATTACCAAGCTAAGTACAAGGTAGTAAAGCAGCTCTGATAAAATAATACAAGTCATAGCGATCAATTATTATTTTAACAGTCCAAACATTTTAGTAAATCCAAATTCAGTGTTGTGACTCATCCCAGTGACTGTCCTACATGACTGCTTAGGGCAAACTAAAAATCTACACCTTGCTGACAAGAAAGGCTTTCTCCCCACATAATGTGGATTTTCCTTTCTGCCTTTTTTTCCTTATGAACTGCTTTAAGAAACCGAGAAACACAATCGAGTCTTTCCTCTGTGCTCCAAGACGAATGGATTGTGATCTGCGTTTCTGCAACATTAGACAGCTACCAAGCCAAGAGATGAAGAAAATAATTACCTTTGTTTTCTGAGAAGAAAATAAGTTATCTCCTTTTCCATCTTGTCCCTATTGTAATCAGCAGAAAATAAGTTTCACAGAATACATAAGTAAACTTCAAAACTGCTAATATGTCTCATTGTAAGGTCACCATGAGACCGACATTTCTACCACTTTAAAATATGAGCATTTGTGTAATAACACCAAGTTCTATACCTTGATATAGAAACCAGTGTTCTTGAAGACAGGGAAAAACCCTACTTTTAAAGTACCACTGAATTTCTGATACTGCTTTTGTGACTGACTCATTTCCCTCTAATGGTCTGAAGCAAATCCCTAGATCCAAATATAGCCCTGGGAGAAACCCGGGCTCCAGATGTGAAAGTTATATTGCAGCCACATCTCTGGTTTCAATTAAAGGCACAGGGGGAACCCTAATTACTGCACCCATGTTTTGGCATGTAGCTAAAGGAGGGACTGATTCCCAAATGTTGCTTATAAAATATATGTCATTTTAAGTATCACATGTACTTTCATAGGGTAAATATTTTTCCTACACTAGGACCAAATAACAGGGAGGCATGCTGAGAAGATAGCGTGGGAAAAATACTCTCTTCCTGTGAGTCAAAGCCTATCTGTGAAAACACTCCATAGCAAGCCCAGCAGGCAGCCTCATAGCACCTGATACCCTGCTTCCCCCCTCGCGCTCAGGCGGAAACAGCAGCCCTTGGTTGTGGCACATCCTCGCAGCCTCTCCCCTGGTCCAAAGCATGCCTGGTACCACCAGCGAAGCAACTTACGAGGGAGAGTACCTAGAACTGTCCATGGTTATTCATCTCAAAACCGGTATAACTGCAATGATGTTAACATCGCAGTGTTCTTACCCAAGTCTGAAAGATCAAGGCTTTGCTCCATTTCCCAGATAGCATGTTTTTTCTCATTTATCGTAGCATTATTTTGCAGTATCTGCTGTTCTTTATTATGTGAGAGATAAAAAGGAGAGAAGGGAGATACAGACAAAATAAAGGAGCAAGGAGGAAAAAACAGAAGAAAGTCGAGAAGGAAGCCTATAGAAGGATATGAGGATTAAAAAATCCATAAGAAAGAAGGAAAACATGGGCAATTAGAACAAAACAATTTGCAAAAGC
This sequence comes from Phalacrocorax aristotelis, assembly GCF_949628215.1. Lineage (NCBI taxonomy): Eukaryota > Metazoa > Chordata > Aves > Suliformes > Phalacrocoracidae > Phalacrocorax > Phalacrocorax aristotelis. Next base: position 36,576,724 of record NC_134279.1, on the reverse strand, counting down.
ACAGACAGTTCTCTTACTGACATATTGCTTTTTCTCTGCTACAAATCCACTGAAGTATGGTGGGTAGTTATGCAAATCATTTTTCTGTAACCTGTCAATATATCCAATTTCTAGTTTCAGTGGTTTGCCTCACTAGCAGCTAACGGGAGGCAGGGAGTGACATACCTCGTTTTGCTGCATTGTTTAATGAGGTTAGCCTGTGTTAATAAAGAAGTAAAAACTTTCTGGACTTGGACATTTCCTTATGTTGTTTTCTAGTATTTTGTTTTAAACAGCACTGATTTGGAAGCTGAAGACCAGATACACATTGTCACTGATTTAAAATTTCATAGTTTTACATTTTATTCTTTAAAGATATTTGACTTCTCTTTTATAATATAAGGAACCCCTTTTCTCTCTCCATCAGGCCTTTTGAAATACCAGTTAGTGCTGCACATGCACCTGAGATCCCAGGACAGAAGCAATACTTACCTGGCTTCCTTGAAGGCCCTGACCAGTGAGGCAGCATGAAACTGCACTAGTGTCAGCAATCGCCAATAACTGCAAGCCAGACATTCCTCCCACTGTGCCACCACAGAAGGTAAGGAACTCTAAGGGCACTCCGTTCTTAGTTCAAGGTGTGGCAATTTATGCTTCAGTGCTGGGAGTCTTTGGGTTTCAGCCCTCAGGCAAAATGAGCCTTGCTCTAGAGGCTAGGGCTCCAAATGAGAGCATCAGCTGAGGAGAAGCCGCAGCAGATAGGCATGTGGAAATGATAGCTGACCAGTGGACATTAAGTGCCAGTCATCCTTGAAATCTGACCCCTGAAGTGGCCCACAAAGACTGGAGAGGATCTTGGCTGTGTTGCCTTTACTGAGGTAATGGGGTCATCTCAGATTTACTTTGTTGAGAACCAAAACTAATATCAAATGTAATTGACAAACATCTTTGTCTCAACGCTTCAGCTTGTGCAATGATAGATAAACCACCCAGATATCACAACACTCACTCTTAGTGTAGGAGCTGTCCCACACCAAAGGCCTTTCAAGTACTATTTCCCACCAAATTGTTAAAGAACAACCACTCTGTATGAGCTGTTTTCTAAATCTGTAAAATGGGTCTCCACCACTGAACACCTGTTTTTTCATTATATTATGAAACCTCATTCATTTCAAAAACGGGGCCAGATAATAGGATATCTCCAACTTGCTGTGTTGCATACTGGTGCTGTGAATACTATCTCCAAGCCAGCACAGAAAACAGTTCTGCTGTTTCATAGGTGAAAAGGCAGGGACACTGGACAGTGAATTGTGGGTGAAAACATAAAATTCATATTCTGGCCCTAGCAAGTACATGTGTACTCAGAGGAGTACTCGGAGGTTTTGAATGTCATTTACGTATTATCCTGAGAAGAAATACTCCTTTGATGGGAAAGTTAAATTTATTGTTAACTGGGTTCTTGATAAAATAAATCCTGTAACAATCAATAGGTTCCACCTCTGTGTTTGTGTATGTGCACAGAAAGAGGATGCTGCATAGCAAGTTCCACCTTTTTCTAGAAATGTATGAAATTCCATGATGAAAAGGCTGAGAGACCAAGCGTATAGTTGGGGCAGAGGGAGGGAATGAGAGACATGAGTGCCTAGAGGGTATAACCAGAGACGCAAGTTTAAGGATAAAGAAAGGTAGTATCTCTTTCATGAAGAATTTCCTGCCAAGGTGAAGACAATGTTTTTTTAAGCCTTTTGGTATTCTGGAGCAACCAGAAGCATCATGAATCTTGCGGAGTATGCACTCTTGGCAGGTGAAAAAAACACAGAGAGAAAAGAAAGTTTGCTGCACTGTGTATGGTCTTTCTTTACACAGGGTCAGAAACCTTTGACGCTTCTGCTTACAGTTAAGGTCATGCTCAAAATTCAAAACATTTTCTTTTAATATTTGTACCTGGCAAGTTCAAACAAGACAAAAGCGCTAACTTTACAAGTATCCTGTGATAATGAAGAGATTAAGTTCTTACAGAATCACAAGTACCTTTGCAGCATATTCATGCTGTAAACCTTTGCTCTGGGTTCTCAGCTCTGTTTATAACAGGCATCTAAATCCCCCGCTGCCTATAATATATTAAATTGCCAACAGGATTGCATTCCTAAGTCATGCAGCTTCTTTGTGGAAAGACAGAGTATGAAACGTAAGTTTAGCATTAAAGATCTGAATGCATTTATTAATATTTTACTAAAGATTGTGAGTGTTTTCCATCGTTGTGGAGTAACAGTTGGGAAAGAAAACAGTGGTGATGTGTTATATAAATACTTGCATAAACCACATTTTTTTTCTGCATGTTTATTCCAGCATTAGAAAAATCAGCCATTTACAATACAGCACATTACAGCAACTGCAATGAAATCTAACTGTATTTTTTAAAAATACATCAACCCCATTAGGTGCTTTTCTGTCACTACTAGTCTCATTTCAGTTTATCTTATTTTCTCCCTATTCAAATTTAGTGCTAACAAAAATATGCCCACAACATGGTCAGGGATGGATGTTCTTTTTTAGCTTTCGCTACATGTAAATCATAATCCTGTATTTCATCAGTACTCCTTGTTCTTCACTGCTTCAAAGCCTATTTGAAAAGATACTTTTACCTCTTAATTCCCCTCTATCTATGATATAAACATATTTTTGCTTAGAACTCAGTATTGCTTAGAACTGCAAATTATCTTCAAAGAGGAAAGGAAGAAAAGTGGAAGGAAAATATCACGAAACCACATTTCATATACTATATTGATCAACAGTTTAAAACATTTTTTACTGCTATTTGCTAGTGCCAGTCTCTAATCTTCTAAGAGAATAATTATTCTGTCATGATGGCCACCACTATCATCTCCTGCATGTTATAGCTGCACACGTCAAACTTTGACTAAGCCGTGACTCTGTTGGGTCTCAAATTGTTATTGCCAATGGCTTTTTCCACATACAGCTGATTATCATGCTGCATCTCTCGCAGACCTGGAGCATGCGACATGCAAAGTAAATGCCAAGCTGATCTAAGTTGATACTAATTTTCAGATCAGCTGTAGAATTTCAGTGTCATACTACAAATGTAGACTCTACCTCATGAGCCCACCAAAATTTTTTGCAAGCCATGCCTAACTTGCGACTGAAAGAATGATCTTCCCTATGATATTTCATTGCCACCACAGAACCAAATGTGTTTGTCTTGAGATGGAACTATCACATTACCTTTTAGCATTCATGCAGCCCACCATTCGGTCAGAGAGGTTCCTGCTTGGTCAACATGCGAAAATTCTTATGGAGCCTTTGCTTAAACTGAAATACTGGCATTTAACCTTCTGTCCAGTGAGTTCACCCTTGGGCAGGTTGCTCAGCAGAGAAATTGTACCAGTGTTATCTTGCATTTTGCTTTTTCTCTATCGCTGTTGCTAGGTATATTATTTATTTTAGCCTCCCAGAAGGCCCAAATTAAGATCAGGGCCATAAATAAATATACAGTAAAAGATGATGTTTGATCCGAAGGGTTTGCCGTCTGAATAACTAAGACAGAAAAATGGGATATGAAAGGAAGCGTTATGATGCACCTTTTAGAAGTGGGGAAATAAGGCATGCTGGAGACCACAAAAGAAACACTGCAGCTGAGCTAAAAGGTGAATCCAAATCTCTTGAACAGAGTTGCACAGGACTTTTTTTTTGGCCAGGGGGTTAGTAGATCTGAGTGTTTTACAAGTTGGGTCAAACCTTATAAAAATTTGCAGCCAGATTTTAAAAATAAAAATGGTATTGAAACACTTGCACATTTCTACAAGTGAAATTCAAATAGATTTTGCAGGTAGGATTCATAAAAGGGTGTAGGTGCTATATATAAAACCAGAGCAATGAAGGTGTCCTCACCCTGTAGCTTCATGCCTAACACACACCGAGTTTAACTTCATCCCTCATTTCTGAAGGCTCTGTAATTGCTTATAGGAAAGGCATTTCCTCTTGGCTGGCTTTATTAATACCATGCAACCTGTTTGGGAAGCTTTAACTGCATCAAAATATGCATTTAATTCAAACTAAAATTAACTGTAAGTATTCCCGTCATGATTTCCTGAAGTTTTTAAGAAAAAAAAGATCAGTTCCACATTGACCAAAAGCCTTGCTAAGTTTCTTCAGCCCCAAGACTATCCTTCCCTTCATACTATTCTTCCCATATGGAAATTCTAAAATCCTACCTCTAAATATGCCTTGTCAGTTCTATGGACTAATGGCTATATTTTCACCAAAATTTGAACAGTTTATCAATCCACCAAATATTTTTTCAACACGAGGCCAGTGGTTTTGCACTCTCAGCTTGCCAGTGCAAACAGACACCTATGAAGACAATTCTGGCAAAAAGAAGAAAAAGGAAATTTAAAGTTAGACTGATGCATGCTTTCTCCAAAGACATGGAAATTTTGCCATTTTTAGCAGTGCTATTTAAAACAGGAACTGCAGTGTGTATTTTAGGCTCCAGGGTGCCTGCAGTCAGGACTAGGGAGCCACACATCTATTAATATAAGCAGACACCCCTCCCTGTTAACCAGAAGACAGCAACTGGGTATATTGTCTTGTGTTTTCACATTATAGAAATAATTACAAGCAAATGCAAAATCCCAGTTTTTCCAAGCCACAGCCTGGAAATCTTGCTGAGGTGTTCCTCCATTGCAGTCAGCCTTTTACTATTTTGCTAATGGTCTTTCGTGTGTGAACAGTTTCTGTATTTGCCGAGGAAGGAAATCAGCTTTCCCTGAGCAACTTTTGTCAGTCCCCAGCTGTATCAGGTGCCAAGTGAAATGCAAGGTTAAAATGAAATTAAATACACGTTTACCTTGGTCAGCATTAGAAAGGCAGTCATCACACTCATGTCTAATATACCACAGAGAAACCTGATTCTGCAATCTCAAAAATAACTGTGCTATTATTCATTACAACTGGCGAGTTTAGCCGCAGCTACTGTATGCGGCATCACAGAAACCAGAAGTTTTACCACACCCTCTGGAACTGATGACATTCTAGAATTACACCAGGAGGATTCCCACAAAATATATTTTCCTCAGAAGAGTGATATATATTTTTGTTCTGAATACCTTAGAATGGGGCTCAGGAAGAGATTCGCTTTATAAATGTGTGCTTCGTTCAATTTCCATTTGTGGAGGATAAAATAAAGGATTTTAGCACATTGCCTTATAATAAGACATTTTTACTCACACTGAAACATCTGGATGACTTGCATGGGATATTCCTTGCGACTCTCTTAACACAAATAGCTGTCTAAGGGCTAGATTCCACAATGCTTGATAACATCTTTGGAACTGGTTCCAGCCTCCTCCATGATGATGCACACACCCTGCTTTCTAGATTACAACCCACACAATTAAAGCTCTCTTCCCGAGCCACTGCATGCCTGACCTATTTTCTGTATGGTCTTAGCTGAAACAATCAATGGGCATAGCCATGCGTAAAGTGCAAGGCATAGCCAAACAGTCCCAAGAGAGGGTTTCAGACAGCTCTGTGCCCCATAGCCCTGTGCTGGGATGCAAGTCGTCAGGCATTTTTCCCCTTGCCCTAGGGGAGAAAAAAAGTGGCCTTGGCAATCAAGCAGGGACAGCATAGCATTCGGTTCACATTCAGGCAGATACATATGCATAGGAGGTACACACATGGGGTCTCGTGAAAGAAGCACCCCCTCAGAGATAATACGTGTGGTCACAGCTTGGTTATCATCTAGGCTTAGTGTGCTGACGGTTGCTGGTGCTGACTTGCATGAGGAGGTGGCTTGTTTGAATACTTCTACTAGCAGGGGACTGTTCTCTTGGAACAGCTACTTCTAGTATGAATATGCATGAGAAAATCAATTCACAAGTTGGCTCTAAGTAATACAAAGGAACTAATTTAAGGAGTCAGAGAAGTAAAATCAAGAATAATGGCTACCACAATACTGCTGAGTTCAAGGAGCAGGGAGGGTGCCTAAAAGTAGCGGTGAGTGTCTGAACTATGGAAGGGGGCATTTCAGTCAAATGAGAACATTAGTTAAAATACCCTGCAGTTAAATGTGAAAGCAGTAATATTCTTAGCAAGGGCATTGATTCCACTCAACAAAACTATCATAAAACAGGAAATATGAATGAAAAATAAGTGGAAGTAAATATCACAAAGGACTATACTCTGATAGGGTGAGATTCTCCCAAAGGTTGACAGCCTGTGGAAGCCCTAAAGCTCAAATTTACTTGAGCTCTGAAGCAATGAACAGGACTTGGTGAGGCCTCTCTATGGTGAAGTAAAATTAATCCCTGGAGAGCATATTTGCTCTGACCTAACTGACAGCAGTGAAACCTGCACTCCCACGAAAAAGGAGTCGGTGTCAGCTTGCTCCAGACTCCTCACCTACGAAAATAAATAAGGCTCCTGTATAAGCCACAGGCCATAAATGAGGAGCCAAAATGGCAAGGAAACACCAGCACTGGCCTAAGAGTGGTATCACCTGAGCAGGACAACCAAAAAGCTGGGAGAACAGCATGTTACCAAATGAGTAGCAATCAATACCCGTGTTACAAGTAAAAGGCTTCATTGGAGATATTAGCACGGTCTTTTCAGCTGTGGATCTATAAGCAAAAACCTTATTAAAAACCTGCTATTTCTAGCAAATTTTGCTGCCTTTATTAAAAAAAAGAAATTCATTGTTTACACCCTAGCCAGAAGCCCTAGCCCATTTACGCACATGCTTAAATCCTATTGCAATTTTAAAATTAGATAAATACTGCTATTCTGTCCTAAACAGCATGGCTTTCTTGAACAAAGACTTCTGCCCTGAACACTGACTTAAAAATATACTGTCTGTTCAATGATAAACCTGAACCTCTACTCCTGGTACAACTAGTCATGCGAGACTTGCTGAATATATATCATATATATTAAAGCCATATCTCAGATGCTCAAAACATGCTGAAAAGAATATTCAAAGTAATGTCAAATAGGAGATTTGGTTTAATTTAATTTTCAAGTGCTAAAAATCTTAATTGCAATGCTAAGCATCTAAATAAATGCAGTGAATTTTAATAAACACTTAATAACACTTTCATAAATAGACAATAAAGATTTTTAAGAAGGAAATAATACAAAATGTGCAAGGAATTCCAGCAAAGAAACTTTAATGGCAGCTCTCCACAGCTCAATTTTCATTTGCTAATACAATGTGCGAGCTGAAATGTAATGATTTCTAAATATAATTACAATAAAACTCCTTAAAACATGTCCTGTAGTTTCCCATAACTATTTTAAAGACCTTTTTTTACCTATACTGAACTTTTCTTAAATTAATAAGTTTGTGTAAAAAAAGGAAACTCACTGCTTGTCTACAGAGTAGATACAAAATATGGCCAATACCTTCTAATACATATTTCCTTGTTGATAATTTAGAATGTTGTGCCTGTTTCCTTAGATTATTGCGGTGCTTGGTTTTAATTTTTTTTAACTAAGATATCATTTACAACATCTTTCGGTTTAACAACTCATTTCAGTTAAAAGGAAAATAGCTGTATTTGCTACGAACTCTACCTTGGCTTCTTGGATTGCTTATTTGGAGTCTCAGTAATTCTATTAGAATTTCAAACAAATGGCATTTATCCTCATAATGGCTGTGATTTCATGTTATTACATGACATAACCAAGTTTTGACTGCTACTGATGCTTTGAGTATTGTATTTTATTATAAACTCTTACTTACGTCTTGATTTCACTATGGGATCTGTTTTGAAACAGACTGTCATAGAATGGCTAAAGACAGATTTTTTAGAGAAAGCATTAATCAATAAGACAAATATACAAGATTATACAAGTACAAAAAGTACTTACTTTTATGGACATGGCATTAAAGACTAACCTTGACTTCTCGTTTTTAACATTTCATTGAAAAATGAATCTAATGATTTAAGTGAATACTCAGCAAGTGAACCAGTGGAAGAGGGGGTGGTGAGCCATTCTATTGATAACGTCAAAAAAGGGTAAAAAACCCACTGTAGAACTAAATTCCTTACTTTCTTGACCGATGTTTGCCTCATGATCTTGCACTGTCGTGACTCATAATAGCTGCAAGCTACGTAACATACAACTAAGAGATCTCAAGATGTGATTTCCGTCTCTCTCCTTCCTTACTTTTTCCTGCCTGCTTTAGATCAGCAGGATTTCAGCAGTTGCTTTTCTCTTCTGAGAATGTGGAGCGTAAAGTCTTTTCCATCACTGTTACAGTATTCCTCGTGCTTCCTCACAATCACCTAGTTCATGTAAGGCTGCTGCTATTGGCAAAGCAAAGAGAATAGTCACCAGAGCTGCAGAACGTATGGCCATATGTAGCGCCCTGGAGCAACACGATCCAAGCAAGAAACTTCTCTGCAATAAAGAGAACTTCCCATGCTTGCATTTGTAACATACTTGCATGCATTCTCTGGTTGCTTAAATCGCTTAAATTCTCTGATTAATTATGTAAAACAACCTGTTACTGGAATCTCTTCCTAGCATGGGCTGTCACCACCTTTTGTTCCTAACCCTAGAAAAGCAGCAGACCCATTTAGGGCATTTAAAGTGTACGCTTCCTTGCGCCTACTTTCTGTAGTTTGGAAACAAATCATCTTAATCGTAACTACAAGAAAAGGGAGTTGCTCCATTGGGAGTTTTGTCTTAGGAAAAACTATAAGAGTAGAAAATTTCCAAATAAGTAAAACACTTTGTTCTATTCACAGCAAAATAATTAAACTCCTCCACTTGTTACGAAAAATTGCTCCGTTACGTTTCTCTGTAACTGAACTCTGAGACTTCACAATGGAAAATTTGAGTGAACAGAAATCTCCTTTCTCCTACTAGTCTTTCAACTACCAAAAGTCTTACCATTTCTCTTCAGAGCAACCCGTATGCAGCACAGCGTAACCTGTGCTCCACTGAAGGTGCATAGCCCAAATACAGCATTACAAACAGCTCACTTCACCATAATAGTCAATTTTAGTAATACTGCATCCTGGCCTAGGACTTTTTTTCCTGTTGATTCCAACTCAGAAAGCCATCTCACCACGTACACACAATAAGCGACCAGCTCTGAGAATAGAGCCATTTTAGGAGCAGCATTAGATGGAGCTTGAGAGAGTACATAAGGTGTATAAATGGACTCCTTTAGATCCGAGAGAAAAACTTTTCAAGTGTCTCATGTTTGTACATAGAGATGATTTTTATAAAGGGGCTACTAGGCCTAGGCTAGTAATGGTTGCTGAACTTGAGCCACAGGAACAACTCTGTCCACTCACAAAAGGAATTACAAGCCTCAAGTCTTGAAAAAAAAAAACCCAGAAAGAATAGTGGAGCAAAGAAAATCGACTGAAAAAGTAAACAGTCAATCATAATGAATACAACAGAGTTTGGGCTTTCATTTATTCTTCCTAGAAGAAAAATAACTGGAATAACAAAAGCAAAAACGAAGTAGAAAATCAAGAATGCGATGAAATATTGGGCTTGTGCCTAATTCTTGAAGTGCAATGATACGAATTACTCTGAAAAACAGATAAGAAACCTTACCCAGGTACAATGCGGTAAAACTAGTCAGAATGGGTTTAATTAGCTTGACGGGCGCGAGCAGCGAGCAAATTCTTAGAAAGCCTGACAGCGCACAAAGGCCGCCCGAGTACCCGTCGCGGCGGAGCACCTCAGCCCGCTCCCGCATCGCTTCCAGCCCCGAATCGCTGCATGTTTCGCTCAGGACCATATTTGGCTCGGGGCACGGTGCAAACGGGGCTCGGGGTGCCGAGGGGAGGGGGCTTCCCGCGCCGCTCGCCCCCCCCCCCCCTCCGCCGCCCGACCCCGGGGCTCAGCCCAACGCCGCACGGCCGGGGGAGAGACCGGGACCCGGCCCCGGCCCCGCGCGCCCCGCTCCCCGCCGGCCCGGCCCGGCGCCCCGGCCCGGCCCAGCGCTGTCCAGGGTCCCCGCCGCCCCGCTCCGCTCCGCTCCGCCCCGCCCCGCTCCGCTCCGCGCTCCGCTCCGCGCTCCGCTCCGCTCCGCGCCCCGGGCGCGGCTCACTCACCACGGCGCGGGGCCCCCGCGGCCGCGCAGCCCCGCGGAGGGGCTCTGGGCAGGCGCCGCTGCCGCTCCCCGCGGCCGCAAAGGTGTATTTGGGGAGCGGGCGCGGCGCGGCGGCGGGGCCGCCCGGGCGGGCGGCGGGCGGGGGACCGGCGGGAGGGGCTTCCCTGCGGGGCCAATCAGGGCCGGGGCGGGCGGCGGCGGCGGCGGCGGCGGCGGCGGCGGGGGGGCCCGGGGGTGCGGCGGGGGCGCGGGGGAGGCGCGCTGTCCCCGGCCGCCCCGCGCCGCCCCGCGCCACCCCGCGCCGCCCCGCTCCGCCGCCCGGCCAGGCCGCCGCCAGCCGCCCCCCGCCGAGCGCCCGCGGCGCGGCCTGGGCTGGAGGCGCGGGGCTTCAGGCGGGCTGCGGGAGGGGCACGTGTCGCCCTCCCGCCACACGCCGCCCCCTCGGGGGTGCGTGTCGCCCCGTCGTCGCGCGGCGCCGCGCGGGTTTAGGTGTCGGGAAATGCCAGTTCGCGCGGAGCCTGTTCGCAGCTGCCGCGCGAGGAGGAACCGGCGTCGCCAGGGGCTGCACGACGTTGTGGGTCCCCACGGCCCCTCGGCGCAAGCATCCTTCCCAATACTCGGCAGCGTGGAAATCGTGTGCTGCCGTATTCGCTTTATTTGCACATTTTCTACCACGGCTTTGATTTAGTTGTTGCTAGCGATATTCTCTGCTATCTATAACATACACAGTTCTACTGTAGCTTTGGGGTGCCACCATTATAACTAATATATTACAACTAATAGCTGAGCAGTGACAGAAAGGAATATACCTTTCCCTTACAATACCTTCCCAAATAAGCACAGAAAAGAAGAATCGTTCAAACGACTCAGAATATTGGATAGTCAAGCTCAATTTAGGACACAGATTCATCAAGCACCCTTTATAAAGATGCCCAGGTCTGAAATCATACCCTTGATTCTTGCATGTCACCGTTGAAACAGAACGGCAACCGCCCAATTTTCAAATCCTGACAAAAGCCATAGCGTATTCATAGTATTTTCAGTGTAGAAACGTTGGATGGTTTTTGGAAGCCCAGGGCCAGAATTTTGTTGGACTTGGAGAATTAACAGTGACTGACCTCGCGGGAGGATTGGTTGCCTTATCAAGTCACAAGGAAGCAAGCAGAAGTTTTCACTAAGAAAAACAGCTGTTGTAAGCCGAAGGGTGAGTTTGGAGGAGCACCGTACCCACACGGCGAGAGTATCGCTTCTTGTAGCTCACTGTTGCAGCTTAACAAGCTAGTGTGGAAGAGAGAGTTGAAATCAACCAAAACAAAAGCAGCATGTCTCCAAGTAGTTTTGAACCGAGCAGCTTTGCACAAGAGAGGGTGAATGTTTTGTTGCCTCCTTGACTGTCAGAACTGAAAAAAAATGGTTTAATAAATGTATCTGCTTCACACCATGCTTCCCTCCCTGTGGTGTTAAAAGAAGAGAAACCTGTCAGCTAAAGAGCTGATGAATTCCTTCAACCACCAGTTAGTCAGCTGAAAATAGTCTGCCAAAGCCCATTTCTGAAGTTATTGACAGGCAACTGTGAAGCTTAATTGAGTGCTAAATAGCCTAGGACATTGTGTACCTCATAGAATTACTGTATTAATAGATAATGTATTGATGCAGTCTCTTGCCTTCAGAAACAAAGATCAGTCTCAAGGCAAGGCGTGGTCTTGCTAAGGTTTGCCCTCACCTGCAACTACCCTAACTCTTGCTGTTCAGTCCCACTTTTCTTGCCTCAGGGAACCAGCTTTTTCTGTTAAAAAAAAAAAAAAAAAAGGCAAGCAGAACCAGCTTCTGAGCAACTGATGTAAATTAATTCCATTATCAAGTTTCTGTACCAAAAAGGAGTAAGAGCTTCTGTTGCACGGAGAACGCCTATTCCAGGATGCGCTGTGCAAATTTAGATATGGTGATCACTGCAGTGTAAACCTGCAGTACCCGGTGCGACAAATTAATGCTAGGCAAGAAAGGTGAATTTGGACATTCGGTGAGTAACTGGATCACCAGCACCCAAAGGTCTCACAGAGTTCTTGAAAATCTGCTGTTCGTCCCTATCCCATCAATCACAATATGCATACTGGTAGGGACTTGCAAACTTGCACCAGATAAAAAACAAAGAAAACATTATGCGTAAGACCTGTGCAGTAAGTATTTGGAAAAAGAAAATAATATTTCAAATTATATTAATTGAAATATTAACATAAGGCAGGATTCATTTTGCTGTAGCCATTGAAAAGTTAGTTCTTTAAACGAAAATAGATTAGAAAAAATTCTCCCATAAGATCCTACAAATACCAAAAAGATGCCGTGCTTCCATCAAGAAACATGCCACACTTAAAAGTGGCTACATTTTCTTCAGTTTCTTCTTTAAATTAAAGGTGTCCTTTTGACCAATAAAATAGAAAGATTATATTATATATAATGATGCTAGGATGTATGTATAATCAAATATAAGGGCATCATAACTCAGCACATAATTAGCACTCCTAAACTGCCACTTACTGGCATCTGCTGTTTTTAAATCAAGCTCTCAAAAATCAGATGTCTTCAAAGAAGCACCTCTCAAATTTATCATCTCCCCCGTGGCAGCTGAAATTTCTGAAAATACAGAAAGCCGCAGCCCAGAGCTGTGGTGCTGAGCAGCTGATGCCTCAGCCTTGACGGCTTCAGGCACCAGCACTGTAGGACCGGAGACGCTGGCAGATCACAGAACAGCAGAAAGGCTGAGGTTGGAAGGACCCTCTGGACTTCAGCTAGTGCAACCCTGCTGCTCAAAGCAGGGTCAACTAGGGCATGTTGTTCAGGGCAGTGTCCAGTCAGGTTTTTAGTGTCTCCAAGGATGAGAACTCTACAACCTCTGTAGGCAACATGTTGCAGTATTTGACAACCCTTACAGCAAATAAAGTTTTTTTCCTCTGTTTACAGAAATTTCCTGTATTTCAATTTGTGCCCACAGCCTCCTGTCTTTGCACAGGATGCCACTGAGAAGAGTCCAGCTCCCTCTTCTTTGCTCTCCCATCAGATATACATACACGAGGATAAGATCTCCCTGAGCCTCCTCTTCTCTAGGCCGAACAGTCACAGCTGTCTCCACCTCTCCTCATACGTCAGGTGCCGCTGTCCCTTCATCACCTTAGCAGCCCTTTGCTGGACTTGCTACGTAAGTCCATGTCACTCTCGTGCTGGGGAGCCCGGACCCAGACCCAACACCCCAGATGTGTTTCACCAGTGCTGAGTAGAAGGGAAGCATTACCTCCCTCCACCCGCTGGCTGTGCTTTTCCTAATGCAGGCCATATAATGATTATTGCAGCCCAAATGATATTATTTGCATTTATCACTGACACTAGAAATAACATTGTTGCAACTCTGCACTGCTCCGCTTCAGCTAGTGGTCCATTTGGCTGTAGTGCTATGCTTATTTAGGTTTTCAGCTTTTCAATCCAATCTGGTCAACCAGAGTCCCCATGGACTCCCTGGCTCTGTTCACCTCCAGTTTGTGGACTCCTGAACCCAGGAGTGATGGGGCTACGCTACGATGTGTCTTTTTTCAAGGCATGGGCAAACTTAATTCTTGCCTTAACTATAATGTTTGGCTTTGTAGCTTTGGGTTGGGTTTTGGTGTTTTTCATCATGTTTCTTGATTGTAATTGTGTTTTCTACTCCGCTCCATAATGATACATTTTCAGTATTGCCGTTCAGTGACATTTATTGGCGACTCACATGAGGAACACATTAGCTTTTCATTCCAGTGCAGAGGAGGTGCATGTGACATAGAAAGGTGACAGTCACCTGATCCACGGCACTAGTAATTAAATTAGGTTTTACAGAGCAAGAAATGACAATTTTTCCTGAAGGCAGATAAGAATTTGAAAACCTGAAAAAAATTTTATCATACACTGTATCTTTTTAAGAGCATTCTAAGATCATCCTAAATGCCAAAAGGTGTGCTGACAACTGAAGAGTCAATTTAATTTTGCACCATCTAAAATATATCTGAACTGAGATTAACTGTGGGCTTTGGATACCTCTGCCACCTGGTTAGTATTCTTTCATTGCTTCACCACTTCTTGCTATAGGGAGTTGAAAACACTAGAAAACATACTACCACTGATGTGCCTGAAGGCGTCTACTGGATGGACTTCTTATTAAAATTATATCAAATTCAGAGGAGGTTTCAGTGGTTTATCCACATCTAGCTCAATTTTTCCTTTTCTGAACAACGTTAAATCATCTCAGTTAGAACTTACTTGTCCTTAAGGCTCATAAATACCTTCTTCAGGAACATGTGTCCTGCTGTTTCGAAATATACCACATTTCAAAAGGGCACCAATGTTAAAATGCTTTCCCTTTGCCCTTTTCCACTGAAAGACTCCTTTTCAAATGCTACATGTTATATTCTTACTGTTACTCAGCTTTGGTCAGTCAGATCTGAGTATTTATCAGGAGTAATGTCTACATTTTCACCACAGAAAATTTTGTGCAGGGTTTCAAGCCTGCCTTGAAGAAGGGTTTTGTTTCAGTGAATGAATAAAAGCACAGGTTGCCCCATTCTTTCACAGACTTCATACACATGCGAGCAAGCTGTCCTGAAGCACCAGGTTTCTGAGGATCGAAAGCATTTTTGTTGCTGTTGCAAGTTTTCTTGGTAAACTGCTGTTTCCTGAAGGGCAGGTTGGATTTACTGCGTGCCCTCTGACAACATGTCTGTATCTTGTATTGAGAGACAATTTTGTGAAGTTCTTATGGTGATTTACCCTGGAGAGTCACAGAAATATTACGAAGGTTCTAGCAGCAGCGACAGATAAATAGGATTCTCAGCCTTCGTCTTCATTGGGAGTTACAGGTAGTCAGACTTCCTGTGGAAACATCTTCCTGCCCGTTGGATTTGCTTTCTCGCCCAGCATTCTTATTTTCATTTGGAAGATGAGTGTAACGCTTGTTTGTACTGATCAATACTAATGCCTCTTTTTAGACAAGGGTGCAGTGCTACTTGGCTAGAGGATAAATTTATTTCATTTCTGAAGACGTATTTAGGAAGCTCTCAACTTAAATATGAGTTCCAGCTTTGGTAATTGCAAACCCTTTGCATCCTCCTCTAATTTAAATTGTTATGGCATTCTTCCTGTCCTGAGCGAGTTGTTATGAAATCTTTGTCATGCGTTCTACTAAACATTGGCTATGCCTATGCCATGCGATCCGGAATCATTTTTCAGCTCCCTGCTCCAGGTGTGTGCCCAGGCGACACCCTGACTTTGTCTTGGGCAAGCTTTGCAAATGCATTCTTTTCCATTATGCCTTGACTTCCATTCAAAGGAAGCCTAGGCAGGCAGGAAAGCAGCTGCAGAGCGTTCCCAAAGGGAGCGCAGAGCTCGGGGAATTAGGAGTGCAGGGAGCAAACACCAGAAAGTGCATTATGCTGCAATGAGTTTTAGCCTTTTTCACATGTTATCTTCAGATTAGTGAATTGATTCCTGTAGGTACAGGAATTCAAGTCTAACAAAAGTTTGGGTATTTCTTGATATATAAGAAACTTGATAAATAAGTACTAGATTATTCATCTATTCAATGCATTCCTTACAGCTAGGAAAGACACCGCTATATTAGACAGTGATGAAAAACTTGTGCTGACAATGTAGCCATTCCAAACTGATTTCCCTGCTATTTAACAGCCTTTTGCTGATACTGCCAGTGTTTCTAAACTGCTCTGTTTTGAGGAATATTTGGTTTATGTACTGTAGTCCACTGCTGTAATGCCAGGCTTTCTTCACAGTCTCTGAATATCAGCTTAATTCAGCTGGTAAAATGATGTGAGATGAGAAAAACCCGTGCACAATTTGGCGATCACATCTGAGGCATTGATTTTATCTGCTGTCTTAGCATTATTGAAAATAAGAGCAAGTATTCTTGTGCATAACAGTAGTTCTCATTCAATATTTCAATCTCTGATGTTCTAAATTCGATGAAGTTGCATAATTACATCATTATAAAAATTACACATTCACTTTTTGTTAAGGAGATTCTGTTTCCATTGTGTCATGTACAATGGGTTACAGTCATTTTTTACATGTTTGGATGGTACGAGAGTACAAATATATGCTAAGATCCAACTTTCTATACACATAATCTCTCAATTTTCTATAGATATAATTGCTTATGAAAACATTCTTGAGCGAATTAATGAAGCTTCTCTTCTGGATGCTGTTTTGCAAACATCTGGATCCACTTTTCATTTTGTGGGAAACTATCATGAGTAGTTAAAGGGACTTTATACCCAAAATCCTTTTGTGTCAAAAGAAAATGGAACACAGTACTGAATCATCATCACCGAGAAAGCAAGAGCATTGTTTGCAAATAAAATTAGGTTGACCTCCATTTTGCAAATGCTGGGTTGGGTAGATAAAGGTTTCGCTTTTATTCTAATTACCTACCATGGCAAACGCCTACTGACTTTACTGTAAACAAGGTTGGGTTTCTTTTTTTTTTTTTGGTGTTTGTCCCTGGATCATTTTAGTTTTAAACCTGTTAGCTTGGTTCACATGGAGTTAAAATGAACAGGCTACTTACAGAGCAAAGGTATTATCAACAGAATCTAGCCCTCAGCAGCTGTTACTGAATTCAGGAGATTTTGATTGGGCTCATCATGCTGCAAAGAATTGATTGGAGTTGACTTTCTAATTCACCAGAAAAAGCCTGCAAACCCCCTCTCCACCCTATTAAACTGTGTTGTTTAATTTTAGTAAATGCAAATAAATCCTGAGTTACAGTGACCTCATTAACCTCAATTCATCTGGTCAGAGAAATCATGGACAGAAAATGGAAACCTAGCTCAAAATTAGTATGGAGGAAAAAAAAAAAAATTTAGTCTTTTTCCAGGTAATTATTTTTGAGAAAAATAGAAAAATACCAAAGAAGGAACCTCTCTCTCACACGACCTCATGCAGACTACTCACATGCAGGCGGTCCTATTTTCTTCTCTGGGAGCACTCAAACAAATGGGAACTGCACTCTCAAGGATTTACTTGTAATTTTCCTCCTCCTGCCTGTCAAATCTTTCCTTTTTTCCCTTTTACTTCCCTACTCCCCACCCCCCTCCAATTCTTCCATCCCTTTTTTTTCCTCTTTTACTTCCCAGCGATAGTGCAGGCTACTGTCAGGTAACTTTCCTCTTCTTTCATTGCTTCTTCATTTTCATTTTCCTTTTCTGGTAAGGAATAACACATTTATTGTAGAGAGGTAGAAATGGAGTGGCTTACAGAAAACTGACAAAGGAACTGCCTCCTGCCTCTCTGCAGCGGCAGCAGCAGAGCATTTCCTATGAAATAACACCAGGAAAAGTTGCTCCAATAATTTTTGTGAAGGCCAATGCATTGTGTCAGCTGAGCACTGATGGTGTAAGAACAACCACGTACTAATTATTTCAAGACTGACTACAGATGAAAGTGTATTATCACCTGAATTTGACACATTAAGCACATTAAGCTTTGATTTTCTACAAAACAAAATGTTGGTTTCCCCCCGCCCCCCACCCGAGTATATGTGTATCTTTCCCTCATTCTAAAACTTCTTAAATTAATTTTTAATATGTCCCACATCTTGGCAGAAACCTTCTGGTTTTTGTTCAGCATGAACATTTGTCATTTTCCCTTCACCTCACACTTGTATTCATCACAAAGAGTTAGTTCTTTGCAGTGCACATTGTCCTATAATGAGCCTGACACTCCTTTTGTTCTGTAGACCTTTCCATGGAATAAGACTATGAGTAGATTCTTTGTATAAAATCACTACAAAGTAACAGTCAGTGCTCTCAGTTTTGAATAATTAAATATGATAATAAGACAACAAAAGAAGGAAATCTGAAATTGACTTAATATAATGACTAGAACCAGAATAAGTAAAAGAGAAAAGAAGCCAAGTTCTGAAAAGCCGGAAGAAGAGCTACCTGGCAAAAGATAAAAATATAGGTAAGAAGAATAAGAAACTGTGAATAGCAATGACAGCAGCATCACTTGAGTGATTTTATTCTTTTGCCTCTGAATTTTGAATTCCATACACATTAGCTGTTCTACGAAAATTTCCCCTGCTAGGTTACACCAAGTGCCACTGCACTTGTCCCAAGACAGTCAGTAGTAAAAATACGTCCCTGCACTGCCTAGGCTTGCACTGTCCAAGCTGCTGCTCACAAAGTTAATGGGGAGAAATTAAAAAGCTTCAAAAGTGGGTTTTGATATTGCCAGTCCTATAATAACTAGTTTGATACAAAAAAGGTCCTGAAAGTTAGAGTTCTATGTTAGAGGAGTTTTGCACAGCTGGATCATGCATCCTTAAAACCAAAGTAAAAAAAAATCCTTCAGCCAGGAAGACTAAAAGGCATTCTTCCTCAAATAGTAAAGATCATATGCACCTGTTGTTAGCCTCATCACTTCCCCTGGTATTTATTTAGTATCGTTAGGTTTAACATAATTTTCTTGAGAGAGCTTCTTAGGTGAAAAATATTCAGGAAGTGAGGCGAAAAGTACATTTTATTATGTTTGTAATATTTTTAAATTAGGTACTCTACATTTTCAACCAGGAAAATGCAAAGCACATACATAGTCTTACAGACACCTGCACCAGTGTTCGCTTTCCTCCTGCACACGCAGATGTCGCCACCAGATTCATCCTGTGACATGTCTTGTGACAGAACCACAGATCCTTTGCCTCAAATCTGAATTTTAAAAATCTTCCCTTTAAAACCTGTTTTTAAAGTGAAAATGTGGAGGATGGAAATACCTTCTATTGGGTATTCTGTAAGGGTTTGTTCTGGTTACAGTGGGTTTAGGTGTCTGGGTAGGTAAATGAGGCTGGGAAGCTAGCTGATCTTCCCCCTAAGGGAAGGAGCCCACCGTACAGCTATCATAGGCAGCATCACCATGGACTAAGTTATTTACAAAGCTACGGATTTTTCAGTTAGCAAGGCACTACATAAATATCTTTGTAGCTTAATTAGTATAATTTGTAGGTGGTATGTGAAAGCTTGTCTTTTTATAAATGCTTTCTAACCTCAGAATTGTATTTAGTTATTCTTCCTTATTAGGAAAAACACAAACACACACACACCACAAAACCAACAATCAAAAGCCAAGGAAAAAAAAAAAGTGTTAAAGTGTTGATGAAGTTAAAGATAGTGTTATGATCCTTGTCTGTCCTGGTCTCCTTTGGTTTAATTTCTTAGTCAAAAGACCTATTAATAGACCTTTCCAGCACATATTCCAAATAAGGGAAAATGTTTCAGGACCAGGGAGGAAAGATTCAAAGAGATTGTTTACGTGTCATCCTTTTAAGAAAAACACTTTATTTAGTAATCTTTAGAATGAAGAATCACTTCAGAAGTTCTGGAGGTGGTGGTTCATCTATTTGAATAGCTGCAGGTAAGAACAGCAATGTGACCATGGCAGTCATTTAATTTTTAATTTTTCAGTTTTTAATATGTAATTTAACTACAAATGTTATTAAACCATAAAAGTGTAATTTTATTAAAATCTACAAATGCATATGTGTTGAATGCCTTTCGCCTAAAGAAGAAAATAATTCTGGACTTCCTAAAAAAGTTACAATTCTGATAGAGTGGGCTGCTGAAAGCGTAGGAGAAGAGATAAGGGCAGGCTGCACACAATGAACCGGATGCTAACCTTTCCAAATGGGAAGCCACCAGCTTTGCAGATCTACTATTTTTCACTCCTCCTGATCTCCTCGGTATGCTGGTTTTGGCTGAGAAAGAGTTAATTTTCTTCAGAATAGCTAGTATGGGGTTATGTGTTGGGTTTGTGCTGGAAACAGTGTTGATAACACAGGGATATTTCCTTATTGCTGAGCAGGGCTTACACAGGGTCAAGGCCTTTTCTGTTCCTCACCCCACCCCACCAGTGAGCAGGCTGGGGGTACACAAGGAGTTGGGAGGGGGGCATGGCTGGGACAGCTGACCCCAACTGACCCAAGGGATGTTCCATACCATATGATGTCATGCTCAGTATATAAAGCTGGGGGAAGAAGGAAGGGGGGACGTTCAGAGTGACGGTGTTTCTCTTCCCAAGTAACCGTTACGTGTGATGGAGCCGTGCTTTCCTAGAGATGGCTGAACACCTGCCTGCCCATGGGAGGAAGTGAATGAATTGCTTGTTTTGCTTTGCTTGTGTGTGTGGCTTTTGCTTTACCTGTTAAACTGTCTTTATCTCAACCCACGAATTTTCTCACTTTTGCTCTTCTGATTCTCTCCCCCTTCCCACTGGGGGGAAGTGAGTGAGCAGCTGTGTGGGGTTTAGCTGCCAGCTGGGATTAAAACAAACACTCAGCCACAAGCAAGTAATTCCTT
The DNA here is from genome assembly GCF_949628215.1 of Phalacrocorax aristotelis. NCBI lineage: Eukaryota > Metazoa > Chordata > Aves > Suliformes > Phalacrocoracidae > Phalacrocorax > Phalacrocorax aristotelis. The sequence continues at coordinate 36,556,264 of NC_134279.1, read as the reverse complement.
TATGAGTATAAAATTTTGTATCACAGAGCAATAGTAATTTACAAAGTACAAAGCACTGTAACTTCCTGAAAGTCAACCTATAGAGTCTAAAGGCTGCTTTAAATTATGCTTAATATTAACGATCCTATTACAAAATTACAGGAATCAGAGATCAGTGGAAGTGTCAGAACTGCCATATTGGAATTATTTTTTAAAGTTGGTCTGTGCTGACTTTGAGCACAAAATTTGCTTTTGTTGGTATACAGAATGGCTACACCTTATGCTCAGATCTGAACTGTTTGGAGCTGGTGCTGTTGGGAGATGTTTATATATAATGATATAACCAAAAATGTTCTAGAATAGGTTGAGAATTTTCATCCACTTCCTTTTTTTCCCCCAGATATTCTACACGTAATTTGTATCATTTGGTTGCATTTTTAAGTTCTTGGTAACTACTATTTGAGTTTTCCTAGTTAACATAAGATTGAACTAGGCAACTTTACAAGCCAAACTACTTGTGTTTAGTGGAAACATGCCTAGAATCAGATTATCATTAAATAGTATATTTCCAATCCTTTTCAGGAAAAAGCCTGACAAAATCTGCTCTTCCTGTTCATATAGGGTACACTTCCAGTAGCCAGTTTTTTGTTCCTTTACTCACCTGCATAGATAGTCAATCCAGTTTCTGTCCAAGTCCATAGTGAATGGATTATTTATAACTGCTTATAAATGTTCATGGGTAAAGAAATTATCGACTTGCTGCTTCCAAGAATAAGCTGAAAAATTGAAAATCTACTGTAGTCATTTTTTTTCCTAGCAGCCACAGTTTTAGAATTGTCAAAAGTGAGATGTTATTTAATCGCTTCCTTTCTTTTAATCTTAATGTTATCACAGAGCTCACAATAACAGAGAGATCTCAAGATGAGACAATTCATACGCATAAGACATTCTAAGCAGGGGTCAAGTTTCCTCCATCTGCTTTAATTCTATTTCAGTCATAGGTATCACCTCAGTGTATAAACTGCTGCTGTCCCACAGGTGGTTTTGTCATCTGTGATGCAAACCAGCCTTTCTTTAATATCTTTCTAACAGTGCTAGAATAACAGGTGATGGCGTCCTGTTTTAGAAATCCATATGGGGGAAACTTTTGAAATAGATGACTAGACCATGGTGTGCATTTCTGTATCTTCCTTTCTGTGAGGGTGTGGGTCTGTAAAGCAACAGCTGAAAGGACTACATTACTTCGGCAAGAATCTCAAAGCATCCAAATGGACTTCCTGCCTTGTGTCCAAGCATGACACTGACTTATTCACACACAGAGTAACAGCAGGTGGTATTCACATATGAACATATTTGAAATAAAACATTCACAGGTGGGTGAATTTGAAATAAAGGTGCAAACAATATTTGATGACTGGAAAAAATAATGGAAAAATATATGCAGCTAGCTATGTTCTAGTTTTCGAGCTTAATGTGTACGGGGAGAAAAAAACCCCACAACTATGTTCTTAATTATCCTCTGACTTCTGGACTTAATTATTCTGTGACTCCTGGAAGGAGTGAGCACTTGAGACACTCCAGTGAAAAAGTCAATATCCCTTGGTAATGAACAAAACTGGTTGGAACAATGGGTTGTCTTCCAACCAAAATATAAAAGATCTATTATTTTTTTAAACAACATTATTCTGGAAAAGGCTGATTGAAAAAAAACAAAACTCAAACATATCCGATCTCCTATGTTTCCATTAAACGGTTGGTTCCCAGTAAACTGCCAGCTGTATTTTTAACATGCAAGTTACTTTATTATCCATGGCGTTTGTCAACATTAAAAGTGATAGCTCAGTGTAGGATCCCATATTCAGAATAAAGACACAGCAGAAGCACACTGGGGAATGCTTGTTCGTCACTATGGACTGAGTGGCTACAGAGAGTAGGATATGTGCGTGGAAGGTTTATTGTCAATAATAGCTTCCTAAGTGATGTACAGAAATGCAGCAAGATACAAGAGTGTACTGTGTTTTGTACTGTACCTCTTGCTATACCTGTAGAATATCAGTCAGAGAAGGACACCAACTAACAGGTTTATATATATCAGGAGATTTCTTGCTACTTGTTTGATTACTCGTTATGATAAATTCTGAAAGAACTAAATAATTAATTTTAAGGTACGACAACAAAACCACTAAAAATCCTAGTCCAAAGAACACTTTAAATTTTTACCCTGGTCCTCTTGTTCCTAATTTTGCAGAATATCAGGAGGGTCCCTGAATGAGGGGAAGGAAAAGAGGGTAGCTAAACATTTGAGAAATATTTTTAAATAATCAACCTATATTATAGAGGAGACTTCACAAACAAATGACAACTGAGGAAACCAACCAGTTCTCAAAAGTAGAAAGTAAAAAGCTGTTCATCCCTATCTGTGTAGATTTACTCCATAGCTACAGTTTTCTATGTTATCCTGTGCTATTTTAAATATTAAATAAGATTGCCATCTCTGTTTTTGCAGTGATTGCTACCAGATGTGTCAGAAACTGGTATTCAGCATAAATGGTTGGACTCAATGACCTTAAGGGTCTTTTCCAACCTAAATGATTCTATGATTCTGCAAACACCCCATTTCTATCTGTGTTCTTGTGTTTTAAATCAACTAGTCTGTTTTATCCATGCCCTGAATCAAACCCAGCAGAAACTTAAAAGGATACTGTTCTGCTCTCGTAATATCTTAACAGGATCAAGATAAGGGCAGAACTTGAACCCATTCACTGTAACCAGTGGAAGAAGGACTAAAATAAGCACAAATAAACCTATCAAAAATATCTCATTGAAATACACGAAGTGTAACATATATTATTATATGAATAGTATACTTTCAACAGGTTTCCAAGCAGAATGGGACAACGTGAAATGAGATTTTCAAGGGGGTATAGCACCTTTTACTAGGAATGTATCCATTTCTATAGATAAATGGAATACTATACAAAAATGTATTTCAGGCCAGAAGGCAGATGAGGTCAGCATCCACAAACCTTGCAGGTTTAATCTGTTCACATGCAGCTTCCATCATTCTTGTCCAAAATTCTCTCACCTGAGTCTTGGAATGATGAATTAGTTTATTAACTTTGGTTTTGATTCAGCGAATATATTTTCCCAAGCTCATTTGGAATAGATTATACACTTGAGATCGGATTATTTTTTTCTAGTTAAAATAAATCCAGCAGAAAAGTACATTTGAAAATGTAATTTCCCTCTTCTATGGGAAATATATTACTTTGTGAGACAGACAATTTAATATACTAATTGAACTGAAGCATTGATGGGGCCTGTTTGAAAGCTTATTATGCCATTTCAAAAGGGCTCTATTGAAAGAGAGATAACGGCTTTTAGTCATGAGCAAAAAATTTGGTTTTTTCTTCAGCATGTAGGGTGGCAGTACTCTTTTTTACCTGTCATATTCACATCTGTGTTTAGGAGAGCATTGCACAAAACATTCAGATTAGCAGAGTGAGGCAAGCTCTTTTATGAATATTAACAAAAGACACATCGAGATGAATACAGCACATGCCTGAGAAGAACCTTCTGCAACTTTTTAAAGTTTACCTCTTGAGTGTCGAGCTATTTTCTGACTTCTGGCCGCAAATATCTAGCCACTGACACTAGGTCTGTTTGCACACTAGCTCTATTCACAAACATGGAGTTTAATGTAGTATCTGAAGAGTTTGTCAGTGAAGGAGATCGACACAAGTCTCTTTCACCTAACAAGACTACTGTAAAGTTCAAATTTTGGCTCTTCAGTGAAGCTCCTAGAGAATTAAAAGAGCTAATTGTTTAACCATCAAATATATTACCTCTTAGTATGCCATGCATTAATAGAACTTTGTATTTCAAATTATAATTAGCTAAATAAGAAAAATATTTTAAATAGCATGTTAAATTTTCTTAAATTATTCATATTGCCTTCTGGTTCTCAAATAAAAAGTGAGACTTGGATGTAACCTTTGACTTCAGAATTGCAGACTAAAAGAAAAACAATCAAATAAAAAAAAAACAGTGAAAAATTAACAATAAATGTTGTTTAGAGGGCATGTGCCTGCTAATCTCTGAAATTTAAGAAACTTTGTGTGTCTTACCTATAAAAGAGTACTAGGTTTTATGGAAATTCCTGATTACCTAATGTGAGTCCTGGCTTATGTTTCTGTAAGTAACAGAAATTTTTGACCCATCAAATCTTGATTATCAATGTTATACCAGAAAAAAAAAATAGTATCAGTGTCAGAGTTTTGGTTGAATTTAAAAAGATACTGATTTACTAGAAGCAGAAAAAGTAGAAATTAAACAGAACTGACAGAAAATGGGAAGTGTGAAAGGGAGGGCAGAGAAGTAATAATTCTGAATTTTTTTAGTTCTGCTCTTTGATCTCCTCTATTGAGTCTGTAAAATACCACCAGCAGAAAATCATGTATAAAATTTCAAAGAAAGAAGAAAGCAAACATAGGTTAAATATAGATACTAAGTGTAGAGGGGATTTATCATATTTTTTAATACCTGCTGTAGTTAAACACATAGGTAAACATCTTTTGAAATGGTTTTGAAAAATGGCTGCTTAATACAGTTTTATCACCACTGAACTTCTTGTTCGTTAGAAAAGCTCCACCTTCAATCTCCTGAGGGAATAGCACATAAGGAAACTACTTGTAAAACTTGATTAGGGAAATGCAATCAATAGTGTCATAAAATTTTAGGAAATGCAGTTGTGTATCGGGGCAAATCCTATCTTTTTTTCAGTGCAGCAGATTGGTTTGATTGCCTAACTGTGACTGCCTCATTCCTGGCTGGTCTCTTCCCCTCCTGCCTTGGACCTCTCCCGGCTTCTACCCACCAGAGGAAAAGTCACTAGATGTACTTCTTTATCAGCCTTTCATGTGGATGAGTTGTTTAAACCAGACCTTGCTTGGTAAATTGCATGTGCTGCTTCTCCAACCTACATCTGTACAGACATTTTTCTTCTCATCTGCAGCTGCTTCTGGTTCTTGTGACAACAGCAGCAGTTGTTTCCATAGCAGATCAGCTTTAGGAAAGCATTCCTTGTATTTCCAGGTATCTTGTAATGCAACTCAGCTGCTAGAAAGTAGGAGTGGGCAACATCAAGTCAGCTGAATTTCTGCAAACGACCAGCAAGCACTCTGTGGCGCCCCACTGGTTCCTAGGCTATAGTTTGTGAAATTCTGGTCTGTGAAAAAGCTTGTGGTCTGCCTGCATGTTTTGGCAACATTTGTTTGCATTCAATGGGAAGTCGACATTTGGTTTGGAAGAAGGTATTCCTTACTGCGATGATTAGAGGAATCCTTGCTGAACGTTGTGCAAAAAGTAAACTGTAAGTATAGGAGACACCGACTAGTTCTGCCAAGCCATTTCTTGCTATGATCACTTTATTGTTTTATCTGGGTGAAAGACTATTGCTCTTCTCCATTGTTTCCTCCAAAGAAGTAGGATACAACATGACAGCACTATGTTGTATTGCACCACCATACAGCATATCGTCTCTCAGGTTCCAAGCAAAACAACTATTTCCATATGATTTCTGTTGTCCAAATGGTGATTCACTGTGTCCTACTCTCATATGCAAGACTTGGAGCAATGTTTACATTTCTTCTATGGATGAGAATGATTATGCATGTTGTAGCGTTCATAATGAATGAGCTTTTTTCTACGCAAAGGAATATAGAATATTTTGGGTTGGAAGAGACCTTAAAGACCATCTAGTTCCAACCCCCCTGCCATGGGCAGGGAAAGGGGAGGCCGTCCCTGGGTGGGCTCGAACCACCAGCCTTTCGGTTAACAGCCGAACGCGCTAACCAATTGCGCCACAGAGACTCACAGGAGCGGTTTTCTCTACATGTAATTAACATGTGTTAATTTGTAATAAAGCAAATCATAGTTTGGGTGATGCCGGACTGAATGTAGCCAGCTTTATACAAGGGACTGACAGGCACTGACTAAAGCCATTTAACTTTCCTGTCCCTGAATGGTATCAGAACAATGAATTTATTTGTTATTGCAAAGGAAATATTTTTACTTCTGCAGTTCTTCAGGTAGATGAACCCCTGAGTTTGTCATATGACGTGGTAATTACTTGAACTGTATCTGAAGTACTTATGCTCATATTGCTCAGTATTTTGTTACATGGATTGTATACATGAAGTGCTTTGATATTCCCAACGTGATGTGTAGGTGTGGGTATTTACAGCTTTAGCACAGTCTGAGTCATGTCACAACTAAATGCTAACCTTGGCTGATCAGTCGTAGATCATGGAAGACTATAATGCTCTAGTTCAGAAATGTTCACCTGCTTTCCCACCACTTACTTCTCTTAACAGGGACGACATCTGAGCAGTATTCATCAGCCAGCATATACTGTATTGCCATAATTATCTCATAAGACCTCATCTTACTGCATCATACTGTGAGAGCCAGATACTCTTAAGAATGACAAACATTTATTTAGTCTTGTGATATACTGCTTTGGTCTGGACTAAACATTTTTCCAATGTTTTTCGCATGGATTTTTGTTAAGAAAGAGAACCAACACAACAAAAACACTTGTTCCATTTCTGCAGTTTCAGGTCTTCTCTCAGGCAGCTGTTCTGGGCACTGCAGGCACAAAAAATACAGTGTATATGGCATATCACTTCTTACTTCCATCTGACTTTTCAGAAAAACTGAAATTTCTAGTAGATAAAAAGGGCTACTGCTTATGGACTGGTTCCATGCTCACCTACCATTATCATTATATCCAAAAGAGACTAGCCTAAGAAATTGAAATGCAAAACTCTCTTCACAGTACTAACATGCTAGGTTCAAGGCCAGTCATGATATATACAGATAAGGCAAAGATGTAAGGCAACATGTAAATTCAATATCTGCTTTTACTATTTTATTTTTACTGAATGCCATTCTTCACTGACTTCAGTAGTGCTACTGTTGGTGTAGACGGATGGTTCACAAGAAAGATTTATTCATTATTTTTCTGTTTTAGAAATTTTGACGACTGAAATGAGAAGCATAAACTGTCAGAGACCCATGATTTCTGTCCCTGCTGTTATAGACAAGAGTAACTTGTAATGCCTTGTTAGGCATGCAGCCAGTTCTGGAGGGATGAGGCTCATAGGCTGCCTGCTTTTTCCTGAAAGGGAAGGAATGCCTCCAGAGCTGCAATTTGGGAACCTCTATACCTCATTATCGTGTACCCTAAATAGCGAGCATCCAACCAAAAACACTATTGGATTTCTCCGTATTTCTGTCACTGGCAGGAATTAAAGTTATAAGACAAAACAAAACTGGAATTTTGTTTTTTTTTCCTATGTCTATGAGCACAAACACCCAGTTATGATCACCATAGCTTTTTATCATGAAATCTTAGAATTATGGAGAGGTTTGGGTTGGAAGGGACCTTTAAAGGCCATTTAGTCCAGTCCTCCTGCAGCGAGCAGGGACATCTTCAACTAGAACAGGTTGCTCAGTACCCCATCCAGCCTGACCTTATATGCTTTGCTTAAAAAGACCATTTATTAAACAAAAGCTTGATGCTTTCTCTCCCTTTGCTCCCAATACCTTCCTTTAACAAATCAAATTTTTAATTTTGTTTCTAATTTCACTTCAGCAGAGCAGTATTTTCATGGCTGTTAAGGCAATTCTAATAAAAAATCTTCACTGTGTGCTAACAGAGAAAGAAACTGCCAGTCTTATGTAGGAAGCCTTAGTACGTGGCCTTTCTCTCTAAAACCCGACAAGTGGGACCCTAATTGTACAGCAAACCCTTGGCATTTATCTGTTAGACAGTACATATGTGTTTATTCAATAGCTTTCTTTAGCTTTTTGCCTTAAATGTTTTTTAAGAAAAAAAGGTCTGCAAATACTAGAGAAATTAGCTTTGTTACATAACAAAATCAAAAATTATTTTATCTTTTTGATATGTTCCCTCTATGAAAACTTGTGCAAACAATTAAATTTGTGCAATCAAAACATCATTATATCAATTTTCTCTTTATTGTTCTATTGTTACATTAATTAATCTGCATTTTTATGATTGTAGGAATGTTGGTGAGTATAGAAATATTAGCCTATAATTCCCATAGGTCTTACAAGGAGTTGAAGGCAAGGACTTCTGAGATTTACCCTTCCTCGTTCTGCTAGTCTTTATCTGTTCTGCCCTATCTCAGTGCTTGAACCCATAAAATCCCCTTTTCATGCTGTCTCACCACACAACATGACCTGACATTGAAGGAGTATCCCCATCATGTTGCCTGATGCAGAGCTGCAAGGGGCATATTTCTAACACACCGTGTGTCCATGGCTATACACCTCTTCAACCAAAGAAAGGCACTTCTCTTAGGCATTCATAACTTACAGGATCCAAATATTTTCCATGGTAGCTAAAATACATAGTGCATATCTTCTTGCCCATCAGCAAGATAGATAGATTAAATTAATTTTTAGGATAAAATTGTGTATGGAATATCTATGGGGAAATACACTCTTTATACTATCTCTCTAAATCCGAAGTGCGGTATTATGTATATTTTCTGAAGTCAAGAGTCTTCATAAAGAATGCCCAACCTGTTAGCACTTTCCACCCTTGAGCAGTTGTGTTGTCTCCGTGCACATTTTAGATGCAGGCATAGGGGCTCAGGCAGATGAAAAAAGGTGCTTTTCCTACCCATTTCTTTATGTGGCTGCACCAGACCACATACAACTTTTCCATCACAAAAAACTTGGTCTTCCATGTTTCAGTTTTCAAGAGGCCTCTAGATCTTCCATATAAACATCTTCCCATATAAACAAGGACCAAGTAATTGTATCAAGGCTTACATTAAAAGAAAAAAAAAATTAAAGAGGCACAGAAGTATAGTTGTAGAAAACTGCATGCCGTGATGCAGCTGCTGGAGAAAAGCCCTCAGGATGTAATACTTGACTTCTTGACCTGTTTTGCAAAAGGAGGGGACATCCTGCCAGCACCAGGTGCTGATATAGCTCCATCAGTGTGAGTGACTGTTGGCCCCACTTGATGACACTGAGATTGCTGGGTTCAGTTCTGTACAAAGTTGCAGGCAGATGGAGTTTATTAATTTGCCATGTTTTGAATAGGTTCAAGGTTGTAAACCCAGCCCTGCTGAAACTGATGTTAGTGAGACCAGGATCAAACCACAGTATACTAGACTTAGGCAACACAAGTAAAAGATGGAGAAAAAGCAAGAAGGAAGCTCAAGAAGGTGAAGTAACTTTAGATATTGGGGACTCAGGAATACGCATTTCCCATTTATTTGATAGCTGAGTCAAAACTGATTAGTTTAATGATTATTTAGCGTAATCTCACCAATTTTAGTAAGCTGATCTGGCATCTGTATAGGCACCACATGTGTTTCCAAGATCTATCAGTTCTAATTGCCCTTGCGTAGTGGACCCGACATAAACTGTTCCCAGCTTCAAATCAGACTTGGCAGCTGCAACACACACACCAGATTTCTCTCTCTTCTGGGGGGTGAGGGGAGCTGTGAACTCCTAATCGCTGCTCTGAGAGATATCCCAGCCCTGCCAACAGGGAATGCCAAAAGCTTGTTTCAGCCAAAATCTTGTCATTGTCAGCTAACTGTCTTCACGTAGTTTATCATCATATATTGTTGTGCTAACTAAAATAAGTAACAATAAGTTACATAAGCTTCCACTTTACTTAATTTATGAAACCTGAAGATAAACGATTTGATCATCGCTTTGCAAGATCCCTGCCTAGAAGGTTCTAAATTCCCCTTGTTTCCAAAATAGGCTTTTAAGGCTGCCCCAAAATGGCAGATGAACACAGTGTACAGCAAACAGGAGGAGACTGTCACTCTGAACTGTTGGGTCCTGAGGACTATGCTGGCTTGGCAGGCTTTATTACCCTCCGCTTCCTCATTACACTTGTGCTTCTCTCCCTTTCCCCAGTAGAGGAAATAAATTAGGGGGAGGAATGAATGTTTTGTGTGGGAACAAAATGTAAAACAGGAAAAAAAGTATCATATAAAAATTCCAAAGACTAAGCTGCCACCAGCATCATATTCTCCTCCCCTTTTGAGCATTTGAAAGTATTAGTTCGAAAACATTTGTAAAAGGTACCTCAATTATTTCTGAGGAAGCAGGAAAAGGACGAAAGATATGAAAAACTACATTAGTGTCTGTGTCTGTTATGCATTCTGTAAGGCTTCAAGGAGATTGAGTTAAAAATGGAGACTTCTATTTCCTTCCCTCAGAACAATGGAAATATATTTTGCCATTCTGGTAAACCTGGATGAGAGAAAAGCAAAAAATAAAGAAAAAAATCCAATTCCTTGAGTACTCTGGTCCATTTGGGGAGTCTGGTTTATGTTATATAAGAGAGAGGAAAAATATTACATAATAGAAATATTTTAGTTCACACTGTTCTTTTTTTTCTTTTTTGCTATTAATAACATGCTTGTTACAAGACAAAAAGAGTGCAAGGCAGTTTAGATTTCCTTACGTGCTCTAGTGATACACTGAAATAAAGCTTACAGTTTATTCTTCTTACATCCTCCTCAAACAAATCTTTATTAATTCTCTGTTTAAAATAGAATACATTGTGTGTCCTCATAATGGGCCATATCCTGCTATCAATATTTTAACAGATCCCCCGTGGACTGTAATGTGGAGTCTGCTAAAAAATTGATGGCACCATTATGTTCAACTGCAAGGATATTTAGAATTAAATTATTTTTCTTAGTATTAATTCAAATTTCTGTTCATAAGAAACAAAAGTGCCCTGGTTAAATGAATTAATTGTGAACATATCGCGTTTTGTTTATTTTGGTAATGTTTGCTTCAGTCTGAAAACCTGTCAAGAACGTTCATGCTTTCCTGCTATGGATTAACTCACAAAAGTTCAGCAGCTTCGTACAGATTCAGAAGATGTCGCAAAAGCCATTTGCCATAATTATAGAAAGCAATTGTTGTAACAAAGTATAATATATCTGCAAGTAGAGCCTTGTTGAATAAAGCTGCATAATAGGGAGGAAGAAAGGTTAGAAATTGCAGAACAATAAACCTGTGATAAAAACTGAAGTATAAAAATTTATGAAAGTATCTTGTTTTGGCCTTCTGACTTTCATCAGGGTTCACAGAGCTAGAGAAAACAGACCGTGAAATTTCAGAAAATTACTATAAAATCTCCAGTCAAGAACTATCTGCTTTAGAAAAAATCCTCCATGCCATTTGAAATTAAGCGCATGGATTTATTGTGAAAAATAGAGCAATTTATTTAATGGGGAAGACTTTCCAGTGTAAGAGAAAGATTAGGGTAAATTTCTGGGTTGTATTACATTGGAATAGCCTTTTAACTACTGTTTTCCTTTATTCACTGCCTTAAATTCTTATTTCTGATTATTTCCTACCACTGACAGATGGAATTAATGTATTACTAGCTAGATTTGATCCTGTTCTTTCTCTTTTGTTCTTTCTGTTTCTCTGGGTAGTTTTTTTGATTTTTCTTTCCTTCCCTCTCTTTGGTGCTCTGCAGTTTTTTATACCACGTTTGAGCATTTAAAAATCTCTTAATGTACTAATTTTCAGAAACCATCAGGAAGATAAGCTATGACTGGGTTACTAGCAATGCATAAGATGATTAAAAACTCTGTGAATATAATCTTTGGAAATTTTTTTGCATGATAAATGCTAAATATAATTAAGGTTTCTAGCCTTTCACACTTCAGAAATACATATGTAAGCCTGTCCAAATGTGGGTTTTTTTTCCAAGTGTTCAGAAACAGTATTATAGTAGGTGTATAAACCTACATATAGGCTTTGTATATACATTTTTTTTTAAAGCACCTAATTTTGAACAGCTAGATTATTATGTATCTCTCAGACAGTTCTTTTCAGCCCATAATAGAAATCAGGATAAGCCAACAGGGCAAAACTGAAGAACAGAATGAACGTGTTGCTTCGCCCATCTGCAGTCTTCTAAAGAATATGGGAAGCATCGTGCTAGTCTCTTTGAAATGCTGAGTACCTCTCACACAAACATTAACGGGAGTGACGGGTTCTGGCCATCTTGATTTGAAACAGAAGAACTCTTGTTTCTGGCAGAGTTTCTGACAGGAATGGAAAATGGCAGGTTATGAATTACTGTAATGAGAATGGAAAACAGCTCCATCATAGCTTCTTGTCTCCACCATATTAATGCTGGGCTTTTATATCCCTTCTTGGATGCAGTGGGAGGACACATATAGTATTCATTTTTATGCAGCAGTGCATTAAAATCATTATTCAGTAAATATCACTGGAAGAATCTGTTGCAGTGACAACATACAGTTTCAGTGTGGATCATCCATAGTATGACTCAGTCTATGTACATAGATCCATTTGGCAGAGGTACACACTCCCAGAATCAGATCTTACCTTCGTATGACAATAAAATTACTAATTTTTGAGAGAGTGAAGCAAAATTTTCTCACCTTTACTGCTCAGCAGTAAATCAAAATATTCATGCAAGTCTAGGAATGGTTTCCCTTGCTGTGTACGGTGCTACAGAATCAATATAGTCAAAGTCTGTTGCTTCATGAATTCTTTGGTCTTGCAAACCAGAGGAGACACCTAGGAGTTTAGGTTTTTTATTCATGTATAGAAGTAAACGTATAAATGTGTGTAGATGTGTTTATGCACAGAAAATAATCTAATCTATTTATCCCAGGTTATAAATGAACCCTGTTTCAGCAAATTAAAGAACCCAGTATCCCATAGTAGAGGAAAGCTCCTGCTCTTTACAAACAAGATGTCAGTTTCTCAAAATGGACAGAATGAAGAAAGGATAATCCTCCTCTGTTTGGCACATGAGAAGTGTTGCAGTGTGGGTGGTGTACTCTTGCCATGTATTTTTGGGCTACCAATATGAGACATGCATCTCAGAAGGCTACAAAAATACTTGCAGCAAGGTATTTTTCTGGAGTCTCTCTCTTTACATAGATCTTTCAGTCTGCTAGTTGGTATAAACTTGCACTATGAGAAAGCATCTTGAAAATCTAAAAAAATCTATATACAAAACTAAATTTATACAACATAGTGCAAGTGGACATGTTCAGTCTGGTTTGCTTATAGTTTCTTTCAGCAAATCTGCTTAAAAGTGCCATATGCAGACACGTCTTACTGATAAGAGACAAAGCAGTAATAATCAGAATATGCCGTATTTTTTATGATTATCAGAGGCTTGAACTTAGCATTGCCCCAGTTGTACTTACACCTTAGAAGATCCTACTTGGTGTTTATGCTGTGACTAGATCAAAAAGCTTAATTACGTTTCAAGATAGATGCACCAGTGTCTGTTATTGTTGAGATGCAGGTTTTGTACATGTGCAAATTTTGCACTAAAATGTAAAATAGATGGAAGATGATCTTTAATGCTATTTAGGAACATTATACCTGTCACATAAGCTATCGGAGTTCCTAGCTTTAATAAAGGTGCTAAGTTTCTGTAATAAAGCTGATCCTATTAGCTATATGATGATAAGCCTTACTTCAGTATCATTTAAATGAACCATAATTATAGTTCAAGCTGAATCTCAACACCTACCTTACCTGATTACCATACAAAATCAACAAATAAGCATGGCTTCAAAGGAATAAAATTAGACCTCTATCACCTACCAAACCTCTATGAGCACTCCAGAAAAGCTGTGGGAAAAGGATTATAAAATAATTTAGTGGATATGTTGTGAGGCAGACAATATAATACTCCTTTGTATTACATGCTAGAGCACAGAAGCTTTAAAGCTCATAAACTGACATTTCAGCTAGTGTTGAGTTGCCCTTGGCTGGAGTGAAAAAGGGAACTGGTTCTGCATCTTACTTGGTCCTCTATCCTAAAGAAATACAGGTAGCCATATCCTGTACTCTTCTGATGCTGTCATGTAGAGGGCATGCAGAAGTAGAAGAGGGTACAAATAAAGCCTCCAAGTTTCAGGAATTTACCACTTCGCTGTGGTAAAGGTCCTGAGATTGATTTTTTTTCACTTTGAAACAAAATTACATGCTCCAGATACGGGTGAAGTAGAAAAAAATCTAATAACCAGTCTTGTGCTGGTTATAAGAGAGCTAACACTAGTGTTATCTAGCACATAATGTTAACTTATCAACAGCAGTATGTACTTATACTTTTAATGCACCACTCCAAGAAATACTGTGGATTTTAACAGGGCAGGACTTCTTTTTATAAGAATCTGATGCAGATTTTATGTATCAATCATGTCTTAAAAATGGATCCACCTAATCAAAGGCTTACATTCACCTTGTCATCTCGTACTCTAAGCTTAGCATTCAAGCAACGCAGCAAAACCACCTTTGTTCTGAACTCAGTGGGATGTGAAATGCCAGCATAGCAAGAAAACACAATTTCTCCATGTAGAAACAGACTATCAGAGATGTCAGGATTAATTATAAAGTGGGCTGTCAGAAGTACTATCTGCGCTGAAAAAACAGATAGCAAACAGATTTCAAAATGGAAGTCATATGCATTTTTTTATGCATTAAAGACTAACTATGAGTTCATTTCTGTGTCATGAGCCAAAGCTATGCCATCTGGTAGGAGAAGGAAGCTCTTCGGGTTCTAGCCACACTGAATACAGTTGGCTTAGCTGAAGGTTATGTCTATACTGCACATTGCAGTACAATCTAGAATTGCCAGGGTTATGTATAAATGGAGGACCTTGAATACTGAGAGTAATAAAATCAAATTAGGGAATATTGATGCTTGTATTAATATAGACCCCTTTTCATCCTAGGATTTCATTAAAATGCCAGTTGGATTAGCTTCAATAGAAATGTTGCGATATTGCATCTAGTATCCAGCCTAGTGCCAGCATGTCTCTATGGAAAACAGCTGGGATATCCTGAACCAGACTTTGTAGGAGCAATTAATATAGATCATTATCTTGAATATGTACTAAAACACTTATGCGAGGGTCAATTTACCCTTACACTAGTAATCTCAACAAGTCTGTTGCTTGTCACAGGCCCAGACTGAGGGTGCTGCAGAGGAATTGCCAAGGCAATATCTCATGGGAACCATTAACCTTTGCTGCTCACAAAAAAGCATGGAAACCACGCTCAGGAAGTTAACAAATGGTACTAGGCTGGGGGAGCAATTTTTACTCTGCAATGTACCCTGTCCACTTTTGTGCTTCCAAAGACATCGACAAACTGGAGTGAGTCCAGTGGAAAACCATCAGAGTGTTTGGCAGGCTGGAGCAGATAATGCATGAGGAGAAGCTGAAAGACCTAGATTTGTTCAGTCTGGAGAAGAGGAGGCTCAGGAGGGTCTTGTTGGTGTCTTCACTATTTCATGGAAGGCTGCAGAGAAGAAGAAGCCAGAATCTTCACAGCATGCACAGCAAAAGGAGGCAAAATAACAAAAAAAAAAAAAACTGCATCAAGAGAAATTCTGACTAAAGAAAAGAAAAAAATCTTCACGGTGAGGGTGGTCAAACACTGCAGCAGCTGGTCTGGAGATGTTGCAGAGTCTTAATCTTTGGACATACTGAAAACTCAAGTGAACAGGGGCTTGAGCAATGATCTAACTGAAATTAGCCTTACTATGAGCAGCGGGCTGGACCCCCAGAGGTCCCTTCAAACTGAAATTATTCTGTGTTTCTGTGATTTTTAATGGACTATGGAGTTTTCTCTGTCCCTGAGACATACATACTCACATCCACGCATCTGAACTCTCTCACCCTCAGATGGTGATCCCATGCAGACTGATCACTGGGAACAGTCCCTGGCCCATGCTGTCAGCTGAACTGTTTGGGAAAAGGTTAGCCGGATCAGGTCCAAATCACAGCAGGGAGTTTGGTAATGTTTAAAACTATGGAAGTTCATCAACCATTGGTCAACCCCGTGGTCTGACTGCCCTCTTTAGTTGTTAGTTTCTGTATAACCATACTAATGAGGGTAAATAATGTAGTTTATAATCAGACGTGATCATCTAAGTAAGTACATCCCATCCGTATATGTTTTATATATAAAATATTCAAACAGTTGTTATAGTGCCTCAATTCCATTAAGAGGCTTTCTGCTATCACAATGTAAAGATGAATTAGTAAAGTGCCCTGTAAATATAATTAATTCCTGTCTAGCTGAAAATAGCTATGTAGGTCATGGATGTTTATAATTCTTCTTCTTTGGAAAAAAAAATAAAAAAGTACTTTAACACAAATATGTGATTTTGTGGTTTTCCTAAGGCTGACTTGATTTGAAAAAGTATTGTCTAAACAGAAAGTGTGGTGATTCATTTTGGTTGAAATACAAAAGCCTTTGGTACAAAGTATTTATCCACCAACTGGTTTGAAAGGCTTCTTTCTCTTTTTAAGTTGTCAGAAAGCCAAATTCTGCTTTCAGACAGAAGCATGTGGCTACCCTGCAGTCAGCAGATATGAAGTCACTGGAAGCTGTATGTAAACTTAAAATGGTACAATTTGGCTCAAACTTTTTAGTACTTCTGCCTAGTCTTTTTCAACGAATTATTAAATAATCTCTATGCAAAGCTTTATTCTAAATGCTTTTTGATATTTTTGTGCAGCTGACTGATACTGAGCATGTAACAGTAATGAGTGGCTGACCTTGCAGTGTGATCAGTAATTGTTTTTTGAGACGAAAGGCCCTTTGGGCTCAGCCTAGCAAAGTGCATAGCATTATGGTTTCAGTTCTGCCAACTTGTTCAACATATACTTGGTTTTAAGCATCTGAGCCAGCTCACAGAAATAATGAGGTTGCTCTTGTATTCAAAGATAAACACACTAAAATGCTTCTCTGGGCACAGCACGTATCTTCCCGCAGGACTGGCTTTCTATCTTATGTGCTTACGCATAAGCATCAACTTGGCTGCTACTCTAGTAAACTACAGTGTTAACTCTTATCAGAATGGCTGACAGCAGCTTGGGAAATATGGATTATAGTACCTGTCAAGAATTTATATTACTGTTTCCTAAGTAAATTAAAAAGGTCATAACCACAATTGATAGTGAAAACAGGCATAATCATCTACATTCTATGATTCTACATTGTAGATTCATACAGCAATGATCAAGTCAGAGGGCATTTTCTGAAGGTTAATAGCTGGGTGATAGTCCAAGCCCATTTATAGTTATAAATGAGAAAAATAAATTTGGTTTTAATAGTGCTGCAGCTACAGTGCCAAAAGTACGTGTTATCCAGAGCAATGCTAGAAAATAGAAACTGTGTGGTTGAATTCTCTCTCACAGTTGAAGAGTGAAGACTGCTGTTCAGTGAAGATGCAGTCAGATCCTTCTTTCCTGGGATACATATATAAGCCATGATTTTTGGAGATTTCGCAGAGCTGCAAGTTGTCTTTCCCGTTTTGCCTTTTATTCAGGAGATGCACAAATTTGCATCAGACCCAAGCAGACTACTTAGGCTAAAGAAACATGAGGTTTTTCACTCTGTCTTATTACTTGCTACTCTTATTTGCAGGCTTTAAACATGAATCACATCATTACTTTTCCTCAGAGTAGTTTATTTTATAAACCAACCACTGTACTGGTTTGTTTTGAAACCTACAGAGCTGATGACAATTAGATTTTGTGAGTTGCTGTGGTGCAGGGTGCCTCTCTGTCCTCTTCTGCAGGGGCTGGCTGGGTGTCCTACAGTAAAGGTTAGGTTGTTGTGCTTAATCCTGCTTTAACGCATAGCTAGCAGATTGGCCAAGGCAGACTTCCTGAGGGTACACTGTAAATGCATTTTCAGATTTGAAAAGCATAATGATGAATTAGCATATTCACTACTGAAGAGGTTGCTGACTGAAAACTAGCAAGTCATAGACCTTTACTGCTAACTCCGTCATCCATTAAGAAAATGCTTGATCTCTCTCGCTGTCATTTCAGAGTACACTGTGGGAAAGAGAAGTTCCAACTGAAATTCAAGCCAAGCAAAACAGAGGAGAAAAATGTTGTTTTCTGTGAACTGAAAAACTGGCTTACAAGTTTGCGTAGACGGAGGGGGCTTCAAAGGGTCAAACTTCTGAAATCTTTCGTAATGTTTGACAAATATCTAAAAATACCAGTGAACTTAAGACTGCCTTTTTTTTTTTTTAACTTCAGCCATTCTGCTAGTTTAGGGTATTTGCCACTGATTACAATAAAGAACCTGTCCATAATATGATTTTTTTTTCTTAAGGTAAACCACCTTAAATCACTTGGTTAGGAAACCAGTGTACTTATGCATTTCCATGTAATATATAGGTATATTTTGAACATTTTAACATCCCCAAGTGCATTCCTGTGCACACAGCTACTATTAGTGGGTGCTGATGACAGAGCTTGAGAACGATTATGGAGTATTGCCCAGTTTAGCAGGAATGCACACGCTAAAGGGTCTGTGACAAGCTACCATACTTAGTAGATCTGTAGAAAATTTGATAGAGATTACAAAAAATCTGCGAGAGAAACACTATAGCATGTTAGAGATAATGTGACAAATCAAATGATATACACTCAGAATATTTTTCCTGTGATTTGCAGCCTTTAATGATATTGACTAATTGCATAGCAGGCTTCAAGGATAGAAATATGAAAAAAAAGATTGGCAGACCTTCTGGTAATACTGCTAATGGACAATGTGCATGAGCATTGGGAAATAGGACTTCTATGATTAATGTAATTTGCTTGTATTCTAAATGTAAAGAAGAAAATATGGCTGGGCAAGGAATTTGGAATCTGCTAGTATCCATTTAGGGTTGCAAGGGCAAGGGCAGTACTTGGGACATATTCTTAATTCTCTGTCAATATATGGCTTGTGTTAGAAGACCCCTAGCCTAGTAACTCATTGATCTTTATTTACACTGACAGCTACGGCTGACCTTAAGATCTTCCTCAAATCCATACTTGATGACCATTAACGTTGTAATGACTCCTCCCCAGTGCTCCTGGAAGATCAGCTTTATTTCTGATATCAAGTCAAAAACGTTCCCTTTTGCCAAGTTTTTAGAATTTATGTGTTAGAGTTCAGCGCAGGAAGGTTTCAAGGATTAACATAAAAGTTCAACCCTCTTGACTTGCAGCATTTCTCTTTCCTACCCCGTCTTTTGATTGTTGTAAGTAGACACAACTCAGAAAAAGAGAGGAGTCACCCACAGACTAGTTACTGAAAGAGTCTTACCATAAGGGACAAATGCAAAAAACATTTGCCTAAGCATGTTTGCGTACATTCCTGTTCAATCAGCTACATAAGCAATGTAACTTAAAATCATTTAAAATATTGTTGAGCAGTTAAAAGTAATACTTCTTAAGAAAACCCAGAGAGCACAACATTGAAAATGTGCTCAGAAAGACTGCTTTGTCTGTCAGGAATATCAAAACAGTGCATTTCTTTTCAGGTTGTTTGACTTGAATTGGTATACTGTATTTCATTTGACCGTCTCCAAACATTTAACTTAGCGTCATTTCAACACTTCTGGGGTGGGAGAGGGGAGGTCTGCAATGGTGCCCACAGATTTTGTATTTTGGAGGGCAATGTCTTTTTTTTCCCTCTACACAGTCATTCCTGGTTGAACTATGTCCTGTCTTCAATAAATCTAAGGCAGATTACTTTCTGCCCGAGCATCAGAGTGCACAGGAGAGTCAGCACAGCTGACTGAACCCTGGAAGGAGACAACGCTTTTACTTCAGTACACCTTGGCTGCTTACGGGGCTGTAGCTGAGTTAGTGCTAACCTAACCATCTTAGGTACTGACAAAATGTGGCTATGGCAGCAAGTAACTCAGTGCATGTTGACAAAATCTGACAAACTCAGTAAATACCTGAGAGGCTAGTATACACCAAGTTTTCTGTTGCCATGACTACAGGCACTGCCATCTTCTAAAGCCAGTGTCGTTATTTTGGTCCTTTGATAAAGGATGTTAATGGAACAAACCTGAAAATAATAACAAAAAGTAAATTTCATTTCATATGCTGCTTGTACTCTGGATTATGAGAAGTTACGAAAGTATAATTTGTCTTAAAAAAGAAAAATCTCCATGCAAGGCACTAAAATGCCAGAGCTGATTTCCACTTTCGTTTAAGTTGTATAAATGGTTTATTCAAGATTCGCAAACACTGTATCTTGACTACAACTGCCTTTTTCACTTGCGGCTATTCAAACATGACATGATTATATATAAGTAGCATTTAACCCACATAAAAATAATCAGAACCCGACAAAGTGTTAAGTAAACTTTATAAGTCCTTTTGACAGACTAAGTGAGACTATCCAGAAGCTTTCTTAAGATGTTGTTTAGTACAGCATTTTAAAGAAAGAATTTACTGAAACTTATTTAGTAATATGTAGCTAGAGAGTGACATAAGGCCTTGCTGATGACATAAGATGAGAAAATATATAAATACGCAACTGATTATAAAAACACAGCAAAGGACCTACCTTTTAGGTTGCTTCTGATGTGTCAGGCTTAAACGGTTCTTACAAACATGGCTGGAAAGTAACTATGGGAATATAAAATCTTATTACTTCTGCTAGACAGCTGTCATCATTGGTCTGCGTATTTTGTAGCTAATTGATTATTATATCCCAATACTTCAGGACTAGCTGAGAGAGCAAGAATATATGACCAGGACACAGAGACAAGGGGCCTGGTGCAACTGTGTTTTGCCCTCCTGGAAGCACTGTGAAGGTGGGACACTCCTTCTATAGCAACAGTACACTGCAACATAAAGAATACATTATTACCTGGTATTATCTTTTATGGTATTAGAAATAGTCTGAGAAATTTAATTATAGTCATTCAGCATAAAATCCAGGAACTTTTCAAAGTCAAAAAAGCTCAAATCTTCTTCTGGAGCATATCTCTAACTGCCTCATTTGCTGCTTTTGTGACTGTTCATCTCTTAATAAAGTATCAAGACTCAATTATATTAAGAACTATTTAATTCCATAAGCTCCTGTGAAATGATGTTTTTAGGGGATGCTCAGTATATGTACAAGAGCTGAGGATAAAACAAAGTGCCACCCATGTAATCAACTTGCTGAGTTTTTTTGGCAAATCCAGAGATAATATACGACCAGAGAAGCTCAAGCCTGGTGGACACACTGGAGGATATAAGATATTTATACTACTCTCTTCAATCTTTATGGAAAATCCAATGGAAAGTTTTCTGAAATTTTGTCCTGATTCTTGCTGCAACTTGGATTTTTTCAAGCCAAGCTCCTGATTCCGAGGGCTATTGTCTTTCAACAGAAATCAAATTAGATCAGGCAAAACTAACAAAACTAACCAGCTGAGTAGTTCCACAAGTCTGCTGGTATATGAAGTAGGTGACAAAATACATATCTTTTACCAAAATAGGAATAAGTGAAAAATATTGTTACTAGAGAGCTGGTTCTTCTTTTAGCTAAGTTTGGTTCAGGAATGAAATCCAATTTAGTTATCTGACATGAATCCTTAAAGCCTTCATGTGACATCTACTTAGCCTCAACCAAATGTTAACTACAGGTGTGCTGTTGACCTGCTACAAGCATTTGCTATTCAGATGATCAAGTCTCAAGATTCTATATTACGTTAAAACAGTAATGTAAATGAAACAGCTTACCTAGACTCAGGTTTAACTCGCTAACATCTATGCAAATCTGTGAGTCTAATGTTTTCTATTGTTTGGCACTAGGACTTCATGATGACTTTTGACCATTTATATGTAAATTCACATAGCTTTAAATTAGGAGGTGAACATATCAAATGAATTATTTATAGAACAGAAAAAAAGAATGAATTTGTTATGCATGGAGTGAAATTTGTGCTTATATACAAAAATATAAAGTTTAATCCTATGATTCATTGGGGCATGCAAGGAAAATATTTATAATCAGTTTGAAGGGTACTGCCTCATTAACAGAATTCAATAGGTAAAGGAAAAAATTCTTCATTAAAACAGCAAAGAGCACCCATAATTTATACCTACATTTTCTCTGATATATTTCTCCATTATTTCGTAACTTTTGCTTTATCATATAAGGAACTTGAAAAGTCAGGGTAATATACAATAAAGAAAATACACTAATAGCAATTAAAAATTTATATGTTAGGGCAAATGCATTTTGTCTGCTGATTTCACATCTAAGTCTAGTGCTAAAACTTGAATTTCCTACACTCTTCATAGCATAAAGCATTTGAATACAATCAGTTTCAGCAAAAAATTTGCTTCAGGGAGTCAGGTTTTGCTTTAACTTTGACAGAGTTGCGCAGTGGATATGTCAGTGTAAAACTTGTCTCAAGAAAGTTCCAAGTGTCATTTAGGGAATTTAAAATAACTATAGTTGAATCAAAGAAGAGCTTTGATGACAGCTATTATGACAAGTTATTTAAGTGAAAAAATTACTGGTGAGAAGTGAGGAAAGGTTCTCACGATAATTAGATGTAATAATAGAAGTAGCTGACAGAGCAACATAGGATTTTAATTTCCCTACAGTTATTTTTGGACTTAACTGCCCCCCCAACCCAGCAGATAATAGATCCAAAAGCAAACAGTATGCCTCTTCAGAGGCAAGGATATAAAATTGGGTGGTTTACATCCACAGTTAGTTAGACTGCTCCATTTCTGGAGCATTGTTTAAAGTACAATGCAAATTAAGACTAAATCCAGCCTGCTAGAAATGGCTGTCAATTGTTTCATATAAGACTGACATTGTTTGCTCCTATGAAAATAAGCTTCCTGTGAACAAGGATGAAATATGAGACTTACTTTATGCTTCCATTTATTAATCAAATATATCTGCAAATATGAATCCCATGAGTGCTTGCTAGTTAAAATGTAATGTTTTCAGTCTAGCAAAACTGTTAGTCAGAGACAGCAAATTCACTTTTCATGTATAAACTAATGGCATTGGCTGGAGCTCCATTCAAAAAACCCAAATCCTGGATGATTCCACTTTGGTTCAGGCAAGATATATGATTTTTATTTACATGGAATGAGGCTGAGGTTAGATCTACAAAAAAACTTAGTGAAGTACATTTGGTAGCTTTGGGGAGATGGGGCTGATCAGTAACTGGTTGGTACAGGGTGGAACAGTTTGTCCTCCTTCTGCCTGGGGTTGTCGGGCACTGCCAGAATTACAGTGATCAGATTTCCGGAGGACAAGCCTTGGAAATGGGGTAATGGGAATATACCTAGTACTGCGTCCAATGCTTGTGCTAACGTCCTTATTGAAGCTCATAGCAGAAGGCATATAAAATAACTTTGATATCAGGCTGTATATCTATCCATGACATTTCTCTGTCAGAGGATTGAAGGATTATACTGAATAAAATAATGATATCTGTTTTCACGTCTATATTTAAGAATATGTAACAATGCATGCCAGGATTTCTCGGTTTTCCTTTGTTGTTTTGACATCAGCAAGAAAAAGTGGGTGTCTTACACCACCACATGACAAACAACTGATGATATTGCATGGTCACCGTGGAAACTGCATTGCTGAAAAAGAGGTTCATAAAGAGGTTCATATTTGTACTTTTGTAATGAAGATAAACCATAGCATTTTTTAAGTGTCCCTATTGTTAACTTTGATGCCAGGTTGCCAGAGTTACAAGTAAAAACAAGGTGCAAGAAATATCTGGGATCCTTTTATCTCTTTTTTTTTTTTTTTTTTTTTTGGCTGAAGTCATTAATAGCATTCAAAGTTTAAAATATGTAATACGCTACATGGAAGAAACAGATTTTCTAGCAAGAAGGTGGCAGTTCACACATCTTGTCATTGAAGACAGCAGAAAGCACTCACCGCTTTTGATGGGAAGTGGTCATCTGACCTAGGAAGCAGATTCAAAAATATATGGGCTTTCCTTTATTCTGAATTTACTAGGTATTGATTCAGAGAGGGTGTACAGAGAGGGCTACAACTGTAAAAAAGGATGATGGTGTAGTTACAGAGTAGGTTGTCCGCAGTACAGCAAATCTTAGCAGCTTTATAACAAAGGCGTGAAACACAGTGGAAAACATTCTCTGATGAGGAATACAAACTCCACATTGGCTCAGAAAGTGTTAACAGGCTGCTGTTGACTAAATCAGCCCTGTCTTAATTTACTTGTGAAAGTTATTGCAGAGGAGGAGTGCCAGCTCACCTGAGAGACGCTGGAAGGAGGTCTGGCTCTCCTCAGCTGGTGCCTTGGTGGAAGTCTGGGGTGTGATGGGCATGACCAGGTCTTAGCAGCCAGCTACTGCCAGTTATGCTTGCATAGGTATATAGTGTTTCTGTCGTGGCATGGGATTGGTCTTTTTGACACATCAGAATTGTGGTGATTGAATTATGCAGGTCCACCTCAGAGAACTGAAAAAGCAGATGTAAATAATACACTTGGAAGAGGTGGTGTGTGGAGCAGGCTGCAATGATTTTTTTACAAAGTAATGTGAACATGTCCACTATTGCCTGGTGTTTTATTTTTCCCCCTTTTGGTGAGTTTTTGTTATCACATTCAGTCAAACAAGGCCAAAGTCCTGTTTTATGGAAGCTGCATCTCTGCTGTTAAATGTGATGCTGAGCTGGTGGTACTGGAAGGAAGAAAGTGGTGTCAGTAGGATGTGCCACTTACAGAATCATAGGATCATATAGTAGTTTGGGTTGGAAGGGACCTTTAAAGGCCATCTAGTCCAACCCCCCTGCAGTGAGCAGGGACATCCCCAACTAGATCAGGTTGCTCAGAGCCCTGTCCGACCTCACCTTGAACGTTTCCAGGCATGGGGCATCTGCCACCTCTCTGGGCAACCTGAGCCAGTGTTTCACCACCCTCATTGTAAAAACTTCTTCCTTATATCCAGTCTAAATCTACCCTCTTTTAGGTTAGAACCATTACTCCTTGTCCTATCGCAATAGGGCCTACTAAAAGTCTATCCCCATCTTTCTTGCAAGCCCGCTTTCAGCACTGAAAGGCTGCAATAAGGTCTCCCCAAGGCCTTCTTTTCTCCAGGCTGAAAAACCCCAACTCTCTCAGCTTTTCCTCATAGGAGAGGTGTTCCACTTTGGCTGGGCAGTTGCCTGAGGAGCAGGATTAATCGGTCTGTGCACAGTGGTGTGCTAATACACACCTCTAGTATCTCAAATAACAGCTCCATGCGGTGATGCAGGGTCACATATGTACGCGTGGAGGAATTTTTAGAGTCAAAGCATGGAGCTCAGTATTTAATTTTGGTGCTTGTCTACTGCAGGAGAAAAAACATCCTTATTTAAGTGCTGAGACTTCTTTTATGATGCACAGGGATTACTGGGGGCTCTTCAGACAAAATAAAAAAAAGATTGAAAGACCCCTAACCTGCCCAACTGTGAACACTGGTGACCCGATTGTGGTTTAAATACCTAAAATATTTTTCTTGTTTGTGTCATTCTGTGCTCAGCTGCTGCCAAGCCTGTGAGAAATATGTGCTTTCTGAGTCCTGAATACTTTGTTACTAAATTTCTTGTTGCATCTGAAGTTCTGTTTCTGGATGTGTCAAAAGCATCTTAGTGAGTCTACAGGTGCTGGTGGCTAACCTCCAGATCCGCAAAACCCTACAGGGATGCACTTAGACCACACTTGTATTAGCTAATCTTGTGGCCTAATAGCGCTGGTTGGCATCAAGACCTAAATGTCCATACTATGCAATTCTCAAAGGGTTTGGCTTTAGGCAAGATCCTGTGGACTGAACAGCCAATTGTGGTCAGAGCCTATTAGGTGGTTTCTAGGGTCCATCTTCAGCTTTCAGCTTTCATTTCATTTAGAAGGAAACCATTTGTGTGCTCCAAGACTCTTCTGTGATACATAAACAGTAAGTGGGAGCAATTAGGAGATTTACTTTAAAAATGCAGTGCTGGTATGAACTAAATATGTGGATGCACCCTTGAGTATCAAAAAGTGTCCACACCCAAATAATACAAAATGTATGCTGCAAGTTGCTATCAGATGACGAACAGCTGGATGAAGACACAGGGCTTGTGTTTCATATCATGAAGAATTTATCATACTAATAAAATAAAGCATGCTCTGTAGTCTATTTTTTTCCCAATACGACTTTGTTTTGAAAAAAATTGTTTGCTTTTTCTGGACAGTTAGAGATACATTCAATGGCCTGCTGAAACCTCTCCCTCCTACCATAGGAAATAAAATTGTGCTATAGAAAAATACAAATATTTGAGATGAGACTTCAATTTTCTAGTTCTGCAACCTTTTTCCTGGCCTTTGGCTCCCTCCTTGCCTTTCACTGGCAGAATTAACTAATAAGTTTATTTAAATGCTACCAAAATTGTTTATTAATAGAGGTTTCTGTCCCATTAACCTGGCAGGAATGACTGTTCTTTTCTGTGTAAGGAAGAGTTCAGCTGTAAATCAAAATGGAGGGAATACTGAACAAGCCACCTCCTTACTGCATGGATGAAGAGATGATGAGTGTCTTACGCAATATGCCTTGGAGACAAATCTCCTATCAGAGAACAGTGAAACTGGACTTCTAGGGCTCCTCAAATTCCAAAATAATTTGTTTTAATCTGCACTGGAAATATTCAGATGTTTTGTGTGGTCGTAACAATGAAGCTATAGAACAGAAATGTAGAAGGTACAAAGTGTCATCTCTTTATGTGAAGAGCATTTCCAGAGATAAATTAGACACAGTTCCTTTGCTTACCAAATGAAGATTTGAGTTGACCTGCACATAAATTCCAGTTTCCTTATGTTCTACAGATATTTATCTAGTGTACAGCCAAGTATTTTGCGTATCATTTGAACAAAACAGCCTGCTGGCAGTGCACCTTGTCTCCTCTGCAAAGACCTAAATGAAGAAAAGATTTGCACACAAGCTCTCAGTCTGAGTCCAAAATTTTCATACTTTAGTCTCATGTATGTAGGAAAAAAAATTCTGTCTTGTTCCAGCAAGGATTTGAGTAAACTCAAACTTCGCTTGAAAGGATCAGCAAGGAGTTTGTCTTAGTCATGACCTCTTGCAGCTAGTATCCTATGCTGACTTTTAGTATGAAGGATTCTTCATATTACATTAAGAACTTGCTATAAATTCTTTGGATTGATTTAGCAGCAGAGCTGTTCTCCAGTCTTCCACAGCATCTTCAGAAAATGAATCTGTGTGAAAAGTGGCACTACAAGGTTTCAGGCAGATATTAGCACCATAGAAGGGGGCTTTTATTGTTGGATCACTGCAAATATATGTAGTTTGGAAAAAATACACCATTTGGTAATGCAGTGTGAGCTTTTCTTATTGGCAGGGATTTTTTAACAACTACCTGGTGACCATTAATTCAACATTTCATTTGGGTGTGACTTTGTCCTTGTTTGCAAGCAATTGTATCTTAGAAAATGTTTGCCAAAACAAACAAACAAAAAAGAATCATCATCTCATTTTAACCCTCAATATTGGTGTGGAGAGCTAGAGGAGATAAAGATATTTAAGGCTTTAACTTAACAAATTTTGCACCCACCACTGCATGTTAACTGTTAAGCAGTAGCCTTGAAAATGGCCTTTCATTGAGATCATGTTTTACTTGGTAAATATTCGGTGTGTGCCATCATGCAGGGAGTAGCTCACAGTAAATTTCCCTTGCTTCCTATGGGCTATAAAGCTAAATAGCCTTAACATTAACAGCTATTTTAAACACAGCTCTGCTACCCAGGTCTTGCTTAAGATATACTTGCCAAGGATGGAAAAGAGCATGCTGGAATGTAGCAGCTAACAAATATCTGAAGAAAATCCAGGGCAGACCAGGCATTTTATATTTTTAGTGAGTACCACAGGGCACATAAGGGTTAGATAATAAAACCCGAGGATAGGGTAGCTGATCTGAAGTGGAACTAGGCACATAAATTCTATTTAAATCCTTAACTCATTTTCAAGACAACTTGCTCAGTGCCTCAAGTCCATTGCATATTACTTTTGATTTTAAGGTCCTTGCAGACACAGCCATGCTCCAATAGTCAGATCTATCTCAGTTTTTAGCCTTGTCTCCAGCCACTACTTTCATGTGTCATGTGACTGATGATAATCCTTCTTTTCATAGCCAAGGCGCTGGATGAGAAAGTCGACCTAGTGTCAGATCTTCCTGAACCTGGGGGAGTTCCAACTCAAATGTTCCACTTTGCATTAGAGAGCTGTTCCCACAAGCTATAAGCTATGTTATTCTGAGACAGATGCGTTTTTCCCCCTGATTGAACTGTGCCACAGTGCAGGAAACTCCACTGGGTCAGACAGTCCCAAGATGAAGGCTACTTTATATTAAACAGTTGATTAAAGTAGGCTGCTCTGAGAGCAAGGGCCAATAACACACTGGACTCTATTCTAATCATGGCCACAGTTATGTGAACATATTTTTTTAGAACTGGGGTGTTTCAGGTCAGATCCTGATACATGAGGGTATTTTTTTATTCTTGAAATTTACAAATCCTGATTTGTCTCAGTAAAAAATGGTGTCAACATCACTTGCAGCCTACATCTACTCAAAACATAGTAGGTAGCTATTTGACAAAGTTTTTAATATAATAGTATTTCAGGTTTGGTGTGCATTGTGCACATTAATGGCAGACAAATTTGATCCTGTCACACAGCTGACCAAAGTAGAATTTGACTTGAAAATTACTCTAAAGATTTCAAAAAATTATTTTTTACATCACACTAACGGGGGTTGCAAGTTTTTGCATGAAACAAGTTTTTTATAAATTGTGATTTCCCTACAGAAAACCAGAGATTCCCATTTCTAGTCAGAATGCTACTTAAAAGCATGCTTGAAACCCAAAGTTTTGCCTTAAGTGAGGTTGCAACATTTGAAAGACCACAAGAATGTAATTTTCTGAAATATTCTGTCATTAGCAACAATCCATATGTGATTCCTCATGTTGCAAGTACTGATAGAGTATATGGAAGTGAGGGAAAAGGAAACAGTTTCATTTGTATTGCATATGATAGGTTTTTCTGTTATGACTGTAGTGTAGACATGGCTATGCAACTGTAGCTGTGTCCTGTTTTAGCTGTGAACACTCTGCCTTTTGCTTGTGGACATATTGATTCACTCTGAGTCATTCCTTCTCTGTCAGAGTTGCCAACAGCAATAATTACTCTGAAAACAAACAAAACTGGGATCAAGGCTTCCACATCTGTTTTATTCTGTGTTTTTTCTGTAGACGGGCAATCAGATATGAGGTGATGTGTACCATCCAGGTAGTTTTGATACTGCTCTGATTCTCCTGGGGGAGGTTTGGCTACAGATACCACAATGGCACTTATAATGCTTCTGATCCTTGCTAATATACTCCCAAAGAAGCCCAGAGCTGTAGTAGGAGCAGTGGGCTGGAACCAGGCTATTGTAAGCAACATGGTTTTATAATTCCTCTTAACTTGATCATTTATGCATCTTGAAACCAATTAAGGGTTTAATTTTTTGCCTGGCACAACTCTGGAGGACTGTTCCATACCCTCGCTGCTCTAACGGTAAGAAACTTCCCTCTGATTTCCAGCCTGAAGTTATGCAGAGCAAGTTTTGGCTTTTTTAATTTTCCTCTGCTGTTAGTATAATTCTCATATAGCTTCAGTAGTTCTTTTCTTCCCTGGTATTACATAGAACACATCAGGCACTATGTCTATAAACAGTACTTGGCTTTTGTCTTGCAAAGTTAAGTGATCCAGTCTAGTCTATGCTTCCCTAGACATTCCCCCTCACCCCATCACTTGTTCTAGCACCAATTTTGTATACATGTTTTAATTAAAACTCAATCAGTCTCAAAAATAGGTTTTTATCTTGGTACATTAAGGAGTTGGGTCCCATCAGTGGTCAGTTGTCCTTGCATATCTCTGCTGTTTCACAAGCTGGCTCTCACATCTGTCATATGCCAAACTCACCGATCATGCAGCCATCCAGAAGCTGTTGTGCTCAGGCTCATATGGAAAATGAGGCACAAATGGAACATTATTTCAAGCTCCAGTGTTTGCATTGTGGTCTTTCATATCCACAGTCAAAGTACACACGCAAGTTTTTTTCATTCACATAACAATCATTTTCATTTTGCAGAAGAAAAGTTTGTTAGGATGAAAAGCAATGGGCTTGCGAACTATGTTGCTGAATTTTACTCTGAGTCTATTAATTAACTTCCAGGCTGCCTGTGTGACAGTTTGGTACTCCTGCTGCTTTAAGGAAGTCTTCAGATTTTGCCTCACTCCATAAATCCCTTTCTCTAGTTACTTATCATCTTACCACTCAGATTTGGTGGTTGTTTCCTTTAAAGTAAAAAATAAAAATAAAAAGAAGGAGCAAAGTATCGATACTGGAGAATGTGGATGAAAATGGGTTTCACAAAATGGCATCATTTTGCCATCCTTAGGGGACACATTTTCTGAAATTATCATCAATAGAAAACTTGTACTTTACAGCTGCACTGTGTGTATGTTTTACAATGAAAAGAAGGCAAGAAAGTATCTTTTTATCCTTACACATAAGTAAAAATAGATATCTATTGTACCTGTCAATAGAAAAAAGTACGTCCACGGCCACCATGAGAGAACATGGTCTTTACAACACACTCTGTTTATCCACAGTTGATCCACTTCATGGAAAAATCTTAAAGGGCCTGGGACAGGGAAGTTAATAGTCATCTTTATATTGAATGAGTCCTTTCAGATTTGCTCCAACGTCCCCAAGCCCAGTAGACTGTCACCTCATATGCACAGCATGTGCACATCTTTGTACTAAAATGAAGCGAGTTCGGTCTGTACTTCCTTTACAAAAGTAATCGCACTGTACTGCAGCCAAACTTAAGCAGAATATTGGCATTTTGTCAAGTTATATATTCAGCATCATGAAATTCAGTGAAAAATGCAAGTTGCTGTCTTTGACAGGATGGATAATTTCAAAGTCTATGAAAAGCAGAGTTAATGTGAAAGCCTTGATTCCTCATAATGCAGTCAGTTTGGAAATTTGGGCAGAGCAATGTGAAAAGGAGCTATTGCCTGACTTTATTTTCAGTCGGTTATATAGCACATAAATGCTTATGGACTAAGTTCCCATGTTTCACACATGCTTTTGTTACAGCTCAGGGTAAATGCAGAAATCCAAAGGAAAGCTGTAAAGTACAGGCTGGCAGAGGAAATACTTGCTAGTGAAACTGGTGAAACGGCTGAATCTTATATGGCTAAAGCACTGACTGTTCAGTTTCTGACTTCATATTGGAGAGTTGCAAATTTCTGCCTCAAAATGTGAAGCCAAAAGTTACAGAAAATACCAATGTTTTTTCAATGATATCAGTAATATTCAGGAAGACAGCAAAATGTAGAGACGAATGGAGATAATGTTACATCAATACTGATTTTTAAAAAATCTTACTATGTCTAGCAACATAAATAGAACAAAGCCTCTTTGCAGAAACATTTAGTCAATGGAGAAGGTTCAGACAGAAAAGAAAGGGGAATGTTTGCAACATATCTTAAGGCTAATATTGGATGTGGTCATGTAGTTTCTTTTGGTGGAGAGGACTCTGAATTGTGGAATCCTACATGAATAGGACAAGTACATGACTAAGAATCAATTCCTGTGGCAGTCAGAATTGTGTTTAGGACATCACAGTGAAGTTACAGTCTTCTTTTTCCTACTTACAGTTACTTTTCTGTACCAAAGTCACTATATCCAATTAGTAATATCTCACATATAGTATAACTTATCCAAACTGATGAAAGCAGTAAGTTTGTACAGAGAGTAAACAACGTAGTAGAACAGCTTGTACAGTGTTAATAAGCATACTATATGCATTTATAAAAATATTATTTTAGCTGGGTATGCTCAGTATGAACTCTTGTTTCTTATTGCGGCCATCTTGGATTACATTACACTTAACAGAGAGTAGGAGATAAACATGGCACGCAGGAATTTTGGTAGCCCAGATCTGAGCTGCTTCTGTTCTGTGCATCAAGATACCACTCTCTGCTCTGTAAAATGGGAAACTTGTACTAGTCGTTATGTTATCTTTCTTGTAGCTTGCTATGAACGCCCAGAAGGTTTTGTGCTGCCAATGGCATAGTGTTTTTTGCAGATTAAACCTCTCCCCAAATAAGAGCAACCTGATGTACAAATAATAGGAATTTTTTAAGGAGAAAAAAGGCAAATCCACAGAATCTCACACTTGGAAAGCAGTGCAAACAAGGATACAGAAATAAAGTATTCGGTTTAGAACTATTTTCAGTTAAGCCTGGCACACAGGCCACAGGCAGGTCTTCAAGCAGTAGGCTTTGTGTCAATACTGTTTATTAGTGCTATTATCTTCTCAGACTGGCACTGTAAATAAAGGATGATTCATTACACAGGGCATTTGATTTTTTTTTCTGATAAGAATATGATGCAACAGTCTTATTTTTTTTATGTAAAGTCTAATCTAGTGCAAACAGTAACTTGGACTTCCAAAGTGGACAAGTATATTAATTTGACAGGCCATTCATTTCCAAGTTAACTGCTTTGCCAGTGTCTGGTCAGTAAGGATTCATTTTCTAATATGAAAAATTCAACTACAAAGAGATTGCATTCAATGTGATCTCTAGAAGAGCCTTTGTTTACATAGATCAGATTATTTATGTGTCAGAGAATGTTGTCTGATGCTTTACAAAATCACACTACTATTTTGCTTCATAGTTGCCCACAGTAGCAGGACTCATCAGGTGAACTCAGGAGCTCAAGAGTGTGTTTATAAACACTATGGGATTTAGAGATACTTTCAGTATGGGGAACTAGGATTTGTGAATGCAATTTTCATTAACACTTAGTTTTTCCAAGCCAGGTGCATGACTTTTTTTCTATAATAAGGCCATTCTGGCCTGTCTGGCATATGTGCATAGGGGGGAGAGAGCACACAACCTCTTTCTGCCACGGAAAGGCCAGGAGGGATTGGTGCTCAGTTAATTTATTCACCTTGTGCAGTGTATTATGGTTCTGTGGTATGTGGCCAGGACACAGCTACGAGGTATCAGGGTTTGTTAGTTTCTGACAGAGTATATCAGGTGCTACTGGATTTTCTTTTTTATGTTTTTCCTTTAGAAGTACCAGTAATGTTCCTATATAATGATGCGTTCTCCATTCTGCCATTTCAGCACTGCTCTTCCTGCTATCATTCAAAGAAGTTCCCAAATTGTCACCTTAGGTTAAGCATCTGTAAATTACTGACTTTTAATTGTCAGAGGTACTGAGGTGAAAACACTCTGGCATAGTTCAGAATGAAACTAAGAAAACAGATACTGGAAAATTGCCACTTGAGAAGCTGTGTTGTATCGCATACTATTACTGTCATTTTTGCAGTGTGGAGAAATAATCTGTTTCAGGCATCATATGACTACATTTAATAACTTGATATGTCCTAATGTCTCTTGAGCAGGTAACCGTTCTAAAGCTTGACGCGTTTCCTATAACAGTTCCCATTAATCACTACTGAGAGTGTACTTGTGTACAAAGTTTTACTTTGACAGAATTTTTCCACAGGTAAAAGTGGGAAAAGTAGCATTACTCATACAACATGTAGGAAGCCAGACAGCACAAGCGACTAGTAACTTGACTGTGTGTTGGGTTTAATTAAATTTGGATTTATTCCTGAGGGAATACTTAAGTATTCTGGAAGTAATATACTTCATGTGTGAATAGACTGATGGCCTATATAACAGAGTATCTATTTGTACACAAATACAATAAAATTGAGCCAGTGAACATTAGAACAAAAGAATAGGAAAAGGGATGATTTCTTAATATGCTTGAATTATATAGCACCCAGTATATATTGACATCATAATTGCCAGAACGGTTGCTAGAACTTACATATTCCTGCCTCCAAGCTTTCCACCTAAATGAAGAATGAATTAAAACATTCAGGGAGAAGAGAGGAACAGAGATTTTAGGTAAGCTAGTCCTAAGAATGTAGTATTAACATATATTAATGTATTTAAAACATTGTGCTTGATGCATTAATTGAATAGGTACCTACTTAAGCAGTAAGCAACAAAATGGCAAATACATGGAACAGATGTTTGTAAATCATTGGAGAAATGGGAGACTTTTCCATTTTCTATGCAATATTAATCTCCTTTTCTAGATACTCTTACATGATCAGGACTGGAAAAACCTTTCCATTTTTATGTTGTTCAGAAGCAGGCAAATGGAAGTTCTCAAAAAATACCGTAATATCAGAGTTTTCCAGAATTCAGTGATCTTAATTGTAGATTGAGCCCTGTGCACCTGTCATGGCTTGTTGTCTCTTTCTTGTGAAAACTCAGATATGAAGGAGGGTCAAAAAAAGGAAAGAAGTACTAGCATAAACCCAGTCTCACTTCACCCATACCCTGTGCACCTCAGGGCATGCATGTGGACTCTGCATCTAGTGCTTGGTAGAGCATCCAAGTTTACTCCTAACTTCTGTGACACTAATGAAAGTGCAAAGCACCTCTTTGCATATGTAGGAGCCAAACTCTGCAACAAAACACTTGTTTATAAAGAACTCTCAATTGACCTGTAGATCTTGATTTTTTTAAAATGAGTTTTGAAGGGATGTGAAAAGAGGAGGGTGGGTAGTCCTCCATTCTGCATTTCCTGCCCACTAGGTGCCTGAAGTTGGAAAACGCTGTTACCTTGCCTACCAATTATCTCTTCCTAAAATTTGTAACCTTATAAACAACGTATCTAATGATAACAGGCTAGTATTTGGAAAGGGGAGTAGACTTTCATCTGTGAAAAATCTACAGCGTTAACTGAAGGGTTCTGGCACATTACAGGAAGGTCCTCTCACTTCTGTGGTATGGGAGGCTCTGCTGAGGCCCTAACACTGCCTTTCAAAGGGTAACATCTAGGGCAGTACCATCTCCAAGTGAACTGAGCTGTGCCCCCACAGCCCTTGGGCTGGGTTGGGGTGCAATCTGGGACTCTCCTTCTAGCCAGCAGGAAGTGTTGAAGGTGACCGTAAATAATCGCACTTTTCTGGGATACCTATTGCCCCGTGTGATGTACAGGGGAGCCTTGGGGCCTCACTTAGCTCCAGGCTCCAGGAGAGAGGCTAGGTCCTTAAGAAAGCTGCAAGCTAATGTGAAAATAAACTTGGGTATTTAAACATCAGGGTTAAATGTTCAACTTTTAAATAGTTTGTGAAGCTGGTGGTGGATCCCAGTATGTTCTGTGTTTTGTGAGCTGCCAGAAACCAGTCAGAAAACCAGTCTGTTTGTAGTTGGGATTTCTGTGTTTGTACACAATCAGTAAGTACTTGGTGTGATGTTGTTTCTCTCTGGGATGCAAGAGAAGTTTGTTATCATTTTTGTAAAGAGAGATGCAACAAAATTAATGCATATTTACAGACAAACTTGCACCAGTTAAAATAAACTGCCTTAATGTTACATCTTTCATTAGATCACTGCAGCTCCTCTGTATACAAGTTCCCAGTCAGGTATTTGTAGAAAACTGAAGACTCACTGTAAAACTAATTATCTTCACTGTTCCATATAAACATGTAACTGAGAATTAAGAGGAAACCATTATCGTGGCCAGATTGCCCTGTGAGACCAGTACTACTTCATCAAAGGAAAAATTGAGAGGGTATTCCATTATTAACCCTCTAAATATATTGTGAAATTATCTCAAGAGAACCTAATTGTAGAGAAGTTGATGGCAATCAATTGCCTTCA
The DNA here is from genome assembly GCF_949628215.1 of Phalacrocorax aristotelis. Classification (NCBI taxonomy): domain Eukaryota; kingdom Metazoa; phylum Chordata; class Aves; order Suliformes; family Phalacrocoracidae; genus Phalacrocorax; species Phalacrocorax aristotelis. Next base: position 36,520,601 of record NC_134279.1, on the reverse strand, counting down.
GAGCAATGTGAACCAGTCAGAAATTATTCCTTTCCTTTAAAATCTAAGTTGTTCTGTCTCATGCAGCCCTTGTTGAGGCTGTGGTCCAGACCACCCTTAAAAGCCTGTTATATTTCCATTGATTTTTTTATTACTTGTATTTTGTTGACGCAGACTTCAAATTTAATCTGATTTTGAGTTTAATTCCATAATGTCAATACCCTTCTTTCAAATAATCACTGAGTTGACAGGCATCAATAATTTAGCAAGTATCTGAGATAAATATTTAGGAGTTTGTCCATATTACTAATTCTTCAAAGTCTCTAAAAATCCCTGAGGGCAGGGTAGATCTGATTCATGTGAAGACTGAGATGAAAAGAGTTATAAGTATCACCTAAGATGTTTGTTTCAAGCAAATTATATAGTCACTTCAGTTCAAACATCCAACAACAAAATAATTTTTTTTCCCATTTGGGCTCTGAAGGCATAGGACTATGAGGTGCTGCGTCACCATACATCCATATCCTGTTTCCAGTGATATCTAGTCTATTCATGTGTCTAATTCTTGGATTTGTTCATTTACTGTGTAAGTGCTTTAACATTCCTGGCAGTAGTAGCTGAAAATAGATTACCAGTAGAGTTTTAATCACTATTATAACATACCATTTTTCTGGCTAGATTCCTTAAGCATGCCAGCCTTAGCTTTGAATGAGAAAACATTTTAAAAATTAGGTACAATCTACTGTGTACAACAGTGTACACAACAAAAATGTGTGACTCAACAGCAAACAAAAATTTCCTAGAGCCATCATGTCCATTAGTCTGATCTTTTACAGAAATGTGCAAAGATGATTTGAGAGTCAGTGTTGAAAATTACATTGCAGACTGACCATAAAAATGCAGTCCAAAGACAGTTCTCCCTCTTTACCACTCCACAACAATTACATTTTGGATTGTCAGTAAATCTATCTTTGGAACAATCTTAGAATCATGCTGATGCTTACAGTGGAGAAAAATATGACCAAATTCAAATGCAACTAAATGTATATCAGCTCACCAAAACATAAACAGGTTCAGTGATGCCTTAGTGCTTACATTTAGACCTACAATGCATTCATAATTCAAAGCATTTTGTAAATGCATAAACAGATGGACTTTCTTCACTCTATGCTTGTGTTCATGTCCATTATTTGTGCAAAAGAGTCTTAGATTTCAAGGTGAATAGGTGCCTGTAACAGTCTTAGACTGTTTCCCTGTCACTACTGCTATCTCAGACTTCACCCTCCTCACTGAATGGGATTTTTATGATTCATCAAAAGACAGCAGGTGTAGCAGTATGTGACTTTCCTCCCCACTTTAGTTTGCCTTCCCTTCTTTCTTATTTCTCTGCTACAGATGTGTATGTTTTATCTTTTCCATGCCCATCTGCAAATCCCCTAATCTTCTAGTTTTCTGTTTGGCTCTTTTCTGCATTATATAAGCCATGTTTAATCTTGCCTGCCTTTAAAGAAAAAACCCCACGTGTCTTAACTCTCTCTGTCTCTCTGCCCAGGATTAAACTTTTTCTTCACAAGGACCAATCTAATCAAGTCTGGGCCACTATAAGCAATTAAAAATCAAAGGCTTAATGTAAGTCTCATTTTGATTCTGTTTAATTTCTGAACTTAACAGCTATCAGTCTTTTTTTTTTCGTATCAGAGCCCTTGAAAGTCCGGTAGTATTCTAGGGAGTATTCGGTTCAGCTACCACCTCTCAATTTCAATTAAAACAGCTTTTGACACCTTTTGACAGGTTTTGACAAAATCTCTGATATCTCCCAACAGAAGTACCAAGAAAGTGTCATTTTGTTGCTCTTTGTTATCTTGGCATATGGACACTTAAAATATTCTATTTGTGAGATACTGATTTAGATCCCACATAACTTTCTCTCTTGGGATGTCTGTTCTTGCATCTTCTGATCCCTCTTTTCTCCTGGGAGGCTACCCATGATCTTCATTCTGGACAGGGGCATTTCCTTTGGTTTGATAAATCTGACTGTTTATCAAGGAGGAATTTGAAGTCTTGTACAGTTACATCAAAATCATAAGTCCTGGGAGGACTTCTTTTTTCCCTGGTGTACACTCCATATGTGTTGTTTCAAGGCTGTATCAAAAGTGACATACTGGCATGGGGGAGCCATCCTTTCCTTCCCTTCCCCATTCTGTATGCCCTGCTTTTTGTGGGAGAGAGGTGTGAGGCCTGGAAGGATGCAACAGTGCATGTTAGCCTGCTGCCTATGCAGACAAATAATAGTAAAGGACTCTGGGACACATCACAGAGCTGACCTTCTCCCCAGTCTAGCCCATCGATTAATCTCCTTTCTAGTAGCCTTGTTTTGAAGCATGTTGTGCTGTCCAACAACCACCCATCAGGGAAGTTGCAAAATTGCAAGGTTGGTTATTTGACATTAGGTCAGTCAAACTCCTCTGTGGACTCACCTTTCTTTACCTTCCCTGCTTCAAAACATGCTGCCCACATATTTCATTTCTGTATGAAAGGCAGAAGAAAACATCTGCAGCCATTCCTGAAGCTAATGAACTATAGAAAGCAACCACATTAATGTAGAGCTATCCAGTTTTAGGAATTACACTAATTTTTGCCTTTCCTTTTGGTATACAAACCCACCAAAACAGAGAGCGCTTCAATTTCTCCCACTTTTTGTGCCTTTCCAAATAGTGTCAGTGTGAGAGCCTTACTGTTCAATTTCTTCTTACAGTGTATTCCTTGTTCCCTTTTTCTGCTTTTACTGAGGACTTAGGTGTTTGACTCCAACTAGAGAGTAGGTTCCTTGTGCTGAAAAAGCAGGTACTTTATTCTGCCCAGCATCAGAGGGCTATGCATAACAGAAACCATGAAATGTCTTGCTCAGCTTCTTGCTTTAAAGAGTTAGTCCCCAGTTTCACATTGTATGCAATAGTACAATCATGTATCAAAAAGCGTAGAAGGTTGCCTTAGATACAGCTGGGAAATTCATCCTTTTTGCTTTGAAAAATGGTGAAACCAGTTTGCTTTTAAATGTTTTTCTTGGTTTCAAACTTACCAAGCAATAAAATTTGAGAAGTTTTAAGAGCTTTCTAACATAAAAACCACTTGAATCTGATCTAGATATTATTGCTCTTGATGAAAATATCTGCATAGTCTGAGATTACCTTTATTATGTTGTTTGTTTAATCCCAAAGCACAGAAGAAGCCCTAGCAGCATTACAGAATGTTTCCAGTCAACTGCTTTTTAAAGGTGCTTATCTTCTGTAGTCATTGTCTTAACTGGCAACAACTCTATCCAAATTAAGTAGGATCTAGAGTTTGGAAGTGTTTCCTTGGAAACTTTCGGATTGTGTATTTGGTCCTGCATGGGAACAAGTTGCTATCTTGTCCTGGAGCAGGACAGCGGTTCCTCAGCATTCAGGGGCTGGCAGGAGCCCCAGCTCACTGGGGCCAGAAACAGCTCAGTCAGGCTGGCCCACAGTGCCTGAAGAAGCTCATGGTTGCCTCTGCATAAGGCAGCACCTCCCTCTGTGCTCCTGTGTTTGAGAGTGACAGTTTCACATTTGAAAGTAGCAGCGGCAGAATAGGCAGATTCTAAAAGGTGGTATCTTGCTTTTAGATGCTTAAGATGTAGCTGGGGCTATATACTGGGGAGAGAGGGAAAGAAGTTTGTCAGAAGCTAGAGCTATTGCTTGCCCTTTACCAGCTGTCATAAATTCCCCTGGCCAGTCAAAAATTTCCGGGGAGATTTTTCTTGCCTGCAGTAACAGCCTAGACTGATCTAAACCTGCAGGAATGTATAGTTTCCAGTGAGGCACCCACAGTGCACATGGATAAAACGAGACTTTCAGAGGACAAAGAAATATGTGCTTTTATTAAATGCACGAATGCCGGCATCATCTTTGGCACGTGACAGCATCCATCAATCAGTTCTAAAGCCATATGGCTACTGGTAGGAAGAAACTAGCATTTTTTTATTTGTTGATGGTGCTTTTTTTTCCTAGAGCTCCAATATATATGTCTTCATTCTAAGGATATTTTTGCCCACAATAAATTGTTGAAATATGGCTTTTCTTAGAATTTCTCCTCCAGCAACCATTTGTTTTCAGAAATAAACTAAACTCAGTAGAAATTAAAAAAAATTTTAAAACCAAAACCAAAACCAAAACCAACCAACCAACCAAACAAACAAAAAACCAAAATAAAGGAAACAGGCCAGAGACACTTGGATTCTTCTATCTGCTGCTTAGTTGCTCAAGTTTATACTCAACTGCAGTAAATTGCCTAGGCTATAAGACATGATGGTTAAATCTCTGCTGCTCTACTGAAACTACCGAACCAAACCTGGTATGATGACAATTTATATCAGCAGAGAATTCAGCATAATATCCTCAAGTGATTCTTTTAACAGTTTGATTTCCATTTAACCAACACAGAAAAAAAGCAGGACAGTTTAATAAACACATGGAATACCAATGTTATGAATAAAATAATTCAATTTGTATTAAAACTCATGCAATTGAGTTATATCTGTTTACTAATTTTCTGCCATCAGGTACCATACATCTACCATCAGGTAGCAGGACGCTTTGCAGTAACACAAGTATAGCAGTTTTAAGTTGTCAAGGAGTTTGATGCAGTTACTGCAAGGGGATATTGATATAAATGAATTACGTGAAGCAATTTTTGCTATTTAAAAAAAAGTCAGAAACTGCAAACAAAACCTATATCCTCCACTTGTGGATTCATTAAGAAAGCTGAAAAGCAATTCAGTCACCATTTCTTATCTATTGTGATGAACATTTAGGGCAGGGAGAGAATTTTTTTGAGGACACAAAGACAGCTGTTAACAATAAAAATCCATGCTCATATTTATAGTGCGGCTTCCTCCCCTGCACGTGCCCTTAATTTGCATCTTGATATAGTCAGGGCTGTGTCTGAAAGCCACAGCTTTAGACTCTCACCTCCTAGAGTTGAAGGTTGGAATATCCACATGAGGTCCACAGCCCAGATTCCTCTCACAGTAGGTCTCTCTCCATCTTTCAAAGCTAGGGTTACTCTTCATAATTTTGAAACAGTTTATGGGGCTGAACATTTGGAAGGAATGTGAAAGTCCTGGTGCTCTTAGTGTTCTCTGCCTATGGAGTTGAAATACACGCTGTGACAAGACTACCCTAACTGCTAGGTTGTATCAATTCAAAGAGTTTATAGAATCATTTAGGTTGGAAAAGACCTTTAAGATCATGTGTTTTATTCTCACCAATTCAGAAGAAATGCTATTATGCTTCTCCAGTGTAAGGGAAAGGACTCTCATTTAGGAAGTAAAGCTGATTTCTGCTCCTGGGACTACTTCTGCAGTTTTATGAAGAAATCATGTATTACACAGAGTCACAGAACGGTAGGGGTTGGAAGGGACCTCTGGAGATCATCTTGTCCAACCCCCCTGCTTGAGCAGGGACACCCAGAGCAGGGGGCACAGGAACGCGTCCAGGCAGGTTTTGAATGTCTCCAGGGAAGGAGACTCCACACCCTCCCTGGGCAGCCTGTTCCACTGCTCTGGCACCCTCACAGGAAAGAAGTTTTTTTCTCATATTGAGGTGGAACTTCCTGTGTTCCAACTTGTGCCCATTGCCCCTTGGCCTGTCATTGGGCACCACTGAAGGGTCTGACCCCATTCTCTTGACACCCACCCTTCAGATATTTATAAGTATTGATAAGATCCCCCCTCAGTCTTCTCTTCTCCATCAACCTTTCTGTTTCTGTTCCGAATTCTAGTTATGGATCATTATCTAATATAGCTTTCTTATCTATTGGAAAATATCATCCACCTGTCTGAATGGGGAGAAAGAACCTGAGGGTTCACACATCTGAACAGTTTCTTAATCTCAAATCACTTATTAAGATCCCATAACACTATAATCTGTCCGAATCCATATGTGAGTTGAGAGCTATACAGTATTTAAGATACTTCTAAGAGACTTGCTTTGTCTATCTCTGCAACTGAACTGCTTTGTGTAGTGGTAAAATTTTGTCATAAATCTGATAAGAAGTGATATTTTCACCAGTTCAACCCTACTGGAATAAATTTCCCAGACATACTCACTTTTTACTGGTGTAATTCTTAGCCCAGTGTTATTACAGACTGTTTCTTTCAGGGCTTGGCTTTGCAGTGTGTGAGCATCCACCAAAAATCAGTCAAACCAGATTTTCTCTCCTACTTATGCTTGTATATACTTCAGCCCATTTTCTCTAACTGCAACACAGCCATTAAGACTGTTAGATAAGCCCTTCATTCTCCACAGCATTTAGTAAACTGATTGCATTGCTTGATACAAATTTCTAGGCCTTCCACTAGCTAATATTTAAACAGAAATGTAGAGCCATTACTTATCCTCGACAAAACATAACAACCAATCAATAGGTCATCCTGACATTGTACACCCCACTAGAAAAGATAAACTGTTCCAGAATATTGTGTGGAGGTTCTGCTTCTACTCTTGACTATTTTACCCCAATGGAATCAGCCAGAGACTTCGCTATCACTTCCTGTAATCTCTCTTCAGTACACATGATAGAATCCATAACTGCTACTGCAGTGTCAGGGGTTATTCCCTAATGCCTGTCCAGATAGAAAATTCTCCTGTTTTTTTCCTTCAGGGTGGGATTTTTTTTAGCAACTAATTTCTACATTTAATTTCTAACCACTCAAATTATTTAAATGGCATAAAGATTTTTTCTTATTTTCTGTGGTGTTTGACCGGTTATCTGCTGCCTAACATTAAAGTGTTTGCTTTTGTCAAAACACTTATTTACTTAAATCATTGACGGTGACATACAGCTGCCCCTCTCTCGAGTTTCAGTTGCATTTGTAACCCAATCATTTCTCTTATGTGTTTTCAGTTTTCTAGTGTTAAGAACAGCTGTTATTCCTTTTTAGTATTTATCCTGATACATGCCAGGAGAGGCACCTTTACTTGCTGGTTCAGAGCGAGAGTAACTAGTTAGCTTTATGATCAGGAAGTTGTTTCCTAACAAAATTCTGTCTTCATTAGTTCTCATTCTATTTTCAGAAAACCTCTCACCCAGTTTGAACTGGGCAAACTCATAATGACATTGTGTGTCTGACAGGGAAGGACTGTCATGTGTCTATCCCAAGTATAGGTGCTACTGAACTGTGTATTTACACACTGTTTTTACAGGTGGGGGAATTCTACCTATCCTGCATAAATGCAGGGAATGAGAAGCAATGTCAACTACATATTTCACTTCTATTTTTGCTTTTAAATGCAAACTGAAAACCAGGTAAATATTGGTTGAAGTACACTAACTCCATAAACCCAGTTGGCTAGCTGGAAATTGTAGACAAACTGATAGCTAACCTAATTTCTTTCTTGTTGTATGGCAGCATGTAGTTTGGAAGTGGAATAACTGTAAATTTTAATACTGTAATTTTGAAGAGATTCTTCAAGCACACACCTACCAGACATGCTCGCCTGTCTCATGCAGGATCAGTGCCTTGTGGAAGTTCAGACCAAATACACTCTTCCTTACATAATGGACCAGAAGGAAAAACTGTGGATTTATCTTCCAGCTGTATAAACTTCTAGAAGTGGAAACAGGAAAAGAGCATTACACTTTTGGTACCTGTTCTTCCCTGTGTTTGTTGAATTCCCTAAGCCAAGGACAAGGACTGGAGAAGAGTGAGGTGGGATCAGTTAGAGCAGGCTTAATCAGTTCATTTTCTATAGTAGCCCCTCTGCCTCCAAGACAGTAGAAAAGCTAGGGTTTTATAAACTGTCATCCACAAAGGATCCTTTCCAACAATCTACTTGGTATTTCTGTGATGAGGCCGGGAGATTGTGAACAGCATTGCACAAAATTCTCATGATACTTAGAGAAAAGCGCTCACTGTCGTGTGAGGCAGAAACAGTACTATTTCCTGGCTGTGCAGGTAATTAGCTGATCTCAGAAACTGGACAAAGACTAAAGTAGAACTACAGAAAAAAACAGTTTACTACTGGAGCATGAATGGTGTAGAGAACTGGCCGTTACAAGAATGGTCTTTTCAGAAAGTATTTCTTCCCAGACTGGTTAAGGCTCTCTTCTCCAGCACTTTTCAGTTGTTTCTGCCTGCTCACACAGCCACAGCTGAAATAACTATATTTCTCCATTCATTCCTGAAAGAAATGCTATTTCTCCTACATACAGGACTCCAGTTTAGCTACAGTGTCTTGCAGAATTTAACTGCAATTCTGTGCTGCTTTGTTTCTCATTTATTCCTTAAAAAAAAAAAAAAAAAGAGGGAGAATATGGCCTAGCAATTTATACAGTTAGTTCAGTCAGTGACAACACGATATGTGAGCAAATCTTGTATGTGCTTGCTCCCTTCTCTGCCTCTGTGTGATAGTTGTCCAGCTCTGCTGTAGGTAATCACCCTCAAAATGCTGCTCCAAATGATGTGACAAACTTCACCTTGTGGTCAGCCACAGCAGAGGCTTGTCACAGGATCCGTTTGTGTCAAGTATAGAACTGGTGTGTTCAGAAATGGGATTTCAATCTGGAACTACTCCCTAGATGAGCACACCAAATGTGAGGCTCATGAGGCTCATTAACCTTCCCACACAAATGACCACAACAGGGAAAACTACACCTCTGATTCAAGGGTAAAGAAGGGAGGTCAGACTATCTTTTGGGTGGTGTTAACATATCACTGCAATAACTGTTACAGAAGAACTTAAATAGAATATTCAATGGAAAGGATAGGGGATTAAGAATGATGTTAAAGAGGAAAAACTGTACCTGGCTTCCCCTTATAAGAAGAAATAAATTTCCCTAACACAGAGGCATACATCTTGCCAAATTTCATATTTGGTAGGATAATTAGGGTGGTCTTGTCTGGCAAACATTCACAGCTCTTAATGTATTTTTCTTGACAACCTCTCTGTGAGAGAAGGAAGTGTTGCCATCCCATTATTGCAGAGGAGGAAGTGGGGTGTAAAGAAAATGTGACTTGTTCAGGATCACACTCGGTGTCTGTCATTCAGGGCACTTGACGTCATTTCCTGTGACTAAGACAAGGAGGCAACAGTAGTGGCATTATTACTTAAAATTTTCTGTTGTTTTAAAATTAAATTTCTCTTGGTTTTCAGATTTTGTATTTATTTATGTGAGGCCTCATGCAATAGGAAACTTCAAGGACTTGCAGTCTTCTGGCTGAAAATATACAACTGAATAACTATTTAGTTGTTAGAAGTAACTATTAAATATCTGAATCTTTTTCTCAAAATTATTGCTGTCAAGCCTATTTATGCCTCCCTCCTTTGCAGACGATGGCAAAAGACAGCTTTTTTTTCCTTTGGTTACCCAATGGTAATCCAAGATAGATGTAAAAAAAGAGAAAAAAGCAAATTCTGCTTGCAGCCTGGGTATATTTTAAAAACAGAGGAAAGAAAAACAGCATTAGAAAGTGTTTTCAGGATTCCTCTATTGCTCTAAATAATAGTGTATATTCAAAAACCTCATCTCCAAATATGGTATGATGTATTTATTACTGCGTGATTTATGCCTTTACAATGCTTCAGAACATTTAAAAGTTTGCAGGACATATTGATGGATGTGCATCTCTGAGATGCTGTCTGTCTTGAAAAGTAGCAGCTGTGAAGATCACTCTGGCTTTTTTTCACTGGATGGGAGTGAAGGGACAAATAAACTATGCTGGTTAGATGGGATTTATTGATGTGCCAAAGAACCACTTCAAATTCTGTGCTCTCTTTTTCATACATGCTTTAAAATACAAATATATCTTCTTTGTGTTGTTAGAGCAGTAAGGGGAAGCTGGTCTATTTCCTTTTTGGCATGACTGGAAAGGCAAATCAGTTTTTGCTTGTTTGGAAACCCAGAAAAATCTGTGTCTTGTCAAAATGAAAAGAAGCAGCCCAATTCTTGACTCTGGTAAGAGCAAGGAACTTCTGCTCCCATGTATTCACTAATAGGGACAGCACTGAGCACATGGGTTAACTCCGTCTTGATGGAACTAACTGAAAAATCAACTTGTGCATATGCATCTTTATCATTTTTTTTTTAAACCAACATTGGCCACTGAAACAGTGTCTTATGTGAAATGCAGGTGAGTGCTTTCAGCTTTAGAGATCTGGCGTAAAGTGGAATATAAAAATATTCTACATATTGCTTGTGTTCTCTGAGGTCTGCCTCCCTTTCATTTTATTTTCTTGGTTTTGCATGGTTCTCAGAACAATGTCCTATTTTAGACATATTAGTCTTCCTGGTACACAGATGCAAATAGATATAGCCATACTTTGCATTTACTACACTACCTTACTGGCAAATGGACTTTCTTGGAAGAAATTTGAGTATTAGTTTATACAAAATAGAGATTTTTGAAGCTATGAAATGTGAGGAGGTTTTTTGAATCTGAAAAGCCAGGAACTGCCAATTATTCATTTCCACAGGACTCCTACTTCAGACAAGATGTGAAGGTTAATCCATTATGAAACTTTTTTCTCCTTACTTTTCTAAACAGTAGCTAAAGACTAAAATGATCATCAGTAACTCATTTTGTGTAGGTAGTAGAGGAGGAGAATTTTTCTAAGTCAAGTATAAACTCCTACATATAGTGTTATTAGGAAGGTTAAATACATAGTGACTTTCCAGGTAGAAGTAACTGTAAGAAGGCAAATGCAATGTCATTTCAGAATATGTATTTTGCTTTCATTTAAGGGAGTGAGGTTATACAAAGTCATAAAAGACGAAGTAACTTGCTTTTCAGCTTCTCAGAAAAGATAATTTGCTTTCAAAGCATGCCCATCTTTTAACTGTGTACAAGGCTTCTACATTTGCCGTATTAAGGGGTAACAATTGGCTCACACTTGCCTCGCTCATCAGTATGTGCTGAGGCCGCTAATAACTGTACAACAGGTTGAATTTCCAGTGAGGGCTACTGTTCATTTCCCTGAAGTAAAGACTTGCCAACAATCATGGTTGGTGTACACTGAATTGCCATAACACACTAATTCTCCTCCATTGCAGTTTGGTCTCCTTACGGGACAGTCATCCCAATGAATTGTCTGCTTAAAAAAGACAAAAATAAGTGTATATATTTTGTTTTTAATTTTCTGATTGTCCTTCACAGGATTCATTTCAAATAGACAGAAACATAATGACAGCCTATATTTGCAAGTTTTCTGAACATGTAACAAAGGCCATTAAGTAGATGCTACACTTGAGTATTAAAAAAAATAATAATGTATTCCATAAACTTCTGCTGGAAGTGGAGAAGATTGCAAAGTTACATTCTGTTTTAAATGTAAAGGTGTCTCATTTATCTCCTAAGATAACTGTGAAATTTTATGGGGTTTGGCTTGGATATAGACATTTTTCTGTCTAATTATTTAGTAGATTTATATAGCTTCATTAACTGCAGTCATTGTCTTACTCAAATTAGGTACCTGAAATTCTGTTAATATTTGAGCTGCAATCTCACGAACCAAAATAAACATACCTTGTATCTAGATACAAATGCAAACTGACAGTGTTTATGCAGAATATTTTAAAATATCACCTGATTATATTATTACATTAGTTTAACATTTATGTAAATTTTGCAGGTTGTAGAGGAACTATTTTTTACTTATCCCAAAGCAGGATCCCACTTAGCTTCAATACAAACATATATCACAATTCACACTCTGATTTTGTGGAACTTTCATACAAAAGTGATAAAAAATGCAGACTATTTGCATTTTCAGTTTCACATGGTAATGCGAACTGTTACCTAATCTCCACGTTTGGGAATAAATAGAAGGCAAACAGGCATAGATAAATAAATTGCTTAAAGGGCATTTTGAAGTAGAAACACAATTCTTCTCTGTCTCATTACAATTAAATTTCATTTTCAGTTCACGTGTTCAGAACCTTCTTGGGGAGAAAGTACAACAGACGGCAACATGAGGCTAGGGCCCTTTCTGTGGTCCTATATTCTACGACTGTTTCACAACCAAGGAAAACTCCTTGCACCAACTGCATGCCTCAGCCTTTTGGGCTAAATACCCCTGGTTCTGTTTTCGCTAACAGTAAGCTCCTGTTTCCAACTATGGTTTGCAACTCACGCGAGCCTTAAGAGGCAGTTACCATGTCATATCAAACTGATATTGTTCAAGTAGGTTTGAAATGAAACAGAGCAAATGCATCTGTGTCTGCACTGTTGGCTTACTGGCTTCATACAATCCAGTATTTGTGGTTTAGGTGGAAGCCATTTCACTTTATTATTGTTTTAGTGCCAGAAACAGTTCCAAGAACTGAGGAGAAAACTGTAGTATCTCTAAGAAGTTGGGTAGATTAATGGTTGAAGAATATTTTATTCTTCTTCAGAGTTAATTTTCACTACAGCCTGCTCAGCACGTGCCTTGTTAATACTGCATTATCCTATACAAGCTAGCCATTCTTTGTCCAGCAATGACTTTTCATTATGAACTTCTGACCTGATTAGTTCCAGTAATTTTTTCATGGTTTTTGTGTTCCATACTGCTGTATTGCTAAGTTACTTACATGAATAATTGCCCTACTTTCGTCCTATTATCTTTGTCATGTTTGGGTGGAAAATCTCAAGTAGAGTGGCAGAAGCAGCCTGCTCTGCAGAAATTATAGCACTGTACTCAACGATAGTAGCATAATAAAGTGGTTCAGAGCACTCTGCCAAAATCTCTAACTTCTATTCTTATGTCTAGTAGGGCTGTTCTGGCAGTAAATTTCAGAGAGACAAACTGCCTTTCCTTTTTCTCTTTGCAGAGATGTCCAGCCAGCTAGAGACTTATTGTGCCCTCTGGGCTGCTCTCCATTAGTCTCGATGGCTTCTGTTAAGATTGTCTTGATTTTTTTTCTGAGTTTCAAAAGCTTGACATTTTTGAGTTTTGAATTTGATTTTGAATTTTAAAACAATTACATAAATTCAAGAACATCTGTAGAAGTTGCACAACAGAATTCACAAATTGAAAAACTTGTTCACAGAATCTTTATTTTTCAAGAATTCAAAAGCCTTGATGGCTCTCCTCTATCAAGCGACAAAATTTTGCAGGAAACAGGGAAATGACAGTATGTGCAGTATAGCAAAGGCAATGGAGCATCTGGAAATATTTTTTCATGAACATTTCAATGTTCATAAAGATACTTACAAAGTATTGGAGTCAACTCTTCTTTTGTGAAGGGACGGAACATGAACTGCCAAAAAATATGAGCAGGTGGAGCATCAGTCCTGGAGTTTATGCCAGGTATAAACATACTCTCTCAAGTGTAATCAGCTGACTTTCAAGCTGATTTCTGGGGTGACTACAATTATTTGTGTTGATGAGGATCTGAACCTGGAAAACCTCATTTAAAAGCACAGATGGTTGTTTATGGTTGCTGTCTGCATCCAGTGTGCTATACTGAATCAACTCTAATTGACAAGAGAAGGCTGATGCACCTTAATGAGTGTTTGCTGTTGCCAGAAAGAGTTTTCCAACTCTTGATTAAATTAGGTTTAGGTGAAACTGCTGCTCGTGATAACGGATGCTGATTTTCACTGGAGCTGACACACTGATCTATAATCACAGCATTACCTTGTTTACTTGGAAGATGCTTCTTTTTAAAAATATGCATATATTTTTCTGTTCAATTTAATGCTGAACTTTTTATTGGCATTCGGTGGGTAATAGCATAACCTTTTGTAATGGGCAAAGAATATGAAATATCTTCTAGACAGGGAAAAATTACTGTATTTCCTTTCCCATTGATCCTTCCTTTCAATGAATACCATGAACAACAGGCACTGGGAGGTGCCTCTGGTATGGTTCTGTCACAGCTGTGATACGAGGAAACAGCACTGAAATGGCGTGATCTTGTATGACCTGTGCGAATATGACACTGTGTTTTGAAGCTTACAGGATCTGTGAGTTTGAGGATGCATATACTGTGCCTAATTTCACTGGATAAAAGCTTTGTCCCACTCCTTGGAGAACTCAGAAGAAACACAACAAAGAAATCGTCAAGCAGTTTTCCCTTCCCTCTGCTCCTGTACCTGCTGTCTAGAAGAGAAGACCTGATCCACCTGTTTATTTTGGAGCCAAATATAGAGCTGCGTATTACCAAAACCATCAAAGGGGATTTCCAATACAAGTTTGGAAGTTCAACAGCTCTTCATCTTTAGAAAATTTGTTTTTTTCATTACTAGACGAACCAAAGCATATCGAAAATTTATAATTTTTGGAGATGTGTCTAAGGTGCTTTATTCCATGGCTTACTGGGAGAAATTGACAGTAAATGCATAATTGCTCAGTGACTCTCAGTATGTCTTTTCTCCTTATTTAGATACAACTATTTCCTTAGGTTTTGGTTTTCTTTTTTCCCCTGAAGCCTGTGAACCATAAGGATGACAAACTCACTGAAAATTTGAAAAAGCAGGAAATATTTACAAAATAGAAGCTCAGAATGAAAACATTTTCTGGAATAAACACTGATAGCATAGTAAAGCAAAATTGTTGGAGATTTCTGGAATACCCATCTCCAGCACATTGCTCTACCTTAATATATTGCAATTATTCTCTTATTTTTAGATTAAAAACTATATGCTTGTGTGTCAATGTGAACTGTTACTGTATATGAAAAGTATACTTTATCTCATAATTTTCCATTTTAAAAAAAATATTTAGGGATTTTTATCTATAGTGTTATTTAACATATAGCTTGATTTTCAAAGCTGACTAATGGCATTTTTACTTTCTACCTAATCTTCAGAAATGAAAGCAGTGAGTACTAAAGAGAAGAAAAATAAATTACAATTTTTTAAAATGAGAAACAATAATTATTAAAAAAATCATTTAAACTATATCAATGTAACAAGCACTATTGACAAATAGAACAAAAAAAATTCTACTGACTTTGCTTCTAATTCCAAAATAAAATAAAAAGAGGTGTAATCACTCCAAAATCATTTAAATGGAAATGTTTACTAAGGGCATTGGAAGACCAACAGTAACATGTGCTGTAAGAACAGATTTTGCTTCAGTCGTCTGTTTGCATTGATGAATTCCCTGTATGAGTGCTACTGTGCTATTATCTCTTAATTTAGTTATCTTAGATTTAAAACCTGATTCCATCAAAAATATACAGAAATAGTGTAATCCATAAAATGCACTCTCCTAATTAAAGATCAGAGGTGGATTCCTTAGCTAATTCTTTGGGCAGAGGCAAATTTTTTAAATCTGTTCGGCAAATAGAAAGAACTGGAGAAGCCTGCAAGCCCATTTCTGCAATCCCCTCACCACACATCCTCACACGGCATGCAGATGAGTAAGACTGTATGTAAAGTGGAAGACTTAACCTCTTTGCACTTTCAAAACAGCAGCGACGTAGGAGAGAAGTTCTGCAGCAAAAGTTAATGTTGTTAAGTTAAATGATACAAACCAGGATGTTTAGAGTTGTAGTCTCTGATATCTTCCTGCTGTACTGAGGACAAAATGGAGGCAGAAAAGAAAAGCTGCAATGCATGGCTGAGAAAATGAAGGAGGGTCAGATTTACCGGGAACTGGGGAAAAAAAACCCCCAGCTTTAGAAACAAAGGGATCCTGTACAAGAAGGGAATAAAGATTTCGTATAAACCACAGTGGAAACCAGCTGCTAATACTTAAGATCAAAAATGTTACAGGGAAAAAAAAAAGAAGAATGTAAAAAAAATAGCAAACTTGAAAGAAGCCACCATTTGAGATCATGGACACTCTAGGGATTAAATCAAAAGTGTTCTTCTAACTTTTAGTAAAAGGAGTGGTCCAAAGTGTGAAATTTTTATAGATTACATAGAGATTACTGGAAGATACTGTATCAGAAGTTCTCACCAGATGCATGCTGCCTAAACTAAAATAATAAAATTAGGATAGCTAAATTGAAGGTAAAGGGAAGTTAGTAAGAACAAGAAGGCTGCCTTCATAAGTTTGAAGTCCTCTCCAACTGAGAGTATCAGACAAGGCCACATGCACTGGCAGGTTGAATGTGAAAGTACGCCAAAGTAGATTTTGAGAAAAAGCTTGCAAAGACATAAAAAGTAATAATAAATTCCTTTTCCAACACGTCAGGGGCAGAAAGCTTGCCAGAGAAGCATGAGAGCCAATAGATAAGCAAGGCATAAAAGAATTTGCCATGCTCAAACTTAGGGAATTTTCCACGCTGAAACCCTTCTTTTTGGAGGAGGTGTTAGAGAATCTGTCACAAACTGAAGCGTCAGTGGAACAGATTATAGAACAAATTGACAGAATACTCAAACCACCAGGACTGGATGGCACCTGCCCAAGTTCTAAAGAAATGCAAACATGAAATGGCTGAACTACTAGCCATAACTTCTCCCTTAAAGGCACCTCAGTGTAAGGTGGCGATGGGAAGGACAAGATGACTTTCTAAAAAGGGCTCCAGGGAATAACACAGAAGTACAAGGATCTAAGTTTTAGAACAGCTTCAGCATGGTGAGTAACTAACTAGATCAGAGCTACCTTGCCTGGAAAAGAGGCAACTGACATGCCAATATGCAGAAAGGAACATGTTACAGAAAGCATCAAAAGTTGTCCACCATCTTTTCTAATGCTTGAATGAGGAGATATAAACTTAAACGAGCTAGTGGCAGATTCAAAAGAAAAAATAGTGATTCTTCAAACGATGTTTACTTAAGGTACAAAGCCCCTCGTCACAGAGTTGGGCAGTTTTGTGTCCAGATTTGGTAAATATTTTCACTGATTGAAAAGTCCTCAGGTGAGAGTAAAGAAAAAGATCAAAGGTTAGGAGAAAATGATTTACAGAAAAAGCCTGAAGTCATATTCTTTTAAATGAAAAGTACATCACTGGAGGAGGACATGAGTTTTCAAGTACCTGAAAGGCATAGAGTTGAGGAACTGTTCTCCATGTCCTCCTAGGAAAAAAAAGAATAGGCTTCAGTCTGCAAACTAGTTAGTAAGAGGAACAAATTTCTAATGGTAGGGAAGCACTAGAAGAGATTCCCTGGAGACCCAGTAGAGCCTCTACCCTTGGAAGGCTTTCACAGAACTGACAGTAATCTTGGGTGATGTTACACTGATATGAGGATGGTCTATATTGGTTATTAAGGGATATTCTAATCTTATATCTGTTCTGTTGCTACTTTCCCCTCCTTAAAGTGAGAGAAGAAACATTATTTCTCCTTTTAGTTTAGCTTTTTTGAGTATTCTTTCATGCTTCCTATCCATTTATCTTAAGCTGGTGTAGTATGTTGTAACCCATTACTTCCCAGATCTGAAAAAGTGTGTGTGATCTGTGAACATACTGTAAGATAACTGCTATCCATGACTGACAGGTGCAATTTCTGCAGTCTAAGTCATGCTGAAAAGGAGCACTAAAAAAGGGATCCTCCAAACCGGTTTAAATAGTAGGGAAGTATATGCTACTCAGATGAATGTTTTGACTGGCCAACTATTGTATTGTTACACAATGATTTGGGCATGCTTTGATAAAATAGTCCAAGTATTACCATGGAAAAAATCTCCAACCCAAAGCAAAGTACAGTATATGAATCAATTTGCAGTATATTTTATCTGCCTTCTTACCCAGGACTTCTACTTCTGCACCAAGCAATCTCAGGTAGCACCATGTGGTGCTCCAAAGCAATGAGCACATGCTTTAATACACTGGGTCTGATGTAGTTTTAGAAAGCAGGTAACAACATAAACATAAGAAGAACATTTTGAACAAGACATTTAAAATTTTGGCCTGAGATTTTTTTTTATATGCCAAATATGTTTCTTAATCTTGGCCCCTAAAAAAATAGATTTACTTTCAATCATCCTGGATTTGACAGACAGTGGAAGACACCCATAGGATCTGTAGGTGCTGGCAGTGAAGCCAGACTAGGCACTTCTAATCTAGGTGTCTAAATATGGATTTAACTGCCTCTCTTGAGGCACCCAAGTCTGAAAATGATTGGCTGCAATCCCCGCTGAAGTGGCTGACACTATTCTCTACATGGTTTGTGTGCTGTGGTTCTAGTAGCAATTGTTTTAAATGGAAAGGGTTTAGTTTTCATTTTTTCTAAGAGAAAACTGGCCAGTCCCAATTATGGAAACAAATCTTCAGCATAAAACTTTTTTAAAAAAAACACAGAAATTCTCCTGGGGAAGTCACAGGCAGGGCAAAACTAGCTTTTCCAGAAGAGTTGACAGTTGTTTACATTTTAATGTGGAGGAATCCAGCAAGAGTGCAAGTTTATTTTTAGTAGTTGTAAACGGAGTTATTTAACTCCTTTTTTCCTGTGACTGGAGCTGAGACATAAAAATGATTAATACAATGACAAACTGGTGCCCGACCTCATGCTAGAGTTTGGATGGTGATGAACACTGTGTTAATCAGAAAGCAGTAGGATTCTTTCACATTATATTTCTTGTGATGCCTCATCTAAATAGTTGCAGTCTGACAGGTTCTGTGCTTAGAATAGTTCTGGTTGCCACAAAAAATACTGGGTTGCTATCTCTGAGCAGGATGAACCTGCTTCCCTCCTTGTGGAGCAAAACTGGCAAAGAAAATTGTTACCAGTGTCCTGGCTTCATCACTGCTAGCACAAGTCCTGCCAGATCCAGCAATGAAAGCCGAGGCAGTTGCTCTGTCATGGGCTGTAAGTGAGCTAGCACAAGCCAAAAGCCATCTAAGCCTCACTGCAATAGTAAACGTGAGGGACCTCCTCCATTTAGTGTCACCAGTGGTGCAGGTCTTGAGCTTGACCTCCTCCGAACGGTGCCAGGGAAGGCACCCCAGGCAGTACAAGCTGTTCCCTGCTAACAGAGAACCACTAGTTCAACACTGCTACTCCTGTGTGCAGTTTTCTGCAGAATATTTATTCCTTTGTAAATGTAAAGCACCTTCCTGTAAGACGGCAAACTTGTAAAGCTGGTGTAAAATTCGAGTTGCCTCAATTGTAAATCAATCCAGCTGCAGAAGCTCAGTTTGGAGATCATGTTTTCTAAAACAACAAGACTGCTTTTTTCTTCCAAAGCCACCATTAGGGATTGCATCCAGGGAACAGTCAGGGTAGTGAGTGTCAAAATTATTCCACCAAGGGGTCACACCAGAGAAGTGTGTTAAACTAGGCATTACAAGAACCAACATTTCCAAGTGATGCACTGTGAGGAAAATCAATGCTCATCTGGTTTCACTGTACTATCATGTGTCTGTGGTCAAAGAAATAGTTCTAATCGAAGAAGAAAAGCAGTCACATAACAACATCGATGGCTGGTAGCTGCGTGGTTTGGCTCCTGTTCATAACTAAGATGCAGACTTCTGCCATTTTCTCTGGCACGTTATTTAACCTCAGAGTCTGTTTCCACATATCTCCAAAGCCATGCAAGTTAATTAGCTAGCCTCCAAGGGGGCTGGAACAATACTTATAAAATATTTGCAGATGCTTTTGATCTGGGAGGCACAGCAGAAAGGCAAAGCAGTATTTACATGGAGTTTGAAGACAATTACAAGCAATTTTTCTGTTTGGTTTTAAACTGAAAGTCAAATTACATTGCAAAGCATTGAGCTATCCTGGCAGAAAGCACAGAAAAATATCTAGCATGTTTGGTGACTGAAACCTTTACTGACACTGTCTCCTTACAAGTCTTGTGCATTTCTCACTGTTATAATAAAATCTATTCAAAGTTTGCCAGAAAGAAATGCATTTGAAACCACCTGTAAAGTGTCACTGGTTCTGTACAGATAATCACATCAGGATTCCGGGTGGAATTTTGTATGGCATACCTTATATAGCCTATTAAAGGCAAGGAGGACAATTTTCATAGATCTGGTACTGCAGTCATTTTCTTATCTCATTAACACAAATTCTTTATTGGTGAGACCCACATCAGTCAAGTTATTCCTAAATTACTGCTCTGTGAGAGAAGTTAATATTAACAGGCTAATATTACCTGTGTATTTCTTTCAAAAACACACACATTCTGAATAACAAAAGAGTAGGCAAACTGTCTTTAAGGATCAAATACTAAGCCACTGTGTCATGTGCAATTTGGACAAGGAAATATAGTGTTTTCAGGGGGGTCCTTTGTCTCTGAATTTAATAGTGACACGTGAAAGGCAGGTGAAGAAAGCTGTGTTAAGACCTTCATTAGAAGTTGGGGTTTTTTTTCTTTCTCTCTTAACAAAATAAACACCTCCACCTGACTTGCTTGGAATTGCCAGTGTTTCAACATAGCCTGACAGGTATGAGCATCGCCACTCAATATAAACATTGTCAGGCCACTGTCTTTGGACTGTCATCTTAGTCTCAGAGTCCTGTCTATTGCCCCATATAAGTGGGTTTCTACAGATCGTTGACTGGCAGTGACCTAAACGCGTATGTTCCCACTACTTAAGGAAAGTGGATGATAGACATGAACTTTCAACTTAGAAAAATCTGTGTTTGGTAATATTAAATTACCTGCCCAAAATAACAGTCAACCAACAGAAACCCGATTGATCAGGTCATGATAGATCATGCGCATCCATGTAAATCAAAGAATCTCCCACATAGTCTCAAAGAAGGAGGGCACACCTGGCTCAAAGGGTTAGAAAACTCTGATCTTATTTAATGAAATGGCCTCACATCACAAAGTCTAATTATTATGATTTTAGACCTGCCTAAGAGGAGGGGAGAGGGACTGCATTTCTGGGTAGCACGGGACAGAAGTTTTAAAGGGAAGGACAGGCTGCTATATGCATCACCAAGTTTAAAAGATAGGAAATCTAAATCTGCACCTGTTTTAGTTTAGTGCTTCATTCCCAAAAAGAGAAACCTCAAAATAGGTGTGTTGTAGGATGGATTTAATAATTTCCTCACTTCCAGTCAGAGGACATTGGCAAAGTTGTCTTCTCCCTGTGGAGAACAGTGCAAGAGATTTCACTCTGTAATGCTGATTAAGACATACCACCGACCCAACCCCACAGGACATCACAGTCAGTAAGAAAGCTTTCTTTGTAGCTTTTAGCAAACTTTCTAATTGAAATATTTAATGTCTATTTTCTTTGCTGGAGATTAAGTGAGGTCTTCATATTCAGGGAAGTGTTTATACATCAAATGCAGAAAAACAGTATTCCCAAATGATTGAGGTGAGTGTTCTTTAGAAAAGGACAAGAAGGACACTGTGTTTGTGGGAGTTATACATAGTAAAACTATCTCTTTAAGTTGAAAAGAGTCCCATGGCATCTCTAACATACTAATCATGGGTGACAAATAGTAAGATATTAAATTCTAAAAATAAACTGACAGATGGAATCTATGTGATTTAAATTAGGTTTGATCCTGTAATGAAAAAATGACAGTACCAACTCTCACATGCAAGGCTGCCATTCCTGGTAGAAAAATCACTTCTCTGAGGCTAACCTAGGCAGCACTGAAAGATACTTATTGTTTGGAACGCAAATTTAGCAGAACAATAAAAAGGGAACATTACCATGTAAGTGCACAATTTAGGGTTTACCATGTGACTCTTTAAACTGCAAGACACAAATTACTAGAATAGGGATAAACTTTCTCCTTGGACAGGCTATCTTAATCCCACAGAAAATATTGCAAATGCACAAGATAAGAGCTATCAAACTAATTTTGTACTCTTTTTATACAAGAGCACCGTCCCCTGCATTCATAACTGTTTAATGTTTAATTATTGCTTTTAGAATTGATGTACTTTTAAGATGAGATCACTTGAGCCATAAAAAGGTGCTGAGATTTCCCTCTGCTACTTAGTGCACAGCTTGTCCCTTGTTAAAATACTGCTACTTAGTGCACAGCTTGTCCCTTGTTAAAATACAGCGTATAAACATTCAGAAGATGGTAGTAAAGGCTTATTTAAACATACATTCACTTTTTGGAAGAGGGGAAAGAAAGCAATTTTAGAAATTTTGCTACAAGAAATGATAAATTTTAGTATTAATTTATTCCAAAGCCTAAATACCCATAGCAGGGAAGCAATAGTCGAAATGGGGAAGCAGGGTTATTATTGCATGTTTTTGACTTGCTGGCTAGAGAACTGTGTAAGAAAAAATGGAATACAAAAGCAGGCAACGTTTAGATGGCAGGCTCACAAGTCGGTCACTCAGTAGACTCTGCTAGTGTACTTGGAAAAAATTAGGCAGATTCTTAGACTGAAGAGCTATAAAACCTGAAGAAGTGGGTTCCTGCCAAAAACCATTTTTACTACTTTCCAACCATATTAGCTGGTCTAATGATTTTAGTTCTATCCATAAAGCTTATATGTAGCAAAGCCACTCCACTCCCAGACCATATTGGGGTAGGCGCCACGTGCAGCAGGGATCTCGCTTTGCTGGGCAGCATGGATAACTGCACAAATTCTTTGTAGACTTGCTTTGTTGGCATAAAGTCACTGGTTAGAGACTATCATTGTTACAACGGGGAAATTAATTTTTTAGCTGTACCTACAGAGATACATAGCTTTTGGTGTAGATGTTGTTAATAGAATAAAAGGCAATAAGTTGGTACTTACATCAGGGCTGAAACCAGTAATGTTTTTATTAGGCAGATAACTATCTATTCTGCAATTCAGTAGTTTGAATTATATTACAAACTGAGCCTCTTTGGGGATTTTTCATTAAAATATCATATGCAATTATTTTGCCATTTTCCTAGTTCTCTCTTACATTTCTCCATGTACGTGACTGAAAGGCCTATGTGCTACAACAATCCTCCTAACAAATGTTAGAAAATGGTATTCCTTAATAGCATACTCTCTGTAATGTAACTTGCAGTAGGGTTTGCTTGTATTTTAAGTACAGCAAAATGTAAAGACTGCAAAGGTCAGAGGAAATCAGCTATGCCAATGAAAATCAAATATAGGCCTCAGTCTTTCCCTTAAGTCCCATAATCCTGAGTGTTGTTGCTGTTCAACGGTCTGAAGGCTCCACTGGGAAAGAGCTGTGCTGCATAAGGCACTACACCACCACATAAGTAGACAGTTCCTGCCCTGGAGAGTTTGTCTGTTTAACCAGATTAAATACATCTTGCATTCTCTTTAATGTGACCTTTCTTTCTTTGTTCATTTTACGTGCTTGTGTAATGTACCATGCTGGGGACAAGTCTGTGATATTTTTATTTTGAATCAATGTTTAAGAGAAGTATTGCCTTTTGGGTCTTAGGAAAGGATGACATTCTTAACCAATACATACTGCATGAATTTTTCATGACTCTGCAGCAAGAAATAGTGTCACATGCTGGCACAGATACCAAGCAACTTTATTTTTATTTAAATATGTGGACAAGAATCAAGGTTCTGTTTCTTCTGAAACAGAAGAAACACCATTCACTCTCTGCTGTGTCTCTTAGTGGTAAAGGAAAAGCAAAATTACTTCAGCAGGAGAACTCATTTGTTTGCCATTCCAATCCTTCTGCTTCACTAAAAGGGCAGGTGGCATCTTTCAGACAGCAAGGTGCTGGCATGTGTCGCTTGTCTGATGGAAGATGAAAAAATGCTTACTTTTAAACACCTTAAATGAAAGCACTTTAACTGAATCCCTTATATGAATGTTTTCAAAAGGAAGGGACCACAAGGGACATGACTGTAGAAACATAATTACTGCACACCAAGCTCTCCTGCTTGCTTTTATGTAGTGAGAATTGTGTTTTGCCCTTCAGCATATA